>NC_090297.1:71278303-71584285 GCF_039906515.1 Pseudorca crassidens | reverse complement strand
GACCCTGTATAAAACTTTCCTCTGCTTTGGATATTTATACTATCCTAATATTCCTTGGATTATTCCCTAGTTTCTATTACTCACCTAAGATAAATCCAGTGGCTGGTTCTCCTTTTTTCCTGAGAGGCTACCCCTAGGAAATATATATCACCCACAATGTCAACTGTTTTGTGTATACTATTTTCCCAAGAGGGTGAGATTAGGACAATGTTCAGAAGATCTTTGCAAAAGGAAATGCCTCTCCTCAGCCACTCTCCTTCTAGCACTCTCTAAACTAGGGAGAGATTTGCCCATGAGCCCCTGCAGCTATCTCACTTCACCCTAGCAGCCATTTCTGCCTATTGAGCATGTATGTTTCTGATTAATTTGTCCCACTTTGCCCTTAAATCTTACTTAGCTATAAGCCCTGTTTCTGTTTCAAGACAGTATGGTCCACTTTTATGATTCCTTTTTTCTTGCAAATACTGGCATTGTTTTAAAATTTCATTAAAGTGCTATTTACTCTCTTTCATAGATCATTACAGATTTTTTTTTTTTTTTATTTTGAGTGAAGTTAATACTATAGTTTGCAATATTACCTCTCCAAATGGATCAATTCATGGTCATTTTAAAGCACTGTGATGCTTTTGTTTACAAAAGTTAAGCCAGTTTTCAAGTTACTGGCTTTGAGGCCACCCAAAAAAAGAGAAAAAAGATGTGATGCTACAAAATATTTTACAGAAGTCATTATCATTATCAGAAGTATATAAATGCCTAAAAAGTGTTTTAGAGTTTGTGATGTTGATGAAAAACAAGATAGTAAGTGTCAAGAGTTTATTTACCTTTTACCTCCAAATCTAGCAAAAAAGTAGCAATTCGATAAATCCACACAGAATTAAATTTGTACTTTTAGATAATACATCATTTGTTCAAAACCAAATAATTTTAAGTGTGTGAATTTTGCTATATAAAACACTTAGGTCTAACTTCATAAACGTGGGTTTATAAAACCCATAGTTAGAAAATGCCTTTGTAGATATCCAGAAATTGTGCTGTGCAATTTCCATGTATTAAGTCTAAACCTTGCAACATCCCTGCAAGTCAAAGGGGCAAACAAAGATACAGGGAGGTAACTTGACTAAGATCACAACAAAAGATTAAGAGACAGAGAAAGAATTAGAGTACATGTGTATCTCCCCAACATCTACCAGAGTGTGCAAAATATGGGTTGAAAGAAGAAAATACCAGAGCCAGGGGTCAAATGAGGAAGCTCTGTCAGTAGTCCAGGTATGCACAATGCTACAGAAGCATGAAAAAGCATGGTCATGGTCATACTGGACACGTGTTAAAGTGAAGACAGGCATAAAGGGGAGCAGCAGTGATTACAGTGGGAGAAGTAAACAGAAGCCTGGTCACGAAGACCTTGCTCTTTATTTGGTGCCCAAAATAGACTCAAGTTTATCCTACTGGGAAACAGAATCACTGAAGAGCTTTAACCAAGGACTCTGGGGATGCCTCTGACTTATAGCATCAAAAACTGATTTGAAGAGAATAAGGATAGACAAGGAAATCTGCTAAGAGAGATAATGCAATACACCAGGTAAAGAATGAGGGTATCTTGAACTAAAGCTGGGGGCAGTGAAATGAGAAGTAATGAGTAATGCTAATTAATTTATTTGTGGAGGAAAGATGAGTAAAAAGTTAGCTCACTGCTAACTGAGTGTATGGTAATACCTTGCATTGAGGAAGAAATGTAGAACCTAAAAAATGTTACATAAGAATACATGTATATATGGGATTGAGGACACTGAAGGAAAAGGGAGGGTCAGGTTGGATGAGTTTTTTTGGAGATTCTAAGTTTAATTTTGTACCTACAGAGTTTGACAGATTTTTCCAGTACAGTAGAATACTGATGGTCAGAAGGTCATGAGATTAGATGCAATTACACAAGAAAAATATAAAAAGTTCCGTTCTCAACAGTGAGGATTTTCCAAATATGTATACCCAGGCCCTACCTTAGATATTATAATTCAGAGGTTCTGAAGCTTAGGCCAACAAAAAGCAAGCAACCAATCAAAATCAACCAACCTCCCAAAAAACACTGCAGGCTTAACAATACACATCTGTAGATCCTCTCCTGGATGGATAGAGCCCCAAAGTAGGTTAATACACACACACACACACACACACACACACACATACATACATACATATATATATATAATATAATATAATATAATATAATATAAATTCTCAGCTTAGGAGCAAATCCTGAGCAATTTAACTCTATTAAGGATACACCATTCTCCCTAACAATGATTGGTTTACAAATAAGCATATGACCCATTCTGTCCAATGCAATCTAACAAGGGGTTCTTGAGTCTAAAGGGAGGGACTTATAGAAAGAAACACAAAGAAAAGACTGCCATTTTATTTCTCTGGATGTTGACAATTGACATATCTGGATATGACTGCTGGAATTGCAGTAGCCATACTGCAACCATAAGGGCAGCTGGTCTGAGGACCAAGACAATTCCATGAACTTGTGACAGTGGGAAAGTGGAAAGAACCTTCACCTATGGTGATGATGTTGTTGAACTGCTGAACTATTCAACCTTGAAGTCATCCTATATCAAAACTATTTATATGTGTAACAGTAAACTTTCTCTAGAGTTAAGCATTTTGAGTTATATTTTTGTGATACTTGCAGCCAAACCTCCAATACCCTAACCAATAAAATTCTTCCTTTCATTTTGTCTACAGGTCAAACTTTTGAGACTAAATATCTTAACTGAGTTTTGTTTCACCATTTCATCAACAATTTAGAAATATTCTAATTCTGCCTTTTTAAAAAAATTCTGTTAATCTAAAATACTATTTTTATGCCTATTGTGTTTTCTTATTGAGGGACTATTTTCCAAGATGTTTTGTATAAAATTATAGAATCAAAGGTTTTTACAAACCATTCAAGAACACATTGGATAAATAATGACATCAAAAATATTCATATGTTAATAATCTCTCTCAAGTATTTAATTTTAAAAATAGTTGACTCATTTCATACTTTTTTGACTTACTAGGTACCACATGTGCAATCAATAACTGCGTTAGAAAGGGGAATACTAACCGAGCCATTGGATATGAGGGAAGCATGAACAACCTTGGGGTGGCATCTAACATCTTCTAAAATTTTATTCAAAATTGCTTATGTCTGTTTAGTATTTTTCTGGTTATACTGTCCACAGCTTTTATCAGTCTCAGAGGGTTAAGAACCACTGTGTATGATAAAAAAAATCCTCTTCCTTTACTATTCTCAAATCAGATTGACACAAGACAACAGTGTTCATTCAAATAAAGAATGATTTGATCTCTGATTTGTCACTTCATATAAACATAGCTCATGTGCATAATTTATATATAACGCTATACCATTTGGTGGAGGCTGAAAAATACTAGAAGCATTAGGTGTCTTTTCAGAAAGGAAGACATAAATCAGGCAATTGGATTTTTAGTTCTGCACCATTTCATTCAGAGCAATATAGAGTGGTTTAATTTTCTTTCCAGTATTCAGTAAAATAAGCATATGAACAATGTAGAGAAAATCTTTGGAATGGTACTGTATTCATAAAGTTATACCACTAAACTTTGGAAGACTAAGCCTAACCCATTTATCATACTGTCTACCATTCTGGGTTTATCTCTGAAAACTCCATCCCACCCCCCAAACCCCCTCCCCCACTCCACCCACTCCTAGGCTCTATCTATAAAGGAAGTATCCTTCTCTCTAGAATTAAAACATAGTTCTCTGTGCTTCTGAACATACCATTCACTCTTCAACAATATTCTCTCCTCTCTCCTTCACTTGTTTGGCATATGTCCTATTACTCAATACTTGTTCCAAAATCACCTCCACTAAAAAGAACCTCTTAAGAGTATGACACCCACTCCTCTTTGCTTTTGTAGGATGCCAGGTGCTCATTCAACAAATGTTTATTCAATGCCTCTAAGCACTGGAGATACAGCAATGATCAAAACAATATTCTTGCTCTAATGGAGATAATATTCTACAGGGAGTGAGTAGATAATAAGCAAATAATATATGGCAGAGGTAATAAGTTATTTGAAGAAAGGTAAGCAAAGAGCAATCAGGATATAGCTACTATAGTTAGAGTGGGGAGAAAAATCCTCCATTGAGGTGTAACATTTGAGCAGAATTCTGAATTAAGTGAGGGAGATGGTGACCACTTAGGGGAAGAGTATTCAAGGAAGAAGGAACAGCAAATTCAAGGAAGAAGGAACAGCAAATTCACTAGCTTGGAGATAGGAGCATTCTTTGAATGTTTGAAGAAAGGAGGAGGAACAGAGGGAGTGGGGAAGGGTTAGAAAAATGGGAGACGGGGTCAGAAAAGTAGCCTGGTGCCAACTCAGGCTCTTATAGGCTCTGGCAAGGACTTAACGGTTTATTTTAGTAAGATGAAAACATTGGGAAATTATGAGCAAGATGTGACTTGACTTTGTTTTTATTTCAAAAAGCTCATTCTAGCTGCTCTAAGTATGGTATAGGTGTGCCAGTGAGGAAGCAAGGAGACACAGAAGAGGTTACTGCAGTGGTCCAGGTGAAAACTGGTGGTGGCAGCTTGTCCTGGGGTAACTGCAGATGAAAGAAAGTGAAAACTATGAACACTGACAACTTGTTTGAGGAAGTTTTCTATAGAAGAGAGCAGAGAAATGCTTAGTTCACTGGAGAATGTAGTGAGGTCAATGTATAATTCTTACAGTAAGTCCCCTACATACGAACCTTCAAGTCTCGAACTTTCAAAGATGCTAACGTGTGTTCGTGTGTCCAATCACGTGTCTGGCGTACATTGTCACGTGCATGCATCCTCTACAAGTGGTTGTGCTTTTGTGCACTTTACAGTACAGTACTGTATAGAGTACAGTGGTACAATATCTTTATTTCAAGCCCAGGATGTCCAGAAGCAAGCGTAAAAGCAGTGGCGATGTAGCTGTACTTTTCAAAGTATTGTACTGTAAGATTTTAAATGTTTTTACTTTTTGTGTTTGTTTGTTTTTTATGTATTATTTGTGTGAAAAGTATTATAAACTTATTACAGTACAGTACTATATAGCCAATTGTGTTAGCTGGGTACCTAGGCTAACTTTGTTGGACTTAGGAACAAATTGAACTTATGAACACACTCTGGGAAAGGAACGCATTCATATGTAGGGGACTTGTACTAGGATATATTACAGTATATGTTACACTGATGGGAACAACCCAGTTAAGAAAATGTCAATGATTCACATTGAGAGGGGCTAATTGCCTGGTCCTTTAGTAGGTGATACGGTGAGATTCAGGATGTAAAAATATGGGGCGGTCTTTGTGGACCAGGCACAGTTCAAGACTATACTGGACAGGGATGCAGAGTACTTGGGTGCACACAAAAGTGAGGTGGTAGACTTGGTGGTACAACTATAGGGACAGTCTCTTTGGCATCCAATAGATGGGGAGAAGAGAGGAGAAGGATGTGGTGAGAAATTATCTCAGATATGTAAGAGATGATTGATCAGAGATATTAGGCTAGTTGGGCAGCACTAAGGGGCCTTTTGATATTCTGAGTGTTGAGTGTAAAATGAAATCAGTCAGAATTAACATGTGTGAAATAACTATTATAATAATGGACCATAGAGTAGCCAACTAAGGAAGGAAGTGAGGACGTGAATGGTAACGATGGACAGTGAAAAGGGTAGAATCAAAGGTTCAAAGAATTATTGAGTCAAGAAAACTTGAAGGAGGGCCTGGAGAAAAAAGATGGTGATTAAGGAATGGGACACTGCAAACTGGAGTTTGGTGGTGGCAGTGTTTGGCATGACTCTGGGATTGGGTGGCTGTTCTAAGGTAGAAACCAAGATGATAGGAAATGTTGTATTAGGTGTTCTCTTCCTCTCAGAAGGCGACACACTGTGGGACTGTATTAGGCAATTCATAGAATCCCTGTGAAGGCCAAAGAATCACTGGAGGCTATCCAACCAGGACAATATTCAAATTACAATGAAAACATTGATAACAAGACAGTATTCCACTGCTGCTGGGAACACCAGATTTCCCTGCCTATGTAGATCCCAAGGTGCAACTACTGAAACCCACATAATACTGGCTATCTTCCAGTCACCCTCACCAGAAAAATTATTCTACATTGTGCTTTCTTCTTCCTGTAATATGTCCCCTAATCAAAATCGTGCTTGGGAATGTCTGATGGAAGAAATCTAGATCAAATTCTTGGGCCCTAGTAGTAAGGAAAGTTTGAAAATTAAGTTTCTGGAATCTGCCTAGGTGATTGAGAAATTCCCCAAATATTAGAGTATATAGGAGATACTGGATAACTAACACTACAACAAATATAAACTACAGGTATTTACATATTTGCTGTTATAGTCCCAGAACTTTTCACAATTTTTGTTGCATAAATGGATAAATAAATGAATGAATAACTACTTTTTTATGTACAGCCATTTGTTATCTCTTTGTTTTGACACGTGGTCCCCACCTTAAAATCCACAAATAATATGAACTAAACTGAGGGTATTTTAAAGCATTAAAATACTACCTTAAATCTCTGGGATTTTTTCTGTACTTTAAGATTCTTTGGGGAGCTGGGTCATCTGAGCTCCTATTCATTTCAACACAACCGTCCTAAGAAGGTGTTAGATCTCTGGTAGTGTTCGAGAAGAAAGAACAGAGTGAGAACTCATTTACTAAACAGTTGCTTACTGAGTTCCTACTACAGTTAGATATTCTTCTGAATTGTTGGGCATACAGCAATGAACAAAAGAGATTCTAAAAATCCCTGCTGATGGCATTTATAATTCTAGAAAAAAGGCATGCTTTCAATATCGCAATTACCTTTAAGTGATTACAAAATTAAAGCATGTTTATGGTATGACAGAAAAGCATAAGAAGAAAATGAAATCACCTATAATAGTACTAATGCAACTCTTGTGCTTTTTGATACATATTCCTGCAGTTTTTCCTAGTATATAGACATAAATATTTTATTACAAAAACAAATGTTACCTAACCGTACTGTTTTCTATCTTGCTTTTATTCACTTGACATTAGTTTATGAACATTTTCCTGTATCTTTATGCAATTTTTATAACATTTAAAAAAGTGTACATATTATTCTGTCAGATAAAAGTACCATAACCATTTTGTTGACCATTAGCTTCCAATTTTTCATTGTTATAAACAATGCTGGAATGAACATCCTTGTACATGCCTATTTGCACACTTACCTGATTGTTTATTTACAATAATTTCACAAATGCAAAATTTCTGTGTCAAAGAGTAACCATATTTTAAGATTGTTAATGTATGTACACAACTCTCCTCAAGAAAAAAACTGTGCCAATTTCATTCTCAGATGCAGTGTGTATGACAGTGCCTATTTCCTACACCCTAGCATATTCTACTTTTTTTCTTTTATACTATTAATCAACTTCTGATGATTCAGCCAGTGACTTCACAATAGGGAGAAAGGTGGTTGGGCGGCTGTCACTAGACGATGTCAACAGATTTTTCGATATGGACCATTTATCCACAAGGATTACCCTGTGCCCAGTGGGATCCTTACCTGCTTCATGCTGATAGGAATGCCTAAGAAACTTCTGGAGGAAGAAAGGAAAAGAGGAGAGCAAATGTTTCAGTAAAATTCACCCTTATTGTTATTACCAATCCATCTTTTCATTAAGAAACAACATTAATTCCATTGAAAAATCTATTCAAATAACGTTGGTAATGACAAGTACGATTTAACTCTATAAACATGTTTGTACCTGGTACACAGAGTGATCAAAGACACCTGGAAATGCAACTGAGATTACATATTATGTGTCATTAAATAATAAACACTGAACAACTGAGAATGCATGTTCCATCTCTTGGACATAATCTGTAGAATCCAAAGAAGAGATGATATTTCAGTGGATGGTCATTTTTTCTTACACGTTTATTCCCTTCCCAAATTGTAATAGTTAATAATATCAGAAATATCACAAGCAAATAACAATATTAGGATTAATCTCCCCATTTTACTGTTAAGATCCAAATAAATTGACTAGGGTTATAGCTAATAAGTGATAGATCTTGGACTTGAAACCAGCTTTATCTGACTCCAAAGCCTATATGTATGTTTAAGCTTTATGCCAAACTGTTTCCTGAAATGTGCCAATCACCACTCACCACCAGGGATAAGAGGAAATTCCAGTGACACAATCCCAGAAGTCACTCTAATTCAGAAATCTCTGTTACCTAAGATCCCATGGAAATTTGGAGAGCGAAGCTAAGCTTGTTTGAGCCAGGAAAACCACTCAGCATACACAGCCTTTCACTGCTATTATTGGTGATAGCAGGACCCCAACTCTCTTTCTGCACAGCCTAAACCCACTAGTCTTTAGCCTCTCCATACCTGGAAAGCTGTTCATAACCAGAACAAAGGTTAGAAAGGCTCTATCCTCAATTACAAGTGATACCCCACATTTTTATAGATCTACCAGACAGGTGCTGATTATGAGCTGAACCCAGGCTCCTAGTAAAAATTCTTTTGTTTCCTCTTAACTCTGCCCTACTACCTGATCTGAGCTTTTTCTCATTGAATAGACCCTGCCCAGATAGGCTACAAAATCTGTTTATGACTTCCATTTGGCTTCAGCCTTTCCCATCCATTTCCCAAAGACCACACTTTCTCCAACCTATAAACTGGTCCCCTGCTGGCACACTAACTCTGCCCTTGCTCAGCAGAGCGAGATCTTTATATATTCTTTAAATTGGAAGTTCATTCCGAACTTCCTCAAGATAAAGATCGAGCAGCTTCTGGATGAGAGCTTGGTACTAAATAAATTTCTAAACATTCCCTCATTTAACCTTCAGAAAAATTCTATGGAATAGATCTTTATTTTACAGGTGAGAAAATTGAGGCACAGGCAGATTAAGTGACTTGTTTGGCTGTTATATAATGGAGCTAAGATTTGAATCTAGGTCTTCCAAATCCAATGTTTTTCTACCTTATAATATTGAGATGGAACCACTCAGACCTAAATACCTTTTAAAACAGAGGTGGTTCCTTTCCATAGCTGGTTTTAGTAATTTTTAGCTGAATGAAAAATTCCTGTGCCCTGCCCATGTGGGGCCTCGTCCACAGCACCAGTCCGAAAAACACACCCATGAATCAGATAGGCAGCCACCACTTTTTACATGATCTATAATACCAGATATGAAGCATGATTAACAAATTGGTCAAGCCAATGCTTAATAATAGGTGGAGGAGTTGATTGACCTTTACAAAACTTAAAATGCATAGACAAATTGTAAAAGTATAAGAAGTATCTTACTGCCTTCTCATACCCCACATGGTCGCCTCAGCATGATATGTCATCCCAACATGCATCCCATGCAAAGATATCCCAATTAGTAAGAGACCTTAGGCATCTCAACATGTAAAACAGCATTCAAAAGGATTGTGATTATATAGCATGTCGTATTTCCCGCCCCCCCAAGAAAAAGAGAAAAAGAAAAAATCTGCTTTATAGCTCTTGCTTAATTGCCTTCATAGACTAATCAGGAAAGAAAATGATGCTATCTCCTCTCTCTAAACTTTTGATCTGCTCCCTACCAAGGTTTATTTCATTTCCTCAAAACCATAAAAAGAATAAAATAAGGTGATCAAGGCTGAAGTCACCCCCTTAGCAGTTTTCCCTGACTTGACACACTTTTTATTGCTAAGCCAAATCATGTAAGATTTCTATTTAATAAATTACAGGGTTACTACTGCTGATTGTTACAGAATTTCTTAACAAAATGCTCCTTTATTTAGGTTAAACAATATCTTTCTTAAATGCATTGAAACAGTTATGTTAACTGATTGCAATTAGAATTCTAGTTTGCACTAAGATAATATGACTATTTGACTATATCAAGATATCAACACACACAAGTCTTGAAGTTGACATAGCTAGTTTACAGCAAAAGAGGAATCAGTTTCTGAGACAGTCCTTATGTCATGCAGAATATTACCAGAAATTCTATTAGCCTTTAAGTAGACATTGTGCTGTATTATAAATACCAATACTATTACTTCTCAAGTTTGCACAAATTGTATAATCACTCAAGCCACTGCAGGGGTTGCTTAGAAAACAAATGTGACAGCATTTATCATATTGATTCTTGTCTGCAAATAAAGACCTTGTATCTTTTTCCTCTACAGCATTTTCTTAAATGTCATTCAGTATTAACCAAAGAAACAGAATAATAACATTTTCAGAATTGGGATTAGCATTTAGGTTGTTGCTAGGCATTTTAAGATGTGAAGAAAGTAGCCTTTAGTCCTTGTCTGGAGAAGTAGAGGAGAAAGGGACTTTACCAATGTTCATGCTTATCTTAGTCTAGAAAATATGCTATACTTCTTTGCTCTAATATCAAAAAATAGTCACTTGCTTACCTCTTTTCAACTGACTGAGTAATCTTTTCTACAGTTTGAATCAATGAAAAGTGCTACACCTCTAGAATTAGAATTTTTTTATAATTTGAATGGACCTTGGTGATTAGTGAAACTGCATGGGGTGAACTAAGGCCCAGAGAAGTCAAATGTGACTGATTCTATCTTTCTTTTACTAAGTAATTTTTCTTGATCTTACTAGCAGCTTATTAAATATGTCTTCTAAGAAGGAAAATAGAACAATAAACCATGAATATGGTCAGTTATTGTTCACTAACTTACTGTGCTTAAATAAGAGGACATTAGGTTAAGAATTGCTTTTCTTACTACTGTCATTGGTTGGACATTTCACGTTATAAAATAGAAAATGTCTTTTGTACTATTTGTTCACAATTCTTCACACTAATATATCCACCCAAGTCAAATTAGTTGCCTAATTAACATTGGAAGAGATGGATGTATTTTAAATGGCCCCAAAATACATTATGGAGCATGTAAATTTTTCTTCTTCCTTGATTCTACACTTTTATTTGTAATTGGAAACTGCCAGGGGTCACATCAAGAAGATTTTAGGATTATCTCATGATTCTTTTTTTTTTTTTTTTCTGTTTTGCGATTCGCGGGCCTCTCACTGTTGTGGCCTCTCCCATTGCGGAGCACAGGCTCCAGACGCGCAGGCTCAGCAGCCATGGCTCATGGGCCCAGCTGCTCCGTGGCGTGTGGGATCTTCCCAGACCAGGGCACGAACCCGTGTCCCCTGCATCGGCAGGCGGACTCTCAACCACTGCGCCACCAGGGAAGCCCTCTCATGATTCTTTTACAGCATGGCTCCAATCCAAAGTAACAAATGTAAGTGTTGTTTTTCATTCCCAGCTTCAGTCAGAGCACTGTTTCTTTGCAGAAATGAATTATAAAACATGTTTTCTGTCAGGATTGTTCTCTGTTCTCTTATCTTTCCCTTCAAAGACAATTTCTCTCTTCTCTTAATTTGCTCCATTTACTTGTACTATAAAAATTATTCCTTCCTACTTTCTATGATAATTTAATACCATGCCTCTCCTTAGTTTCTCCATATTGGCTCTTATGCTTCATCAAAAAAGGCTCAGATTACTCCATTTTAAAGAAACTTCTACCACTTATGTTCCAGCAGTTTAGTAATAACCTCTTTCTAGTAATTCTATATGACATTTTCTGACTGATCTTGACCTATTCTTTTCTGAAGATTCTTTTCTGCTTTGATTTCAGTGATGATGAGCCATCTTAAATTTTTTTTCCTACTCTTCACTCTTTGGTTGGCATTTCTCTCTCTTACATTCCTCAGTTGTGTTTCTCAGGACTCTGCTCCTAGTTCTTTATTATTCAGTCTTTCTTCTGAGTCTTTCAGTTATTGAAATACTATCTTCAACTATCCCTTCCATGTGGATGATTCTTGTGTTATTCATAGAAGGCCAACCCATAAACTTTTGGTTTATGTAATGATCCCACCAAGGTGTTCCTGGTTCAGTCACCTCTCAGGGCAGCTCTCCTATAGTTGCCTTATTCTACCCATGAGACCTCAGAATCCTTCACAGAACACAGAATACTCTGTGCTCTTGCTAATAGATGAGAAAAAAAAAAAAAGGGGGGGGGGGAGCACAAAGTATCATCCAGGAATGTTGTGTTTTCTCTTGTTTTTGTTTTGGACCCAGCTTGGAAGATGTACCCATCACTCTGAGCCCGTATTACATTGGTCAAAATTCAGTGATATCATTACACCTAACTGAAAGGAAAGCTGAAGTGTGGAGTCAAATTATACTAAGGACCAAATGGAAAAGTGTTTTAGTGAATACATGGCAGTCTCTGCCATGACTCCCACCTCTCAGTCTCCAGCTCTGACTTACCCTGAACAATCTCTCTATTCACTGATGCTGCAGAATATCCAGGCGTGGTTTTATCATATTCTCTTCCAGCCCAGTAAGTTCAAAATTGACTTAATCACAGATTTATAAGCTTCATACCATCCAAGTTTCATTGTATAGGTGAGGAAAACAAGCATCCAATGGATTAAATGAAGTGCTAAAAGTCATCCAAATAGTTAGGGTAGGTGCTAAAGCGTAAATCAAGTCTCCTGGTTTCCATTTGCATCCTGTGTCCAGCATAAAACATGCGCTCACTGCCTCATATTTACCTCATTCCCTTTCTCACTCTCCCCTTATCACACATACTTTATCTTTAAAATTGTTTATGTGTAAGGTATAAAATATGATGCTTTTATATACATATAATAATGAAATGATTGCTACAGTCAAGCTGATTAATATATCCATGTCCTTACATAGTTATCATTTTTGTTGGTGTGCGGTAAAAGCACCTGAAATCTATTCTCTTAGGAAATTTCCAGTATACAATACAATATTATTAACTATTATCATCATGCTATACATTAGATCTCTAGAACTTATTCATCCTACATAAATGCAATTCTGTACCCTATGACCAACATCTCCCATTTTCCCCAATTCCCTGCCACTGGTAACCACCATCCTACTCTCTGTTTCTGTGAATTAAACTTTTTTAGATTCTGCATATAAATTAGATCATGCAGTATTTTTCTGTCTCTGGCTTATTTCACTTAGCATACTGCCCTCCAGGTTTATCCATGTTGTTGCAAATGGTAGGATGTCCTTCTATTTTTAAGACCAAATAATATTCCATTATACATATAGGATAGAGGGGATCCTGCCACTTGCAACAACATAGATATATCACAATGTCTTTATCCATTTATCCATCAGTGGACATTCAGGTTGTTTCTATATCTTGACTATTGTGAATAAGGCTGCAATAAACATGAAAGTGCAGATATCTCTGAGATACTGACTTCATTTCCTTTAGATATAAACCCAGAAGAGGAATTGTTGGATCATATAGCAGTTCTATTTTTAATTTTTTGAGGAACCTCCATTCTGTTGTCCTTAATGGCTGTACTAACTTGCATTCCCACCAACATTGTACAAGGGTTCCCTTTTCTCCACATCCTCATCAACACTTACTTTTATCTTTTATATGGTAGCCGTCCTAACAGATGTGTGGTGATATTTTGTTTTCTATTTTCTATGATGTTTAGTGATGTTGAACATCTTTTCATATACCTGTTGGACATTTGTGTATCTTCTTTGGAAAAATGTCTATTCAGGTCCTTTGCCCATTTTTTATTTGAGTTATTTACTACTGAGTTGTATGAGTTCCTTATATATTTTGGATATTAATCTCTTATCAAATATATAGTTAATAAATGTTTTCTCCCAATCTATGGGTTGCTTTTTCATTTTGCTGATTTTTTTTTTTTTTTGCTGTACAGAAGCTTTTTGATTTGATATAATCCCGCTTGTTTATTTTTGCTTTTGTTGCCTGTGCTTTTGGTGTCATATCCAAAAAATCATTGCCAAAGCCAATGTTGAAGAGCTTTTTCCCTGTGTTTTCTCTAGAAGTTTTATGGTTTCAGGTCTTAGGTTTAAGTCTTTAATCAATTTTGAGTTGATTTTTACATATACTGTAAGATGAGAGTACAATTTCACTTTTATGCATGTGGATATCCAATTTTCCAAAGACAATTTATTGTGAAGAGACTATCCTTTCTCAACTATGTATTCTTGGCACCTTGCTGAAAATTAGTTGATCATATACTTTTGGATTTATTTCTGAGCTCTCTCATTCACACAACTGATATTTATTGAGTCGTTAGTATACAACAGACATTATTCTAGGCCCTACGACTATATAATTAAACATAATTAAAACAAATTCTTTTTTCATGGAGCTTAAAGTCTAGTTCGGGATACAGAAAATCTAAAAAATAAGTAATTAATATGAATAAAATGTTTGCATGGTGAGAGGCTGTCTAGTATGGTAGTTAAGAGCACAACATACAGAGCCAGGAAACCAGAGTTTAAATCTATCTTGACAGCAAACAAATCACTTAACCAATCTGTATTTGCATTTTCTCATCTGTAAAATGGGACTAATGATATTCTCAAGTTCAAAGGGTTGTTGTAAGCATTAAATAAGCGAATATTTCTTCAGTGCCTTGTTCATAGGCACTAAGTGCTTGTTATGTAGACAAGTGCTAAGGGAAACAATAAAGCAGGGAGAAGGAGAGATGAGAGGCTTTAGAACTGTAGATCAGGTAGCCAGGGAATGCCTCACTGGGAAGGTGACATATGGGCAGACAGCTGAAGGAAGTCAGAGAGCAAATTATTTTGAGACCCTAAAGAAGATTACTCTTGGCAGTGGAAGCTGCAAGTCAAAAGCACTGAAGCAGGAGTTTTCCTAGTGTGTCTCAAGAATTAAGAAGGTCAATGTGGCTAGGCTAAAGCAAAATGAGAGAGTGAGAGTCATGTTAGATAAAATCATAGGGGGAATGAGACAGAGAGATAAAGTGCTATTGAAGGGTTTGGGGCACAGGAGTGTTAGTCTTTTTGATTGTTATTTACACAGGTTCGTTCTGGATGCGATACCGAAAATAGTTTGAAATGAGGCAAAAAACCATTTATGAGGTCATAGCAACATATCAGATGAAAGATGCGGGTAGCTTTGACCAGAAAAGGAGTGGTGAGATGGTAAGAAGTGGCCAGATTTGAGATATATTCGGAAATTAGAGTCAATAGATTTTGCCATCAGTTTAAATGTGGGGTGTGAGAGAAAGATCAGGATTATTTAACCTAAGCAACAGGAAAATAAAATTACCATTAAACAAGATGAGAACTATTACAAGAAGAGTAAGTTGAGGAGAAAGATTAGGAATGTGGTTTTGGGTAAACGAAATGAAAATATACACTTGGGAGTTAACAGTGATAGATAGCAATTAGAGCCATAACGGTATATGAGATAATCTAGGAAGTGAGAATAGTCTAATGAAAGAGAGTGAGAGAGAGAGAGAGAGAGAAAAAAAAAAAAAACATATCCAAGGATTGATCCCTAGGGTGCACAAAAGTTTACAACAGAAACCAGCAACAAACACAGAAAACTGGGAAGGAGCAATCTGTGAAGTTGAAGGAAAACCAAGGGAATGTGGTATCCTGGAAATCAAGTGAAAAAAAGCAGTGAAAAAAGTCAAGTGAAAAAGTGAAAAAGAGGAAGTGACCAACTTTGTCAAGTAATTAACTTTGTCAAACACGTTAGTTGAAAAGAAGACCAAGAATTATGATTTAGATTTAGTAATTTAGAAACCTTTGGTGAACTTGAAAAGACAAGTTTCAACGGAGCCGTGGGAGCAAAATCTCAGGAACAAGACACAATGGAAAAGAAGAATGAGAGAAAGTGAATATGATTTTTTTTCAAGGAGTTTTGCTATAATAGGAATAGTAAAGGGTGAGATGGAGAGTTAAGTAAGTAAAGAGAAGTTAGATTTTTTTACGGGAAAAATATTTTTATGCTAGTGAGATATGTTCACTAGAGAAAAAATGTTAAGGCAGGAGAGCAGTGACATTTACTTCCAATTGGATCCTGGAACCCATCTTTTCCCCTCGAACTGCACTTTTCCTGTAGCACCTATCTACCATTAACTTACTTAATCTAGTCATCAAAAACCCAGATCCAAGGCATATTTTTCTGTGGCTTTGCAGCCACCAATTTTACTAACATCCCCATTTGTTTGCCAAGAAATTTGGAAATCATGTGAATCTTTTCCTTGAACATTACCTCTACCCTTCACCTTACATACAAACTGGATTTCCCATGATGGTGCCACTTCTCCAGAAACTCATGCAAGTGGAGAATGCTCGTGGTCTTAAGCTCACTTTGATCAATTTATTCCATCTTGATTCATTTATCTAACTACTCTGGGGCCCCTTGGATAAGCACTTCGACTGTATCAACGTTTCCATAAGCTTAAATTCTCTTTTCTCCCTTGTTGTTCTGCCCCATTAACTCCAGCACTGCATGTGCTGATTAGGCCCATTATGAAGGTTTTCAATCTTAGCTGAACTTTAGTATCAGTCAGAAATCATTTTACTTATTCTTATTCAACAACTTTTTCCATAGTCCATGGTGACTACTCAGATCTCTCAGATTCTTATTTGCATGTCTCCCTCTCAGCTGGTTCATCCATTATACCTTTACTGAGGCCCTGCTACATGTTTAATCCTCTGCTTGGCACATATACAAAGGTCCTAGACTTCAAGGATCTTATAGTTTTATAAAAGGAACTCTAGGATTAAAAAAATAAGTCAGAGAGAAATAATGGAACAGAGAAGTATATAGATAGAATCAAACAAACAAAAACAACCTCTAATACAATTTGGTTCATGTTTTAACAGAGATATTAAACAAATTTAATGAATGCAGAATGAATAACTCTGCAAGAGAGAGTCAGAAAAAGTCTGACAGAAGAGGTGGTATCTGATTTGGGAGTTGAAGGATAACCAGAAATTTTACAAGTTCCATAAGAAGAGATTGGACAAATGGTAATTCTAAGGAAAAGGGATTTCTAGAGCAAGAAAATGAGGCATCAAACCAGGTTTTCCCATGGAATAACCAATTAATCCAATGTTCCTGGAGTGTATAGTACAAGCTAAAGAATTTGGACCCCTTTCTTAGGAATTTGGGAATCATGAATAGTTTTTGTGAAGAATGGGTAGACATATATATGTCCGTGTAAGAGATATAACTGAGAGTTATATGGAACACAGGCTGGAGAAGGGGAGAGACTAAGTACGGTTAAGTGGAAATTATGGAAATCATCTAGAAAATAAATGATAAAGGCCTCTAGAGCAATGTTGTATAAAAAAAAGAGGAGTGGACTTGGTAAAATTTTTATGAAAATATAATTGAAAAAAATGTGCTGGTGGATTGGATTTAAGGAGCTACAAAGGGAAAGTGGTTAGATTTTACTTTGATGCTTCTAGCTTGGGTAATTGTGTACAGAGCAGTACATCAATTGAGATATGAATACAGGAAGTTTTGAAATAGAAGGAATGGGAGAGCAACAAACAGGTTGGGTTTGAGAAGCCTGTAAAACATTTGGGTACCTACGTCCAGTAAACACTTGAAAATTCAGATCTGGAGCTTCTGAGAGATACTGGGGTTGGAGATATTTATTTAAACATCACCAGGTTGTAAGTACAAGTTAAAGTTGGAACAGTGGACTAAATCCTCTGCAAGAGTGTCGAGAAAGAAAAAAAGGAATTCCATGAAAAAGATATACCCTTTGAAGGCTGAATCCAGAATACAGTCTGTTTACCATCTATACTTGCCACCAATTTCCTCAATCTTATTAACCAATAAAAACTGACAAGTCTTAGCTCCTAAAGTTAAATCTTACAAGGTACTAGTCCCCAGCTTTTTTTTTTTCTCCTAGATTTCTTCTCTTTTTTCCCTTCTTTAAAATTTATTTATACTTTCAAAAAGTGTCAGATGATTTCTACAAGTTTCTCTTCTATAATAGCTGGCAGAAATTTCTACGTAATTTCACTTTAGAAAATTCTTTCATCATTTGCTCATAGTAAAACTGTCTAATTTGAAGATTCCATAATTTTAGTCCATTATCACCCACTTTATTTTTCTAATGAATACAAGTATGTTATTCCCAGAGGTTAGCTCTGGCATGTGGTGGATATTGCAGGGCTCACATTCAGAAAGTGATTCTTCTACATTCCAGCATATTTAACACTCCATGTTGCCTCATGTCTCCTTCAGATGTCCAATACCTTGCACAGCATTTTTATTATAAATTTTCTACATAAATTCACCTATGTGTCAAGGAACATAATCACGGAAACAAGTTTTTTTTTTCAAGAAGGCATACAAAGGTTACAACCCTTGAATAAAACACACAAAGGTTACTACTAGTTACAGTATGGCTTGATTTCAGCAATAAATTGTGAGCTGAAGCAAGGAGGCAAAATAAGAAACCACTGCAGTCTTGAATCAGGATATTTTTAGACTTTCATTTCAGCATATTCAGGTGAGAAACCATATTTATTAATGGATTAGAAAGTTAATTGATCTGTATTATGCCTGAAAGTGGCCAGAGAAAATGGAAAATAAGGGTACTCATTTTGTGCCCCACTCATATATTTAAGCTCTCCCTATGTACTTTTAACTTACACCATCAGCACTTAATACACAAATAACTCAGTTTAAAATTGAAAGGGTTATAATTTTTATAATTTCTCCTCACTAATGCTTTATATATTACATGTGAAGGACTTCTGCACCTCACAAACTTTATAGAAATTTCTTGGTCAGTGACTAAAATGCTGGCTTATTTGAGACTGAATACAGTAACTACTGAATGAGATAAGCAATAAAATTATTCTTACGTGTATGCACTCTCAAGGATTTTAAAACTCCTTACATATTTTAAGGATTTCAAAAATATTTTTTAAATCTGAAAGTGCGTTCTGGGTGTTTACCAATCTTTAATCTAAACAGTTTTGTATCACTGGCAGATGTAGACATTTATCCCTCCCTCTCCCCCTCCCCCTCATCCTCCCTGTCCACAAGTCATAAATATACTGAACATTCCACTCACAGTAAAGTCTTCAGGGTATCCATTTACCTTTCATCATATAGAAAATGGCCCATAGATTCTTATTGTTTGTTTTTTCTTCAATAAGCAGTTTTTAATCCCTAACAGTACTTTCAATCTCTGATCTTCTTTTACAATTTAATCTTTTAAAGTCTTTATGAAAATTTTGTTAAAGTTTTCAACAATTATCTCCTGTAATTTTTTTTTTTTTTTTTGCCTTTAAAGTTTTTCCAAACAATCTTTCTGGTTAATGAAGCGAAATTATTTTAGAGGAGGTCTGTTCTTCCTTCCCTCTGAATGGTTTTACACAGCCACGTTTGATAACCAAATTCCACTGGTGGCACTGTTGTTTTACAAACATATCCATGTGAGATGGGAAGAACCACCGCTGAGTTGATTATTGCAGAACACACACTCTATGAAGACTCAAGGCTACTTCTGTACTGTTTTCAGGATCAGTGATTTCAATACTATGTGATCTGAAATTCCTTCCTGCCAGGATCCTGCTTTCCCTTCCAGAAGATACTGTTTCTCCACCCACACTAAACGACAACATTTCCTTCCTTTATCAACAGCTGTACATCTTTCAATTCTTGTGTTAGATGTCAGGGGCCTCCATCATTTGCCTCCCACTCTTCCTGCCATTGCCTGCTGAATGTGGAGGAGAACGTAATTCTCTTAGTCTTTCATAAGGGCTCAAATGACAAATGAATTTTCTTATCCCTGCTGCTCTCTAAACTTTGGTAAGTATCAAGTGAACCATTAGCCATTTCACGATATTCAACTTGGGTGACCATGCTGGGAACAGTTGCAATGAAATGCCTTTTTAAATGTGTGGTTATAGGTTATATCGTTTCTAGTTATATTACATTTTCTACCATATTTTCATTTAATTGTGCCATTAATAATTTATTTTCTTTATTTTTATTATCACATTATAATAATTGTTATATTTCCATTATTTTTTTCATTTCTTTTTATAAGTTGTAAAACTAATGAAACCTTTGACACTGTCTTGGGAGGTCAGTAAGGTTCCCAAATAGCCCTCTGCCAATTTGTCATTATGCATAGCTTGCTCAGGTCTTATTTGGGCATCTCCTGAACATATGAGTGGACAATGGGTTATTCAGTCAATTCACTGGGTTTTTTTCAATCTGTAAATTGTACAGAATATATAAATCTAGCAATCAGATAATGTGTTCAGAAAATGAAACCATTTTTCCTAACAACATAAAAAGCCATCACTCCTAGGAAAAATAAAGATATGTTTGAAAAACTAAATACCTCAAAGATATTATTTAATGACATCTAAATAAGGTCAAACCATATAATACTATAGATCGTAATAACATTAACAGTGCAACTGAAATCTATTTTTAAAATTATAAACTAAGGATCCAAGGAAGGAAGTTGTTTAACTTTTGTTGACAGAAGAGAACCATATTGATTCAAAATAGGAATAAGAAAAAAGATACCCCGAGACCTGGTATTTAAATTTATTTGAGATTAGCTAAGAGGCAATCCACTGTTTTCAAAAAGGTTTGGACTTCCGTGGTGGCGCAGTGGTTAAGAATCCACCTGCCAATGCAGAGGACATGGGTTCAAGCCCTGGTCCAGGAAGATCCCACATGCCACGGAGCAACTAAGCCCATGCACCACAACTACTGAGCCCGCACTCTAGAGCCCACAAGCCACAACTACTGAGCCCTTGTGCCACAACTACTGAAGCCTGAATGCCTAAAGCCCATGCTCTGCAACAAGAGAAGCCACTGCAATGAGAAACCTGTGCACCACAACAAAGAGTAGCCCCTGCTCGCTGCAACTAGAGAAAAGCCCGTGAGCAGCAACGAAGACCCAATGCAGCCAAAAATTAATAAATAAATAAATTATTTTTTTTTAAAAAGGCTTGATTAACAGATTTTTTAAAAAAACTTTTCTATTTCTGTCTCTAAGTTGTCCTAAATGGTTGTATTCTTTATGGATAAGTTTGCTCATATCTACAGCAAATGCTTAATCAAACGTAATGTTCCTTAGGGCAGAGACCATGTTGAGCTCACTTTTGTAGCTTTACTGCCCAGAATATCAGAGATTCTCAATAAATATTTGCTGAATAAATCAATAAATAGGATATATATATATATCCAATAATAAAATATATTTTACATGTTATGTTACTTTAATATATAACTGATTAAGACAAATATCATGTTACATATGCAATACTATACTTGGAAAAAAGATAGCATTTGGACAACCTTTGAAAATTTTACCTAAGATGGTTATATTGAAGTTATCATACAAGCAAGGATATACAGTTCTTTATACCAGGATGTCAAATTCTGTCTTAACATTTATCTTTCCCAGAGAATACATATAAATCAAAAAAGTCTTTTTAAAAATCCTCTATAAAAACACCATAGAAAATATAATAAATTTAGTTTTTGGTTTTTAATAGTACATGTCAGTACACATCAAATATCTTTCTGATGCAATGCCTAGTGCCGTATTGGCTACAAATTGAGGAACTACCAACATTAATTAGCAAATAAAATACACACCTAAAAGATATGCTGTAGTATAACACAGTACTTTGAATTTTAGCAGAGCAGCCAAAGATAAAAGAAAATAGTATGTCAGTCTCATAATTGATCATTATGTCATCTACCTTTCCTTACACAAAAAGCATGCTTGTAAAGTGTTTGCTAAAGGCCATTTGATTTTCCTCAGATGTGAACACCAGATCTAATTAAGGAGGACATTTAATTTCTAATAAACCTCCTTTCTTTGTATGTTTTATGTTCTTGAATACATTTCTACTCAGGTGTTGATTTCAGATCTTTGGGGTTTTAAGTGATAAAAAAAATAAAAAACAGTAGTAAATTCCATTTAGAATTTACTAAAATAACCTATCATTTTATCTAATGTTTGGGTTAGTGATATAAATGTATAATTAAACAAATACCCTCAGAACATGAAACCTCCTTATAATTCTATCCTGAAGGCCCATATCTGAGATCATCTTATTTATAAAGTCCATTGACAATCAGCCATTACTTTCTAAACAAGATATCTTGAAAGGAAACCATTATATATTAAATTCCAAAATATATATTATATCATTAGCCAGGTTCCAGGTTCATATTAAGACATGAAAAATGTATTTACAGATTAGAAACTCACCCACTCAGTCACCTAATAAATAGACCAGTGAAACCTGGAAACCAGAGTGATCTATACTGACATGTGTATTATTTAAATGTGCTTTGATTTTCTTACAGATCTGAAACTTTCTAGATGTAAGAGAGGTACTCATATGAATATAGAGAAGTAAGATCAATAGTGGTAGAATCCCAGTACAGAGGCAGTATATCCTTCCATGTCTCCCAGCTGGAAAGAGACAGCACGTTCAAACTGGGTAATTAGAGAAGAGTTTAAAAGGGAGATATTTATAAAGATCTTGATCTAGTAACAGTGAAGAGCTACCCTCAGGTCTGATGGGAAGGGGAAAGCAGGTGTTAATCTAAATGAGGAGACAGAACTATGTGGAAAGGACTACCTAACCTGCTGCAATCAGTCCTGGTGACCCCATGGGAAGGGAGCTGAGGAAATAAAGTCCTCATACTCACTGTTTTCTCTTTATCTATTGGTCAAACCCAGCCAGAAGCCAGGAAGTGTGTGGACCACTGATGCAGTCCATTAAAGCAGAGCAGAGTAGAGGGTGTGGGGGCAAATGAACCCAGAGGAGCCAAAGGAAGATCCTGACCACAAAAGGCAACTGATAAGAACATCTGTCAGACGACCAAGAGAGTGGACAAAGGAATATACAATGTCCAACAAAAAGCAGTACATTTTTGACTGAGTAGGCAAGAACAATGAATGGGAAATCATCATGCTGTCAACTGGATGTCACAATAGGGTATAAGGAAGAAAGCCTCTAAAGAAATAGTGGAAGAAATTCTAAACAAATAGGTGAAGGAAAGTGAATTAACAGTTGTAGCACAACTACTACGTACCAAACATTGTGCTAGGTGTTTTTTTTTTTCTTTTTATAAGTGATATTTTTTTTCAATTCTTATAACCTGCCAGGGAGAAAAATGTTTATAACAATTTTTATAATATAGAAACTGCAACCCATAAGGAAACCTGCCCATCTATCCCCATCATAGGTGTACCTGTACATTACCACTTAGTCTACACCAGACAGTTTAACCACCAAAGCAGAGGGTTCCCGTTAGGTTAAACCTAGTTTGGTGATGAATTATGGCCTCAAGATTTCACTAACCTAAGAAGAATGGATAGAAACTTGTGTCCCCTTTCCAGCAACTTTCACAGTATCTTGTCTCACCAGGGTCTCCAGAGACAATGAGCATAAAATTGTGCTGCTCCAAATGCCAAGTCATCTTCTGCTAGATTTCTCATTCTCCCCATTCAAATGGAGCCAAGGAAAGTAAGCCAGGCATACAGTTTTACATTATGTATGGAATCCATTAGGTAATTCTACCTGGACCTAAAAAGTGATAAGTACTTTTCTTCCAACTTAAAATTGACTGTTGCAATCTCACACTCTTTGAAAGTTATTTCCAGCAAGTTTACATTGTAGCCATTGTAGCATATATTTGTTGTATCAAATCCCTTTTATCAACAAAAATAATTTTATTTTTTTTTTCTCTGGCTTTACAGTTTTCCTTAGAGCTTCCCGAATCATAAGCACAACACACTCTTGAGATTTAATAGTAATAACAGCCAACATTTATAGAGGATCATGCCCTGGACTAAAGATCAAGACACAGTTTATCTCACGGAACCTTCCCAATAGATCTACGAGGTAAGTACTATTATTAGCCCTATTTTGGAGTGAAGTAACTGAGACTTACTTAGGTTAAGCAGTTTGCCACTGCTCCCACAGTAGGAAATGTTAAAGATAAGCTTTAAGCCCAGGTATTCTGGCTCCACACTTGCATGTTTAACCAACGCCCTCTATCGCTTCCCAATGTGTTAAATAAAACTCTATTCCCTACTCTCCCTCCCTCTGTCTCCCAAGCAACGGGCAGAGAGATGTGTAAGTTGGCTTCCACTCCCTTTCTCAGTCACCTTTCCTTGTTTCTCCTGATTTATTTATTTTTTACTCTCTCCTTATTCCCTTTTCTGGTTACAGCCAGCACTTAATTCTCCCTCTAATCTGGACAATATTAAAGCATCTTTTAATACAACCAAATTGTCTACAACTTTCCCAGCAATGCCAATAAGGCAAAGCACATTATCAGGCCATTAAGTCGTGTTCCCATTTGTCAATGTAGCAAAACCATATTCAGCAAAATTGTACATTCAGGCAGATGGCTGATAAGCACTGCTTCATGAAGTACCTACCACGTCTAGTCAGGTAATTGCCAATCAGGGAAATAATGAAGAACAAAATATACCATCTCTGATGACATTAGTGACATGAAATTAAAACCAGAAATATTTCAGTCCTAGTCCTAAAGCATTAAAGAGACTGGTTTCAATATGGAAGAAAATCAAACCTTCTTCACTGATGATTGAAGAATCCCGTGTGGAATCTGAGACCAAAGGCAAAATCATTTTATTTGAATTTTTAGTATAATAACGTTTTCAGTATAATAATGTTTGAAATAGTAACTAACCAAACTCACATGTGAGAAAAGATGGTTTCAGAAATACCCAACAAAAGAAAATGAAAGATTTTCAGCATTCTTTATGGAAGACACCAAAATTTAATAGTTTCACTTTGGCATGTGTAGCAACATAAAGCTTCTATATGTATATACTTTCTTTACATCCATGATAACATACTGAGGAGTTTTGTTTTGTTTTGTTTTGCTCTATGACACTGATTAGAATTATTGTTTTTGATTCTGCATTTTCATCTCTTTTTTCAAAAACAGCAAAAAAATTGGTGGCTTCTGCTATGTCTTATGTTTTATAATGTGTAATTGGCATAGGTACTCATAGGACTATGGGACAGGTGGAGTTACTATGAAATTGGTAACATAAATTTTGCAGCCAGCCTGCCATTGATTTAAAATGCATTTCAGACTGATGAAAGCTGGTGGATTCACAATTCCCGAGACTGAAGTTCTCTGGTTCTCCACTGAACAAAGAGCACCCGGGGAACTGCAATGCCCCATAAACTTGCTTCAGCTGTGAGGTGACATTCACCATAAAGAGCCATGTTGGGTAGGTACAGCTGAAAGAACTGGATTATCAGGAAGCCACATATCACTTAGGTTTGAAAAGAGTAGTTAGATTGTTCCTATTGTTAGCTGAGTCAAATTAGAACACCTTGTTCATTGAACAATAATTTTAGGATTTTTTTCTCTTTTTTTTTTCCTCAAAATTTCTTAGGTTTTTCTAATATATAAGATTCCCTGGAAACCTAAATATGTCCTTATTCAGAACTTCTCACTAAACTGCTATGCAAAATTAGGCAAGTTACTGTTTCCATATACGATTCAGTTAACATATCTATTAAATGAGGGTTATACTCAGTGGTTTATGACACCTTCCAGCTCTAAAATCCAGATGTATGGTGGGTGACAGTTTATCATGAGAGAAAAATGTTCCCTACAACCCCATAAACATATCTTTAAAAAATAGTTCATTCTGCTCTATCAGATATTTTGGATTCTAAAATATAATGGGTATATGAAATCAGGAATAAAGACAATCTCATGTAGTTTTCACAATTTGCAGATGTACATCTCAAAATATTTTATTTGTTCCCCTTTATATTGTGAATGGGTATTTCCTGTGTCTTCCCTATGCAATTTCAATTAGAGAGAGAGAGAGAGAGAGAGAGAGAGAGAACTATCCCCATCTCCTTGGCAAGATGGCCATACGTATTTAAGACTGCACTATAAGGAACCAACCCAAGAAAAGTGGCTGTTGGAATTTACTATAACAAACCTGGTTCTCTATCATTCAGAAATATTCTTATGCTATTGGTCATGCTATTTGCCTCCTGACAGATTCTTCTGCTTATATAGACCTCATATAGAAATTAAGCTGGAGGAAAAAATATAGCTCACTAGAGTTGTCTTATTATCCAACAGATTTAAACCAGATATAATGGAATGGAAGGGGAATAACAAGCAGCGGGGAGAAAATACACAGCAAGAAACATATAAAGTGTGTGCTCCCTTGGATTCTGACCAAAATCAGGATTTAGGGTTTTGGAGCATTTGGATACTTTGTGTGTTCCATTTTATCTTGATTTTATTCTCTTTCCCACTTTTAATTCCATCCTGCTCTAATTCACTTAATTCTACCCCCCCAAACACACACCCACCACATAAAACACCCAAATACGTACACATTTAATTCGATCTACATTCATGTTATGTGATACAACATACTCAGGTTCCTATCTCCTTTGTCACTCTAAAGATAATGCTAGCTCTTTTTAAGTGTTGTAAAAGCTGTAGAAGAAAAACTTTATAGAATATCATGTACAATCTTCTTAATTTAATCCATTATTTTTTTTTAAATAATGTTTCCTTTGAAACATTAACCATTCTTGGTTAATCTCTATATCAAGGAAGAAAAATTCAAATGTCTTATTGACATTTTAAGTAAATACCCAATGATGGCTAATTTTAGTACTGAGATGGAAAAAAAATCATCTAAACTTCCACTTTCAAGGCTCATTATTGGATGTTTTCAGAGTCACTAAAATAAACACATAGAAGGGGACTTCCCTGGTGGTCCAGGGGGTAAGACTCCTCGCTCCCAAAGCAGGGGGCCCGGGTCGATCCCTGGTCAGGGAACTAGATCCGGCATGCATGCCGCAACTAAGAGTTCACATACCACAACTAAGAAGCCCGCATGCTGCAACTGAAATATCCCACGTGCCACAGCGAAGATCCTGAATGCTGCAACTAAGACCCGGCATGGCCAAAATAAATAAATAAATATTTTTTAAAAAAATAAGTAAACACATAGAGGAAATAATTCATTATCTACTAGAGAGCTCAGGCTTAACAGTTTATCTTCCGATGAAAGTCTATTCAATGAGAAAAAATAGGAAAGGGAAAAAATAATGGGCAATGAGAAGAGATTTTGTCCTAAAGATCAAATAGAGTAGGAAGCCAGCTTTAACACCAAGTCCTTAGTATCTAAGAGAATGTACATTATCAGCAACATTATATTCATGGTGACCTCAACCCCATGACTATGCTTTTGAGCGAACTCTCTGAGCCAGGAAGGACCATGAACCAAGCAGGAGAAGAGACCTCATGTCTACTGAATAGGCAGTGCATAGAATAATTATGCTTCTGTGTTTCCTCCAGCATCCTTAGCAGTGTGCTGTGCAGACGATAGGTGACTGAACATCTTCAAATCAAGAAGATACTCTAAATTATGTCTCCTTCATATCTATATGGAAAATTGCATGGCTGAGAAGCAGCAATGAGTGGTGGAAATCACTGTGGACATTCTATCACATACAAAAAAGCCTCCAACTAATTCTAAATCTCAGTTTCTTCCACTGTGAAATGATAATAATAACCCCTTCCTTGCTTATTTCACAAATTTGTTATGAGCATCAA
This sequence comes from Pseudorca crassidens, assembly GCF_039906515.1. Taxonomy (NCBI): domain Eukaryota; kingdom Metazoa; phylum Chordata; class Mammalia; order Artiodactyla; family Delphinidae; genus Pseudorca; species Pseudorca crassidens. Next base: position 71,556,740 of record NC_090297.1, on the reverse strand, counting down.
GTAAAATAAATAATATAACAATAATAGCATCTTAGATAATAAATATATGCAAAAGATGTCACAAGCATAATTTTAATTAGCCATTTAAACAAACCTATGAAATGAGTCATATTGATCCACTTTTGCAGCTGAGAACAGTGAGGCTCAGGGAACTAAAATTCCACAGATTATAAATGGGAATGAAGAAAGATTCCAATTCCAAGAGTTTTAGGTGACACCTTATATAAATGATATCAGTGAGGCTTTATTCATTAAAACCAACAAGGAGAGTGTTCTGTTTTCCTGGCCTCTTTGTTTTCAAATGATAATGATATTTGGTGATAATAACTGCAGTTCTGCTGATAAGAAAGAATGTCCATAGTCCAGTTCTAAATTAATAGTACACAAAATCACCAAACTTAACATTTACTAGAAAACTCGATGAAAATTTAGAGAAATGAAGTTTGTCCTTTCACAGGTAAAGCTCTTTTTTCTTTTTTTTTTTTTTACTTACTTTAACCTTCCTTTAAAAGGCTGGGGGGACGGTCTTGTTACTTTTCTTTCTTCTTTGCCCTTGAATGCTGCTAATAATTGCCTTCAGTCCATGATATTGTCCCCTCATTTACCTAAAGATGGAACTTTTTAAAAATTAAAATCTGCAGTGGAAAAGGTGATATTAGGCCATCTAAGGTCCCCTTCTGCCTTTCAAAATCCAGCTAAGGGCATTTAATCTCTCTCATTCATGAAAAGATGCAAATAACCCCTTTGACCAACTGCTATCTAATTAGACCAAGAACACTAAAAAGTCACTCATTCTCCACTTACTCAATTTAGCTCTGAAAGACACAAAGGGCTGCCTGTTTTGGATGGTTTTCCTTTAGGTAGATAATTGAAATGATTCTAGTTTGGCAGTGCAAGCACTAAAGTGTCATAGTGATGAGTGTCATAAGATAAAGAGAGGGATAGCTTCTTACAAATATTGTTTTTTGCAATCTGGTGTTGCATATGGATGCCTGGAATAAGTAATGTAAATTGGTCTCTTCTAATTTACATTTAAACAGGGGCTTAAGAAGGATCAGGGAGCATCTTTCTGTCTCTGAAAACTACAGCCTAAAAAGAGTGACAGGGATTGTCATCTGTATTATAATCATTACCAAGTTCTGAAAAAAAGATCCTTGTTAGGAATGGATCCATCTCTGCAGGGGATATTCAAGACTGTGGAGCTTGGACAAAATATGAATCCAGGACTAACGCCAAAAATCCAAATTACATTTTTAAAAGAGGGTGTTACATTAAAATAGTGATAAGCTGGATAATTACAGAGAATTTATGTATCTTTTAAAATAATTAATGACATAAAACCCTGAAGTTTTAAATTTAAAGTCGATGTATTTTAAATTACACTTCTGAATTCACATATATCATTAGAATAAAAATAAAATAGTCTAAATGGTTAGATTAATAAGTATAAACTAAACATGGATTTGATATTCGTCCATTGTGAATATTATAAAAGAAAGCAAGAACTGCTTCTCATATTAAGTAGATTCTAGTTAACTGCAGGGCATTTACTAAAACTAATATTAATACTATCTTAGTTAACTTTTCATATATAACAAGTGCTGGGTAAATAAACCCTGTATGAAATCTGGAATGTAATTTATAATGAATTTGTGCTAATGATATTTAATGTGCCTAGTTAAAATGGAAGCTTTATTGAGAATAAATGTTGCTCATTTACTTCAAAGCGAGTTACCAAACATATGTAATTTAATGGTAATTTAAGATATAAAACAATGTTAGCTAATATAAGTATGATTTACAAATTTCCTTATAAAAATGTATTACATATGTTAGATATTTTTCTTAATTGTTTATTAGTAAAAAACTTCTCAGACTCTATGGACACTCCAAAAAATTGAAACAAATAACTATTTCAGAATACATACTTGTGGTGGCAGAATAACGGCCCCCCACCAAAGACATCTACACCTTAATCCCTAGAACCCTAAATATGTAACACTGTTACATGGCAAAGGGCCTCTGAAGATGTAATTAAGGTTAGGCACCATAAAACAGGGAGATTTTCATTATTCTAGATTATCCCAGTGTGTCCAACCACATGAGCCTTTAAAGGCAGAGAACTTTCTCCAGATGAAGTCAAAGAAATGTGAAAGAAGTAGAAGAGATGAGGCCAAAGAGGAGGTCAGAAAGAAATCTGAAAATGATTTGGCCCCACCTTTTCCAGCTTTGAAGATGAAGGTAGTTGGTCAGCATCCAGAAGCTGTAAAGGACTCCTGGTCAAAAGTCAGTAAGGATGGGGCTTCCCTGGTGGCGCAGTGTTTGAGAGTCCGCCTGCCGATGCAGGGGACACGGGTTCGTGCCCCGGTCCGGGAGGATCCCGCATGCCGCGGAGCGGCTGGGCCCGTGGGCCATGGCCGCTGGGCCTGCGCGTCCGGAGCCTGTGCTCCGCAGCGGGAGAGGCCACAACAGTGAGAGGCCCGCATACCGCAAAAAAAAAAAAAAAAAAAGTCAGTAAGGAAATGGGGACCTCAGTCCTTCAACTGCATGGAACTGAATTCTACCAAGATCCTGAAGGAGCCTGGAAGCAGATTATCCTGTACAGAATGCAGCTCTACTGACACCTTGATTTTAGCCCAGTGAGACCACGTTTGCCTTCTAACATAAAGAACTGTGAGATAAGAAATGTGTGCTGTCTTAAGCCACAAAATGTGTGGTAATTTGTTAGGGCATCAACAGAAAACTAATACTATACTGCATATAAACAAACATTTACTAAGTGAACATTAAGATGATCAAAATTCATTTTCACAATAGAACATCATGGTATCAATATGAACAAGAATTTTGAAATTCTATATTTTTTGAGAATAAATTCTTTAAGTATTGATATCTTTAGTCATGATATAAAAAATTAAAAAGACATAGCATTTAAAAAATGAAATCAAGTGTTTGCATATCCAACATAAGCAATGGAGCTTACAGTTTAGGATTTTTGTAAAATCCTAAAGATTGTGTGATCTTGCTCCCCGCTTTTTTGTTTCCTGCAAAGAATTTTATCATTTTAATAAAACTATAGTTTCTTACCACAGCTAGTTTTTATTCATCAATGATATATATTTTGAATCAATTTTAGAAACATAAATTTGTATTAATTTTAAAATTTGATTATTGATTTCTGTTTGCATATAATTCAAATTATTAAAGAAGAAAGTATTCTTATACCAAATGTCTTTGTTGTTTTATTAAAACTAAAATGTGGCACCCACACATTCAGAAGTTCAATTTCTGGAAACTCAATCAATTACTTAGTTTTAACTTGCTCTATCATTCTGCTGTGAAGGGGTTGCTAATCCCTTTTCCTCAATTTTCCATAGACAGGGAAGGAAATACTTCTCTCCCAGAAGAGGACGAAGAGCATGGAGTGAGCACTTCCCTTCTTTTCCCCTTCTCAGCTTACTTTCCCCACAAAAAATAAGAGTCTTCTCTGCTTGGGGAGATCCAAGGGTCCAATATCTATTATCTGATCTATCAGAAGTGCTCACTTTTTCTAATTATGTTTTGTATTTAGAAATCAGCATTAAATGATGTATTTCAAAGTATAGGAGAATTATGATAAAACAATAAAACATAAAGACAAACCACTCAAACAGCTATTTAAATGTTATGCTTTGGGTGCATTACTACCTGATTTTTTAGGGGGAAGCATAAGAAAATAATCCTAATATGATTCTCTCCCTATTTTGAAAGTAAAAAAAAAAAAAAAGCAGCAAATTTCCAAACTCTATAATGGAAATTCCTAAGGATCCTCAGATTGTTTACAAACCAAACATGTTCCATCCTCTGTGCTCACTTAGCAATGTTCTTACATTGGTGAAGACTTATTATCCTGCATTATATCTTTTTGTACTTATGTGTATTTTCTATTCCTCCACCTCCTCAACTCTTAGAGTTTCCATGGTACTCCTGATACATTTTTCTCCTTTACATTCATTTCCCGTCTCCAAGTCCTGTAGAATTCACTTCCCTAACATTCTAAAATCTGTCCCCTGCATTGCCACCACCATATCAAAGCTGCTATCACCTAGCCCTGTAGCATAGCGATTGTCTCACTACATCTAATCTTTTTTTTTTTTTCTTTGTGGGATCTTAGTTCCCTGACCAGGGATCAATCCCGTGCCACCTGCAGTGGAAGCATGGAGTCCTAACCACAGGACTGCAAGGGAATTCCCTCTTTTTTAAAATCTAATCTTGTCTTCATCAAATCTCTTTTCTACTCTGCAGACTTGGAGATCTTTCCATAATGGAAATCAAATAAACTCATGCTCTGGGCTACCTCTCAGCCTCTTCTTACATCACTCACCCTCTGAGATGGCAAATGTATGGTGAACTCTTAGTGTATGCTGAACACATTGTGCTGAGGGCTTTACTTAAATGATTTCACTTAGTCCTCATAGGCCACACTGAGGTTGCTATGTAACTTGTGTCACCTGATGCAGTTGATGCAGAACATCATTAAATAGTTTGCCCAAAGAGCCACAGTTAGTCACTGAATGCTTTCTGCTTGAAATGAAGCATTCTGAGCCCATAGTCTATATTCTGAACCATTACATCATTTAGTTTTCTTTTAGTATCTTTAAGTCTGCCTGTTCCTCTTTACATTCTTTATGCACCATTTTTCCTACCTGAGCCAAACTCCTCTCCATCTTTGCCAAGATAGCCACTTCTGATTCTTTATATCAGCTCAAGTGTAACTTACTCACAGAAGACTTTTCTGACTCTAGTCAATGCTGTCGTTAGACCATTATCCCTTCCTTCATAGCACTTAGTGAAATCAGTCACTCATGGTTGTGTTTATTCCATCAGTGCCTGTCTCCAACATTAGACATTTCATTAGCTGAGGCACTCCAAGACAGGAGGAGTCTTGTCTGGTTCTACTCACCATTGTGTCCTTAGTGATCATTACTATCTAGCAAGTAAGTGCTCGATAAACATAAAATAAGTGACTAAAGTAATGATTTTTTTCTGCTTTTAACCATATTCTCCAACAACCTGATCCCTTCATGTGGTACTATACAAGCTGCCAGTAGTTTCCGATCCTCACCTTTTAGCTCCACTCTCGGAGATAGATTCAATAAAGCTCTTTCTCCTGCTTTAGTTTAAAAAATTTTAGGGAAGGACATTGAGTGGCATTGCTTGAATCAGGTCCTAGCCCTAGTCCAGTTGACTCTGATCAAAGAGACCATATCTTTTTTTTTTTTTACTTTCTTTTTTTTTTTAATTGAAGTATAGTTGATTTACAATGTTGTGTTAGTTTCTGGTATACAGCAAAGTACATAGTCTTTTTCATTATGGTTTATTACAGGATATTGAATATAGTTCCCTGTACTATACAGTAAGACCTTGTTGTTTATTTTATATACAGTAGTTTTTAGCTGCTAATATTATTATCCTATTTAACACATGAGAAATTGAGGCTTAGAAAGCTTAAGTGATTTACTCAGAATCACATGGCTAGAAAATGGAAGAGTGAATCCCAAATTGTCTAACTCCAAAGTTTGTGAACAGAATTGCTATAAATCCTGCCTTCTTAATAGCAAAGCTATTTAAGTATATAGAGAAACCCAAAATTTACTAGATGATTAGCTGTGTTAGTATACAGCTGCAAAGGAAAGAATTCACCTAGTATTATTCACAGAGCCTGTAATTCAAAGGTGGCATGATGGGAGGAGGAAGAAAAAAGATAGTATATACAATACATACAATACAGCAGGGGCTATCTCTGTCAAATGATGGTGAAGTACCAGATGTAAATAAACAAGACTAGAGAAGCTGTATTAAACATAGCTATGCACACACAAACATACACAAGCAAACACATAACAAATAAGCAAGAAATTTTACACATTCCAATACTTTGTTGTGCATGACCTATCCTGGAGGTGGAAGAAAATCCTTCTTCCAAAAGGGCACAATAGGATAAATCCATATATTGATCAGAAAACTATGATTAAGTGCACACATTTTAATTTTTGAAGCTAAAAATTTTATTAGATTCCCCAAAACTATTGTATTTTAAATCTACTAAAGGGAAACCTTTATAAGAGAAAATACAAATTGAATTCATAGGCTGACACTCTTTATTTTAGGGGTTCAGGAATAAAAGATAAAAGAAACTAATTTTCTATAAATCCTGGTATGTTATCAAAATGGTACATTAAATTTTCATATTGAATTATTTAACTATTTAGCACATTATAAAATTTAAAATGACATCTATATTTTAAATGATTATAAAGCATTGAATGTGAATATAATTTAACAAAATTATGTAAAATGCATTACTGTATGAAGTCAATCTGATCAATTTCATAATATTACATATTATGATGTATAATACTATTAAAAATGTATTGATATAGTTCCCTTTAAAGCATTTTTTCCTCTGCCATTGGGCATATGACTGAATGCTTTAATTTATTCTCTAAACATTATCTTGACATTATTGATTTCTATAATTGTTTTCTGGATTCTTTAACTATGAAACATTTCAAGATTTCAGTGTTATGAAGTATGTGATGTGCAAATAAATTGTATTGTATGACTCTGTTCGATATCCTAGAATGTTACTGTAGTTACACCAAAGAAGTACTCATGGATTAGGTCCTATTCTAAATGCCATTTAGCCTAAATCTGATCTGTTTAAAAAGTGAGCTGAAAGCAGATTTAAAAATCTAAGAAACTTAAAGGAAATGGTATATTTATGAACCAGGTTTTTTTTTTTTTTGCGGTACGCGGGCCTCTCACTGTTGTGGCCTCTCCCGTTGAGGAGCACAGGCTCCGGACGCGCAGGCTCAGCGGCCATGGCTCACGGGCCTAGCTGCTCCACGGCATGTGGGATCTTCCCGGACCGGGGCACGAACCCGTGTCCCCTGCATCGGCAGGCAGACTCTCAAGCACTGCGCCACCAGGGAAGCCCTGAACCAGGTTTTAAACATCTATAATGCAACATTCAAAAGAGCCCTTTCTTTTTTTTTTTTTTTAACATCTTTATTGGGGTATAATTGCTTTACAATGGTGTGTTAGTTTCTGCTTTATAACAAAGTGAATCAGTTATACATATGTTCCCATATCTCTTCCCTGAGAGCCCTTTCTTTTAAAATAAAATAATAATACATAGGTTTTTAATATAACAGATTGGTAATGACATCTTTGTGCATTTAATCATTAATTTTAATTAACACATATATTAAGTACCTCATATGTAATAGAAATATTCCTGTATATATTGAAAGCTGGAAGAATGTTCAGTTTTATATTTACTCAACTGACATCTGACTCCAATAAAATTTTTTTCTAAATAAATTAATACAGTTTTTTTTAATTTAAAATATAATAATAAGCATTGAGGAAATGAAAGCTACACAAGTCTAGAGTAGCTGTCAGATCAGTGGACCCACTCAGTACCACTGTGCCCTCAGTCCAACATTCTGGCACAACTCCATCAGCCTGGGCAGTGCACAAATCCCTGAGTTTCCGGCTCCCATGGTAGAGATCCATTTGCCTCCCGATTCCTGAATATCTCTCATGTTCTCCTTAATAACTTAGTCTCCACAAATATCTTACCATCAACAAACATCACAATCAGACTCATTCTAAGCACTATACCTGACCAATGGCATTTAATTTGTGTTTATATGAGTTGCGGAATGTTCCTTTGCTTTCCAGAACTTACATGTTTAAATTCTGGCTGAATACCAGTCCACTTGGATATCCTAAAGGCACTTTTTAATTAACATCTTAAAAACTGAATTCAGGGCTTCCCTGGTGGCTCAGTGGTTGAGAGTCAGCCTGCCGATGCAGGGGACACAGGTTTGTGCCCCGGTCCAGGAAGATCCCACATGCCACGGAGTGGCTGGGCCCGTGAGCCACGGCCGCTGAGCCTGCGCGTCCGGAGCCTGTGCTCCGCAACGGGAGAGGCCACAACAGTGAGAGGCCCGCGTACCGCAAAACAAAAAACCAAAAAACAAAAACTGAATTCATAACGTCTCCACTCCCTAATCCATATCTGTGTCCCCACCTGCATTCCCTGACTGTTCTTGCCATTGCTCAAGGCAAGCACTCGGGACCTATTCTAGGTGCTTTCCTTTCCTCAAGAGCATTCCTCATCTCCAGCATAGTCAATCACCACATACCGACTGGCTTCACTTTAGATTCATGACCACTAAACTCCAGCGTGCTCTCAGCAATCCTACAGTGTCTTGCCAGTCAGTTCACTCTCTCTCCAAATAACTATTACATAATTTCTCCCCCTCTTCAAACGACCAATACCTATCTCTGGTCCTCCTTCTCAGCTGATGATTTTGCATATTATTTCTCTGAGAAATAAGACCTTCTATACTTCTTGCCTCCACATCCTTCACCTCCGCATTAGAACCCACCTACCTTGAGTCCCCTGAATTCAGCCATTGTATACTCCATTCAGTCTCCATTCCCTTCTCGAGAGGAGGGCTCAATCTCTCTCTCGGATTATTCCCATAAACATACACACTTCTATTAAAAAATAACAATAAATTCTCTTGACATATCTCTCCAGTTACTGCTGTTTCTCCATTTCCTTTATAACAATACTCCCCAAAAATATAGTCTACTTACTGTCTCTAGCTTCTCTCCTCTTGAAACTGAGCAAAACCCCTATGCCCCTCCCCTACCACCAAGTACAAAGGCCCCTGTATGTCCCCTGCCTCTTGTTTGTAGAAAAGTTGAAGTCTCTCAGGCCTCCCTGAGTCACAAAAGAGCAGGTACAAGCGGTTGATGATTAGGACAACAGAGTCAGAGACTCAGTGTCTGATGCACATTCCTAAGTTGTTTTACAGATACAATAACTGACACCAGAGAGAAAAAAGCTAAATGCATGATGACAGACTATAGCCATGACATAAGCTCCTCCATCTTGAGCAGTACTGAATCTATGGCTAGCAGAGTTCCAAAAACTGGCCTCAGGAGAGTGTTAACACAATTGCTCATAATAATCTATATCTTTGTGGGCATTCAAGTAATTGTAGCTTATTCTGCTCATATGTGTAAGCAGGCAACTAAAATTGCCAGCAAACAGATGCTACAGACCCATGTCAACATCTTCCACTCTAAGAATATGGTGCCCTATGTCAACTTGAAGAAGTTACAAGACAGACCTTTGCCCATGATCCCATAGAAATGGAATGATGTCTGACAAGTGGGGATTTATAAGCAGCTCTTTGCAGGAAACCACCCTCAGCAGGAGACACTTTTTTTGTCTTGTCACTTTAGCAAAGCTATATTGTAACTAACTTTTAAACCAGGCACCCCCATGCTCTACTCATCTCAAGCCCAAGAACACCTCTGAAATCTTTTGATCACACAATACCTTACCTAAACTGCTGGTCCTCTCCTTAGAGCAAAGAAGTAAAAATGAAGAATAAGTAATTAACAGATCACCAGATCTTTTCACCAGCTTCCCGTTCAGTAACCTCACTAGCAAAACGTATAAATGAGATAGCATCTAAAGAAAGATCATGAGTCATCGGCAAGCCTGTGTGCCACAGGAGATGGCAACAAGTCTGATCCCCTATCTCAATGATTAACTGAGATTACTTCCCCTTTTCCCTTTAAAAACTTTCATGGCCATGCAGAATCTTGGGAGTTGGTTTTGGGACACAAGTCCACCTTCTCCCCAGAATGCCAGCTTTCTGATTAAAGCAACCCTCTGCTTCTACCAGCACTTGCCTCTTGAATATTGACTTGCGAGCAGCAAGCTGCTGGACATGAGTTTGGTAACACTTGATTCTCTTTCGCTTTGCTTTTCTTTCTTTTTCTTTTTTACATTTTTTTAAATCAAGGTTGTATATGGTAAGTAAAACTCTGTTCAGAAAACAACAATAACTCGCATTATCCTCTTCAGTGAAAAAAATTTTTTTAATCATTTAGGTGAATTGTTTGATATTTGTTGAATTGTGTTTCCCTCAAAATGCATGTGCTGAAGCCTTAACTCTCTGTACCTCAGAACATAATCTTATTTGGAGACAAGGTCTTTGAAAAGGTAATTAAGTTAAAATGAGGTCATTAGGGTAGGCCATAACCCAATATGACTGGTGTCCTTATAAGAAAAGAAAATTTGGATACAGACAGGCACACAGAGAAGACCACGTGAACAAAAATAGAGAAGGCAATAATCCACGAGCCAAGGAAAGAGGCCTCAGAAGAAACTAGCCCTGTTGACACTTTGATCTTGGTCTTCTAGCCTCCAGAACTATGAGAAAATAAATTTCTGTTCTTAAGCTACCCAGTTGGTCGAACTTTGTTATGGCAGCCCTAACAAACTAAAAAAATAATCTTATTTATCTCCAAATAATACACTTGCATTGTCATTTCCTGGTTTTTCAGATTTAGGCAATATATATTGACTTCATCCTAAAAAAAGATAATAATTTACATATGTATATATTCATGTGGCCACTACCAAATCAATTACAGAGCACTTCCAGTACACCATGATGCAGGCATCTGTTGATGTGCATTCTTGCATAGGTAATGATAATCTTATTATGAATTGCTGTCTGGCCAAAAATTTTGTAAGATATCATTTATTACAAGACGATCCTAATTTTTAGATATGTTAAAATGGGCAGAGTAAAATTAATAAAACTCAAAATATCTTTTTGGTTAGATCAATATTCAATGTTTATTTATTAGAATCATATAGATGCTAATCATTGCAGAGGTGAATTTACCATGAAATTAATGAAGATCCCCCGACTAGGATGGGAATCTTCAAAGCCCCTGGGACAGGACCTCACAATGTGCTCATATGATGATATTTTTTGTAAAAATTATAAAAGATACTTTAATTGCCACCAGTTAACTGGCCGTTTTTACTCTGACTTCACATGTATTGTCTGTCACATTTCTTTTCATGATTTGTTAAACATAATCATATTTGTAGGGGAAGCTGACATGAGGATACATAGAGTTTGGGTTTAGAGGAATATCTTTATTCCTCTAGTAGTTTTCAGTCACTTCCATGGACCGTTAAGATGTTGCTAGCCACCTTTTTAAGCTGTCGTTGTTACTGCTAACTGCCAACTCACTGGGTATCATGATCTGAAGTGCAGCGTGAAATCTTATTGCAATATGAAGGGGTGCTAGGGAGCCGAGCACTGGGAACACGGAGGAGAAAAAGAGTTTGAAATGGAGCCTGAAGCTAGTCCATGTAATATAATACATGGAGGATTCAGTTCTCTACTCAAAGTACTGCTGTCCTTTTAGAAATATACTCCACGCTGCAGCTGTATCCTGACATTGACAAATATAACATAAAATTTATAATACACTACTACAGTAAGGACATCAACAAACTGCTTGAGAGCTGTTGATTCAAAAACTATCGAAGATCAGTCTCTGCATCAGAAAATTTGAAATATCCTGAAATCTTACTACTAATATATGAAGAAAGTTTGATAGAGATTTTTTCCCCAAATTTGACAAAAATCTGAAACTTTACTTGACGTCAGCATTATTTAGCTAAAGGAAAAATTTCTCAATTATCAATAATAAAGCAAAAATTTTGATCAGTATGCTAAAGACTGAATTATGTGTTTTTCCTCTCTCTACAGAAAATGATATTACAATATTATTTTAATAAGAAGAGAAGATTATAACATATATAGCCAAAAATGTAGGTAAAATGTATTACTGGGGTATGTGTCAGGAAGTTAATTAATAAAGGTAGCATTTTATTTCTCTGGATATTGTGATGTTTGCAGTATTCTGTATGTTTTTAATTTTGTAATTTTTGTAAGTTATCTTATTCTAAATAAATATTTACTCACAACAAATTTTTGTAACTTCATATTCTTTTTTAGAAAGAGAATCCCCATAATTGTATTCACTTCTGTCCCCAGTAAGTCTGGAATATTTCCTATGGTTACCTTTTCATTCCTGCATACTGGCCTCCTTGCAATCTTTAAAGCACATCCTGCTCCTGGTTCAGGCCTTTGCCTCATCAGCATGTTCTTTTCAGACATAGCAACATGGCTTGCTCTGCACTTCCTTCTGGGCAATATTCAGAGGCCATATATTAGGGAGAACTCACTCACTATCCTCTATAAATAGCACCTCTACCCACACTAGAGTTGTTAGATAAAATACAGGACACCTGGTTACATTTAAATGTCAGATCAACAATGAATAATATTTTAGTCTAAGTATATCTCCCAAAACGCATGGAATATACTCATAGTAAAAATTTATACATTGTTCGCCTGAAATTCAAATTTAATCAGGGATCATGTCTTTTTTTTTTTTTTTTTTTTGCTAAATCTGGTAATACTGTTCCCACAGTTTCTATTCCCTTACTCCACTTTGTAGCACTTATCACCATGTAATATACTAGACATTTACTTTTTGTTCCTTCCCATGTTCCTCACTAAACTGTGAGCTCCAAGGTAGCAGGGATGTTTGTCTGTAGTTCACTGATGTATCCAAGCACCTTGACTGGTGCCTGGCACATAACAGGCACTCAATGAATATTAATTCTAAGATTAATGAACAAGCAGTCTAAACCTTACAACTTTACCTCTTAATATTGCTCAAACCCTCTCCTTTTTCTATTCTAGTAACACCCACTCTAATTAAGGGCCCAGAATATGGCTATCGTGTTCTAACTGGTCTCCTTGCTTCCAGCACACTGGTTTGAAATCCATTCACTATAAATAACTGATTGACCTAAAACACAAATCTAAACAAACCATTCCCCTGCATAGACTCAACAGGACTACAGCAACTACAGCAAAAAATCCAAGCACCCTGGCATGTTACTTGTGGCCTTCTTCATGGTACCTACACCAACCTCTCCATCTCATCTACTACAGCCCTCCAATAGGTCCCCATCCATAAGTTACCCTTCACACCTCCACATCCATACTGACTAAGTTACTTCTGCCCATAGCACTCTCTCTACCCCTTTTGTCACCTAAGTCTTTCATATTCTTAAGGACACATGTCAAGTACAATTCTCCTCCAGAAATCCTTCCCTTACACCCATGGGCTGAATTCAGTATGTCTTTCTGGAGGGTTTTGTTGTTGCTTGTTCGTTTGTTTGCTTCTGTACCTCCATAGCACTCTGTGCATAATTCTGTCATGGTATAGTCTACAGTGTATTACCCTCCCCACATCCCATTTCCACTGAGTTTGAATTTTTGCATGTAAGTCTCAGGGGGATTTAGAAATCTCCCAGATCACTGTGTTACTAGATGTGGTCCTTATTTGGCAAGGACTACTCTAGTTTAGGTGAATGCTGAGTAACTGAGAGGTTCTGATAACTTATTCACCCCACGTTAAACTTTTTTGCCTGATAGAACTCCCCAAGACTGATGGGGAGAAAGAAGTTTATTTTGCCAATGTCCCAGGAAAGTGCAGTTACTTGAAGAAATTTTTCAATTCATAACTCCACAAAAACTTCTTATAAAAAGAAAACATGGAAATATACCACTATGGCACACAATTTTTCTCTCTGAGTCCCTCTTTTCTTTCATTAGAGATGATCAATTAACAAAGAATCAATTAAATAATTCCACACAGCATTTCACCTGCCAGGAACTTTGTTTAAAAAAAAAAATGCTCACTGCACACTTTATTCCACTCTCCTATACAACTTTTTCATCCTACTAGATTGCCCCAAAATTGAGGAACCTATTTCAATTTTTTTAAATTTCCTAAATTAAAATAACTTCACGGTAAAATATAACCCAAAAGAGGTGTATCAAATGTAGGATGTTGAGTAGAAAAAGAAAACTGTAGTGTCCCAAAGGAGTCTGAGAATAAGGTCTGAGAATTACAAGATGGAACCTTCCATCAGATTGCTGTTCAACTTAATTATGGTTTAAGATATGCACATATGAAGTTAATATTCAGGATCCTGGTGATTTAAAAAGCAGCAGTCGACCACTATTTGAATTCATAGTCTTATAAACTATCTTTTCTGATGAAACAACTAAGCACAATATGATATCAGTGCTCAGATTTCTGGAGAGAGAAAGCAGTGGCCCTATTTTTTTTTTTTAATGATGCATATGTAATTTGAATACAAAAGGGGAAATTATGTAAATACCAAGGGGACACTACAGAGCTTCTAACTTTTCAGTCCCAAACCAAGTAGAAATTCCCACTTAGCTCTTTAGGTCTATTTGGAATGTCATTGCACACAGACCAATGTCATGCTCTTAAAACATTCTCTGAGCCTCGGGCTATGCTCATGTCTGTCATAACTTTGCATGGTCAGAAGTGGAGATACTAAATTAAGGATGAGACCTGGACTGGTTTGATTGAAGCTGCACTGATAATAACCCATTTCTACCTGCCACTCCTCCCCATGGTTGCTAATAAACACTATCCAGGGACATATGCCCCAGGGAAATAAGAGAAATAATTGTCCTCTCCAAGCCTCCACTCTGGTCCAAAGAAGCTCTGACCCTCGCTTTCTATGTCTCAGCAGCTGCTTTCCACAAATGTCCAATGCCGATCCCACCTCCCCAGGGTCCAATAAATCTATGTTAGGCAGGCACCACATCCTCCTAGAACTTCCTGGCTCTTCTGTGTTGGACAGTTTGGCATGGGATCATTCAGTTTTATCCTCTGAATCCTGCCTTGTCACTGTCACAAGGAAGCAGCTTGGCATAGTAGGAAGACTTCAAGCGTTTGGAGTCAAGTCTAGACTCCCTTACTCACTCATGGCTATGTGACCTTGGATAAGTTACTTAACTACTCTGGATCTTTTCTTTGTTGTTTGTTTTCCTAAGTAAATATAGATGCATTTTACTTACAGGATTGTAAGCACGAAATGAGAAAAATATGTAGTACGGGGACTACCATATAAGATGTGTTTGGTAAATCTTAGTTCCCATCACTGCCATGGAATGCACTCCACCAAAAACAAAGTCAATTCCACTGAGATTGTGTTGTGCTGATGGACCTTATCAGGGCAGTTGACAGAGCTCTTAGTCAAGCTGTCTCTACCACCATGGCAAGATCTGGATGCTTCACCCTCTTGAGCTTCATCTCGGATGTATATAACCCGTGCTCATTGTCATGCTCAAGCCATCTGGCCTTCCCTAAGTTGAAACATTTTGAGTTCTTGCTTTCTCAATTTTGCTGATACCTTTCTCCTGACTCTTCATTGAACTACTCTTTAGGTGTCATTTGAAATGTCATCTCCTCAGAGAAGCTTTTTCTGTCTATCTGTATCTAAAGGAAGTCCTTCTTTGTATCTTTTTCTGGACATGCACCACAATCTGTAATGATTTTATTTGTTTGGTCGTGTAATATAATATAATATCCTTGAAGATCTTTGTAACCTTTGTATCCCTCATGCCCAGGAAGGGGCTGGAGCATAGCAGATGTATAATAAATACAATATCTGTTGAATGAATGAATGAGTGAGTGAACAAATTATGGTCATTTCATCGCTGCCTCAGTTTTAAAGAAGCTCTTTGCTGCATTCCCCATTTAGATAAATCACTGGGTGGAATTGATTATTTACTTAGCGTTGAAGAAAGAATTTGTGAAAAAGTAAATGAAATGTTGGTACTATGATTTTCTCTTAATGAATACTCAATATATATTAATTATTTGTGGTGATATTTTTGTTAATTAAAGAACAGTAGCCTCAGTGTTATAAGAGCACACAGTACCTTCACTTCCCTTTGCCTTGGTTTTCTCAACTATAAAATGAGAAAACTAATAAAATGTATGTCATGTGTGTTACAAAGATTAAATGAGTTTATAGATGTAAAGTGCCTGAAGTGGTACCTGGAACACAGTGCTAAAAGTGCTAAATCATTTCCAGAATTGATATTTACTTCAGTCTAAGGCATAGACAATTTCAGATTAACTGATTAATTCATCTCACTGAAGCCGCAGATGTAAGGAAAGGCAGAATCTATGCAGCCTGGATTAAGAGCCCTGCTGTCATACACAGGGTTAAAGAAAAGTCTGTAATTCCTATTTGGTGAGAATTAGTATAATTTGATACTGATATTACCTGACAAGATGAAAATGTTGTTCCACTAAAATCCCTGGAGAGATTATATCCTCAAAAAGTTTCGGAGGAAACTGTATTTTCACTAACAGCATGTGACTATCAAAAGGTATTTTAAACCCATGCTGACCAAACTGATCAGAGATAACCAAATATTTAAGAATATTCTGGTCTAATGGATACCAAAGCTTGTTAGATAAAATCCATGCCAGTTGGATTTATCATAATAATAAGTCAGCAAGTCCCTGGATTTGTCTGATATACTTTCTGCTCTGTATTATCACAACCCTTGGATAAAGATTCATTTCAGTACCACAACTAGTAAGATTTTTTTATATTATTCTACTACAAATTCAGAGTTTTGAACTGACAATAAACTCAATGTGTCTGTTTATAAAGACAAAAAGTTTTTTAAAAATCCATGTTAGTAGAAAACTAAAAATAGCAAATGGTCCCATATTTATATCTCAGTAGTCAGAATACAAATAAACATCCTTGGTGAAAACACACCAGTGCTTTCAATTAAGGTAATATAATTGCATGCTTTGAAGTGGAATAATGGAAAAATCTGACAATCCATTGTATTAACATGAGGCACAGACTTTACAGACACATAAAAAATAACATTTAATCTTTGTAAGGCATCTGCTTCTATATACTTTTTGCATAACATTTATGTATTGTGTGTAAACACACACATTAGATAGATAAATAGATAGCTGGATAGACGAACATATGTTAAAAAGCTCAATGAAATCTGGTGCAACCCATTAATTCACTTCAGTAAGCCATTTCACTGCTATTGCTACAAGTTCTATTGTCTTCTGCAGTTTCATTGTTTTCAAGAGGTGGTAGAAAAACTTTACACATTTATACTCAGTCAATTAATTTACTTACCTGGCACAGATCACAAAAGACTGATGTGAAGGTAGAGGACAAAGGCTCAAATAGACTAGACAATGGTGTAAAAGCTGAGAGCAATGATTTTTATCCTATGTATGTCTTCAAGTGTTTTATTCATTTATAGAGTAGAGTGCAATGTACAACCATTGAAGAAAAAATAACAGGTCAACTAATAGTCTTGTAAATAACTATTTGGAGCACACAGTTGTTTTCCCCATTATTCATGAGATTCCACTATTATTTTGTCATCAGTTTTCAAGTATCACAGTTCCCCTTCTTTGCTCTCTAAATCAACTTAAACAAAACTAAGCATTATTTGCAAATTTCTTTGTTAAGAATCCTAGTTTCTGGGCCTCTGACTCTGCCTACTGCAGTATTTGAATGTATAAAATTTAATTAAAATTATCACTTAGATTTCTTTATCAAGAAAGACTGAGACTTGGAGCTCAAGATAACTAGGAAGGTGGGGAGGGCATTTAAGGTAACCAATTTGGTGAATGAGTAACTAATATTCCAATACTGATGGTCGTAATTTATAGGCCTTTAGAAACTCCTTTGTAAGACGGATTGTAGGCCAATGGTTATATACTATAAAAAGAAGCTTCATTTAAAAAAAAAAAAAAAAAGAAGTTTCATTAGAACATTTGGTCTAGATTTAAAAATCAAGAAGCAAGGAAGGCAGCAGTTCTAGAAGAGAGCAAAGAATTAATCACAGCTGTCTTGCACCCATCACCAATAGATCAGTTACAATTAGGGAAGCTTTGTTTTAATTTCAATCTCTCACTTTCTGCCACAATCACAACAAATTGTCCTCCTACTTTTATCTGAGAGGATTTTTTTAGCATTTAAAAAAAAAAAACTTCAGCCACTTTGTAGCACATAAAATTATCCACTCGAAAGTCCCATAATGCAAACATGCTACAATATTCCAGCATGGAGTAACTTTCTGTAACGTAAAATATTATGACATGAAATTGATTTCATAATCTACACTGCTTATGTTGTGAACTATTCAATTTTGTGGATGTAGATTCTTTAGTAAAATGTATATGTTGAACCCAAAGATGCATTTCATCCAATAGTTCCTAAGGATTTTATAAACATACCTCTGAAAGGCCTCTTGGTACTCATGATCAGAGTTTCGGTCTGACAGTCCTGACAATGAAACCAAAATATCCATCAGTGCAACTGGTATGCAAAAGGTGTGCTCTCAGTGCATGGCCATGAGTGCAGTTCCTGCCTTGCCGGAACCAATGTGGTAACTGGACGCTCTGGGTCTCATTGTTCTGTTTTCATCAATGTATAACATCACAGAATAAATCCATCAACAGAATTTTAGGCACAGGTTTTAAAAATTGTGTCAAAGATGTAATTGATCAGTCATAAGTGTATACCATCCAAGAAACTGGGTCAAGATGTAGCATTACTAAGGGCATTAATTTAAATAAAATTAATGAAAATTAATAAAATTTTTAAAAATTAATAAAATTTTTAAAAATAAACTAATAATTTAGGGATGAGCTATACTGTTTCTGCTCTGACTGTATCCAGTGTACCAAACCATACTGAGTTTAGATGTCTCTTCAACACAGATAGGTTGGCTACTAAATATATATAATCTGGAAGGGAAATAATAATCGTTTTTTATAATTTTTTTTAAATTGGTCATTCTTTAGAGTCACATGTAGGTGGAGATAAACATTAAATAAGAATTATTTTTAAGAAAGAAAGGTGAGAAAGTTAAAGTTTACTAAAATAAAAAAATGAGGGGGGTATACAAGTAATCTAGGGGCAGGCATCATTTATCAAATTGCCTTTTTCTGCCAGGAAAATTCAACATTTATCATTCCGCTTATGTTTACCCTGTACAACTTTTCAGGGGTTAAAAGCTTTGTGTTTCAGACTCTGAAACATTGGAAAAATCATTCAGCTGGTTCATTTAGGGGTCTTTGTAAATTCTGAGAGACATTTGAAGTGTTGTGGTGGGTTTAGAGTCAGGTGTTTGAAAGCCTTGGCACTCCTGGGTGAAGCCATCTCAGATACTAAGATGGAAATACAGCAAAGAAAAATAATAACACATTAAATTCTAATTCATTGTTGTCTTAGAGCCTGAAGGCCTCTGAGAAGTTTAACAAAAGACCACTAAGAAAAACATGCTTGAAATACACTCCAAAGAGGAAAAAGTAAACAATGAACCTCAAATAGTTCAAGGCAAAAGGCACACTAACAGTGTGTTGGACCAAAAATAAAAGTCTAAAGAGAAACTAAAAAGCTTTGAGACTGGCCTTTAGGATGGTGCATATGAGAAGGGGAAGAATTTCTAGTTAAAGTCCTTTAAGATCCAACAGATTACACATTTTGATGGTCAATAGTATCATTTTGACCTTGACTGCTGCTGTAGGAAATAGCTGGGCATTCAAATATTGCCATGTATTTGCTCCACGTCAGTCAGACACTGATGATAATGATGGCCCAAGAATAGAGGTCCTTTTGCTGTATTCTTTGTTCTTTGTAGGAGAAAAATCCGAGAAAGATTTTCCATTATACACCAAATAGCATTCTTTCTGGCAGTCCATAATAGCGGGGAAAGGGAAAGGATTGTTAAGTGAGGAAAAAGTTTACCCAGGGAAATATATACATAAAGAAACTTCTGTTTATCACATGCCAATATAGTCTACAATTCTACTAGGTACTTTGTGTGAATTTATATAATTCTAAAAACACTCAGATGTAGGAATTATTAATTCTATTTTGTAGACATGAAAACAGAGATGGAAAGCAGTAAGACATTTGCCCAAGGCCATTCAGTGACTGAGCAATAGAGGAAAGATTTGCAGCAAAATCTGTTGAGTCCAAAGCCCCAGTCATTAATCATTATGTTTTTCTATCTATTATTAAATCTCAAGGGTTGTGAGATCATCTCAAGTAAGTCCAAGCATTTCATCCACCTACTTTAGGCAAATATTATCTAGAACATCCTAGATCTATTGTATGCTATAGAGAAGTAGCTGACCTCTAGGTGGCTATTAAGAATCCACCTATGAAAGGCACTCATTGCCAAAGCTGCACCCAACCCTTCTACCAGTTTGGTTCCAAAGGACACAAGTGGTGAACTCATTTCATTCAGATGACAAAGATTGTAATTCCATCAACCTGGTGCAGAGAATCAGACCAATAGCTGAAAAGTTTCCCATTCATTAAACCATAGCCACAACAGAAAAACTCCACAATCTTGTGTGAGGAATATTCCACTGATGCAATTTCAAATGAAGACCATCTCCCTGAAAGATCAAACTCTTTACAGAAATTATTTTAATGTCAAAACAATTAAGAAGCCCTCACCTACAATGATCAAGTAAAATGGAATATTGAATTTCCACAAATCTGGGGCATTATTTCAACTGTTGATATTATTTCAACTGTCCTCAAAATGGATTCACTGATCTAGTACTGAATAGAAAGCACTCACCTAAAATCACATTAAAAATTTTTCTGCAAAATGAGAAAATACTGTCTTATACAAATACTTTCCATAATAGTATAAAAACTATGATTTAAAAAATTGAGTCCTAAATGTCTTAGCTAAAGTTGGATTAGCTTTCAAAACTGAAATGATATGCGAATTCTGAGAAAGTCTCAATTTGAACTCAGTAAGATTAACCATTCACAATAGAAAGCCATTTCAAATGCAGCATTTGGGAAGGACCATCCATCACAGAGACTAGCACATTCTCCATGCTAGATGAAGCTTGGAACTTAATGGGAGGTTACTGACAGCTTTCATCTTCATAGCTGCCCCTGGAATTTGTTAACAAATCAGTTCTCCTGACAGGGAGATACTAGAAGAAACTCACAATATCCCAAAGAATACAATGCAAGAAATGCAACCTCATATAAACCTATTTGTTCAAGGGTTTGAAATAAGTAAGTGTACCTTTTAGAGATCAACCAAGTATACTTCATAAACCTAGCCTTATGGTTTTTATCACATTTGATACAACTATTTTTAGCAAACAAATAGTGAAAAGAATTCAATGTGTCAGAATTTCCAAATTCCTTTTCTTTTTTAAATTGCAATTCTCACAATCCAGTTCTAGAATCAATTATGTCATCAGCAGCTTATTAAAATGCGTATAGTGTAATAACACGTTCTGTCTTGATTCATTCTCAAAACAATCCTCTATGATAAGTACTATTGATCCTCTGTTGCAGATAAGTTAACTGAGGCTCTCAGAAGTTAAGGAACATGCCTAGATTATACTGCTAGGTATTGGCAGAATGACCAACTTTTTTCCCTTCAGTAAAATTTATTTTTCCATAGAGATGGAGAAGTAGCCTTAGAATTGAAGTGAGAATAAATAAAACTTTCTGTTTCATGTGAATTAACAACAGTATCTTTTAAATTTTATATGTGCTAAAGAGAGTTAAAAATAAATTTTCTTTTTTTATTAACTTTTATTGGAATTTAGTGGCTTTAAAAACTAAATTTTCTTACAGGCATTTTTAGCTTAAGCCCTACATAAATCGTGTGTGCGTGTGTGTGTGTGTGTGTGTGTGTGTGTGTGTGTGTGTGTGTGTGAGAGAGAGAGAGAGAGAGGGAGGAGGGAGAGAAATTCTGAGAAAGTCTATATGCCATATATATATATATATATATATTATATATATATATATATATGGCATTTCTCTATAGATGAAGTAGGTGACTTCCTTGATAGAAAATTCGAAAGACTGATATAAATCCTCTGTCAAATTCCGATCAAACTGCCACCATCACTACACTTACCACCAGCATTTCACAGTTCCTTAAACTTCCACCATGAGTCATATTTTTGAGTTGAGGCATCAAAATGTTACAACTACTGTGTTATTGAGTGAGGCTGGGGATGTATCACATTAAATTGTTATAATCCATTAATATCATTCTACAGTCTTGTTTAACTGATTAACTATAATCATGTAGGAAGTCCTTGAAGAACAGGATCACCCAGAACAAGAACAGGTAAGTTTGACACTAGAGGATGGAAAAGGGAAAGGTTAGGAACCTTCATAGATCTGGTATTCCTAAAATATGCACTTGAATTTATTCCGCCAGGCTCTTCTCAGAGCTGATGGAAATGACCACTGAATGCCTTAATCCACATAGCATTGTAATCAGACAGATATTTTCACATTCTACAGTGTAAGGAACAGCTTATCCTCAGCAGACCCCTGCCTCCCATTATGACAACAGAGTTTTCAGAACTATGGGGCTATTTCTCATGGTGTCAACCACACATGGCTGTTCAGAGCATATTTTCTGTCACTTTTCCTTCTTTCAAGTTCTATTCTCTGTTACTCTTCTTTCTAATGGTCAGGGGGCAAGTGAAGAAGAAATGGCAGCTAAAGCTACATTTTTCATTTATAAACAGTAATTGCATATTTGTGGGTAAACAATCACCTAAATATCAAAGGCAGGTCTAGGACTGGTGCCAGACATACTAGCGTAGCTCTTACCGAAATAGGTCCTGAATCATAAACCACCTATCACAGACTCTTTGAAAACTCCTCCTGATTCGCCCTATATTTAAAAGGAATATGAAAAAATAAAGGATAGTTATTTAGGAGATGCATTATTTTAAAATGCATTTTAATAATTCTGAGATTGACAGGTTAAATTTCTCTACATAGTTTTCTCTAAGTTTGTCCACATATCCTCATATATCTGCATTCCAATGTCAAGAAATAAAAGATTTGTCAATAACCCTAGAGGATACTTCTGCTAAGAACAGTGCTGAGGCCATAAAACCAGCCACTGTGCTCACCCAGGTATGCTCAAACCTTGACAAGTCAAGTCTCTACAGATTTAAAATGTCTTACCATTAGCTTTTTCACTTTAAAAAAACTGTCCAGTTTGTCTTTTAAAAATTACCCCTCTCGGGGCTTCCCTGGTGGCGCAGTGGTTGAGAGTCCGCCTGCCGATGCAGGGGACACGGGTTCGTGCCCCGGTCCGGGAAGATCCCACATGCCGCGGAGCGGCTGGACCCGTAAGCCATGGCCGCTGAGCCTGCGCGTCTGGAGCCTGTGCTCCGCAACGGGAGACGCCACAACAGTGAGAGCCCCGCGTACCGCAAAAAAAAAAAAAAAAAAAAAATTACCCCTCTCAAATGGTTAATGTCCTTATTATCTAAAGATTTCATATGAAAAATTTAAAAAATACAGAGAACCCAATAAATAGATGAGCAAAGAGTAAGGATAGCTCACAGATGAGGAAGCACAATTAGAATGAAAAGTAACGAAAACTATACAAAACTCTTCAGGGTTTCCATTAGTAAAAGAAAAACCAAATAAACCAAATAGAAACCATCTTTAACCTATAATTTTTTAATTACATAAAATAAAATTGTGGTTGAAGGCAAAAAAGCTCAAGGCTTTTAGAAAGTAATTCAGCAATACATGTCAAGAGTATGAAAAGTAGCCTCTGAACTCAAAGAAATAAAACTAAACGTGAGGAGGCAAAGCATATAAAAATATTTGTTTATCACAGCATTTTTCTTCATAGTGGAAAACTAGAAATAATCTAATACTCAACAATAGGGGAAGAGTTATGTAAATGGAATAATAGCTACTACGTTATAATACAAGGTTTAAAAATGAGGAGATGACAAAAGATTGGTCAAGGGCTGCCCTGGTGGCGCAGTGCTTGAGAGTCCGCCTGCTGATACAGGGGACACGGGTTCATGCCCCGGTCCGGGAAGATCCCACGTGCCGCGGAGCGGCTAGACCCGTGAGCCATGGCCGCTGAGCCAGCGCGTCTGGAGCCTCTGCTCCGCAACAGGAGAGGCCACAACAGTGAGAGGCCCGCGTACGGCAAGAAAAAAAAAAAAAAAAGATTGGTCAAATGGGGATAACTGTTGAAGTGGAGTCATAGGTACATGAGTTCATTATACTCTCAAAGACACAGGGAAATTCTTGGACTATAGCATTAAAGGAAAGGAAACACATCTATGCTGGGAGAAAAAAGATATAGAAAGAAATACAACAATATGTTTAGTGAAGAATTTTTAAATACTTTTTTAAAGAGTAGTTTTAGGTTAACAAGAAAATTGAGAGGAAAGTACAGAGATTTACCATATAACCCCTGCCCCCATACATGCATAGTCTCCTCCATTCTTAAAATCATTCACCAAAATGATACATTTTTTACCAAAGATGACTACACTGACACATCATAATCAGCCAAGTCCATAGTTGACATAAGTGTTCACTCTTGGTGTTGTATATTCAATGGGTTTGGACAAATGTATAGTGACATGTATCCATCACTTTAATATCATGCAGAATATTTTAACTGCCCTAAAAAACCTCTATGCTCTGTTTGTTCTTCTCCCCCCACCCCCCTAACCCCCACTCCTGGCAATCACAGATCTTTATATTGTCTCCAAAGTTTTGTTTTCTCCAGAATGTAATATAGTTGGAATCATGTAGAAAGAATAAGTTTAAAAAAATTTTAGAATCCATATTTATAATGAAAAACTAATAATTTGCAAATAAATATTACCCTCTTTATGAAATGCATGGAAACCATTAGGATTCCTCCATGAAAATAAACAAGGTATTGATACTATAAGCAACGGTATGTCAATAAAATGGACAACATGGAAGATATGGATAAATTCTTAGAAAGGTATAACCTTCCAAGACTGACCCAGGAAGAAATAGAAAATATGAACAGACCAATCACAAGTAATGAAATTGAAACTGTGGTTAAAAATCTTCCAACAGGGCTTCCCCGGTGGCACAGTGGTTGAGAGTCTGCCTGCCGATGCAGGGGACACGGGTTCGTGCCCCGGTCTGGGAAGATCCCACATGCCGTGGAGCCGCTGCACCTGTGAGCCATGGCCGCTGAGCCTGTGCATCCGGAGCCTGTGCTCCGCAATGGGAGAGGCCACAGCAGTGAGAGGCCCGTGTACCCACAAAAAAAAAAAAAAAAAAAAAAAAAAATCTTCCAACAAACAAAAGTTCAGGACCAGATGGCTTCACAGGTGAATTCTATCAAACATTTAGAGAAGAGCTAACACCTATTCTTCTCAAACTCTTCCAAAAAATTGCAGAGGAAGGAACACTCCCAAACTCATTCTACAAGGCCACCATCACCCTGATACCAAAACCAGACAAAGATACTACAAAACAAGAAAATTACAGACCAGTGTCACTGATGAATATAGATGCAAAAATCCTCAACAAAATACTAGCAAACAGAATCCAACAACACATTAAAAGGATCATACACCATGATCAAGTGGGATTTATCCCAAGGATGCAAGGATTCTTCAATATATGCAAATCAATCAATGTGATACACCATATTAACAAATTGCAGAATAAAAACCATATGATCATCTCAATAGATGCAGAAAAAGCTTTTGACAAAATTCAACACCCATTTATGATGAAAACTCTCCAGAAAGTGGGCATGGAGGGAACCTACCTCAACATAATAAAGGCCATATATGACAAAACTACAGCAAACATCATTCTCCGTGGTGAAAAACTGAAATCATTTTCTCCAAGATCAGGAACAAGACAAGGATGTCAAATCTCACCATAATTATTCAACATAGGTTTGGAAGTCCTAGCCACAGCAATCAGAGAAGAAAAAAAAATAAAGGGAATACAACTTGGAAAAGAAGTAAAACTGTCAGTGTTTGCAGATGACATGATACTATACACAGAAAATCCTAAAGATGCCACCAGAAAACTACTTGAGCTACTCAATGAATTTGGTAAAGTTGCAGGATAAAAAATTAATGCACAGAAATCTCTTTCATTCCTATACACTAACAACTAAAGATCAGAAAGAGAAATTAAGGAAACAATCCATTCACCATTGAAACAAAAATAATCAAATACCTAGGAATAAACTTACCTAAGGAGGTAAAAGACCTGTACTGAGGAAACTATAAGACACTGATGAAAGAAATCAAAGATGACACAAACAGATGGAGAGATATACCACGTTCATGGATTGGAAGAATCAATATTGTGAAAATGACTATACTACCCAAAGCAATCTACAGATTCAATGCAATCCCTATTAAATTACCAATGGCAATTTTTACAGAACTAGAACAAAAAATCTTAAAATTTGTATGGAGACACAAAAGACACTGAATAGCCAAAGCAATCTTGAGGGAAAAAAAAAAAAAAAAAAAACAGAGCTGGAGGAATCAGACTCCCTGACTTCAGACTATACTGCAAAGCTACAATAATCAAGACAGTATGGTACTGGCACAAAAACAGAAATATAGATCAACGGAACAGGACAGAAAGCCCAGAGATAAACCCACGCACCTATGGTCAACTAATCTACGACAAAGGAGGCAAGGATATACAATGGAGAAAAGACAGTCTCTTCAATGAATGGTGCTGGGAAAACTGGACAGCTACATGTAAAAGAATTAAATTAGAACACTCCCTAACACGATACACAAAAATAAACTCCAAATGGATTAAAGACCTAAACGTAAGGCTGAACACTATAAAACTCTTGGAGGAAAACATAGGAAGAACACTCTTTGACATAAATCACCGCAAGATCTTTTTTGACCCACCTCCTAGAGTAAAGGAAATAAAAACAAAAATAAACAAATGGGACCTAATGAAACCTAAAAGCTTTTGCACAGCAAAGGAAATTATAAACAAGACAAAAAACCCTCAGAATGGGAGAAAATATTTGCAAACGAATCAATTGACAATGGATTAATCCCCAAAATATATAAACAGCTCATGTAGCTCAATATCTAAAAAACAAACAACCCAATCAAAAAATGGGCAGAAGACCTAAATAGACATTTCTCCAAAGAAGACATACAGGTATCCAAGAGGCACATGAAAAGCTGCTCAACATCACTAATTATTAGAGAAATGCAAATCAAAACTACAATGAGGTGTCACCTCACACCAGTTAGAATGGGCATCATCAGAAAATCTACAAACAACAAATGCTGGAGATGGTGTGGAGAAAAGGAAACCCTCTTGCACTGTTGGTGGGAATGTAAATTGATACAGCTACTATGGAGAACAGTATGGAAGTTCCTTAAAAAACTAAAAATAGAATTACCATATGACCCAGCAATCCCACTACTGGGCATATACCCAGAGAAAACCATAATTCAAAAAGACATATGTACCCCAATGTTCACTGCAGCACTATTTACAATGGTGAATATTGTAAGCACTATTGTAAGCTTCATGGAAGCAACCTAAATGCCCATCGACAGATGAATGGATAAAGATGTGGTAAATATATACAATGGAGTATTACTCAGCCATAAAAAGGAACAAAATTGGGTCATTTGTAGAGATGTGGATGGACCTAGAGACTGTCATACAGAGTGAAGTAAGTTGGAAAGAGAAAAACAAATATAGTATATTAATGCATATATGTGGAATCTAGGAAAATGGTACAGATGAACTGGTTTCCAAGGCAGAAATAGAGACACAGATGTAGAGAACAAATGTATGGACACCAAGGAGGAAAGTGGTGGGGGGGAGGTGGGATGAACTGGGAGACTGGGATTGACTTAAATACACTAATATGTATAAAATAAATAACTATTAAGAACCTGCTGTATAGCACAGGGAACTCCACTTCACTGTACAGTAGAAACTAACACAACATTGTAAAACAACTATAGCCCAAGAAAAATATTCAAAAAAAAAAGAAGGTATTGATAAAGCAGCCTCCAGAAAGATAAAGAAAGCTAATATATTGATAATAACAGTTCAACTATAGAACATTAAAAGACAAAACAATTTTCAAAGAAACATTATAAGTGAAGAAATAATTTGTTTTCACAAACAAAACCCTTGGGAAACAAATGTCTCCCCTTGGCAATGAAACACTTTGGCAGACTGACTCAGAATCAAGACTGGACAAGGAAGAGACAGAGAAGAACAAAGGAGAGGAAGAGCCAGATAGCTATTCAATAACTGAATCTTTCAGGAGAAAAAGAAGAACGCTTTCTATACAGTTTAAAAAAAAAAAAAGAATAGACAAATGTAGGTCTGTAAGACTTTGCTGAGATGACTTTATAATATTTACAATCTGAAGAAATATTTTAGTTTCTTCTAATCTGAAAGGACTTCTCTTCTTTCCCAGCCTTTCAGGATACTTTGGAAAGAAACCATGACCTGAGGTATTGTTGTCTTTGGAGATTAAGAGAATTGCAGTCCTCTGCTATCATTCTTCTGATCCTCTCCAATTATAAGCAGTTGCAGGCAGTTATGTGTGGCCTTTGCAGCTTGGTGACTACTAAATAATTGGAGTTGAGATGTCAAATATTTCCCTAATGAGCTCAAGGTCCAAAGTAAACCCTGAACTGAGATCACAGTAGTGAGGCATTTCTATGCATCTGCTTCTGGATGGGTTAGAGCTGTTATGCCTCCAAAAACACGTGCATGGTTGCTTGGGGAAAAAGAGAGAGAGAGTGAGAGATAAAACGAGGGGAGGGAAGAAGGGACTCTCTTTCTGTAATAAATTAAGAGGATTATCATTTTTAAATTGCTATTTCTATCACTTAGGTTTAGAAACTCAGCCCTAGAATGATTGATTCTAAACACTTCTAATTCTATTCAAATCTAACTAAGTGTACAAAGCTGGAGAAAGAAGAATTCTTAGAAAACAAAATGATACCATAAGCTTTCCTCAGAAATGACTAGCATATTTGTGGAAGCTTAGCTATTTTTGACAAAAGAGTATCTGGCATCTCTAAGCACAGATAAACACAGGTGTTACTTATAAACACAGCCAAGTCTCATCCCCCAGTGAATGCTCCAGGTTGCTGCCTGTTCTGTCATGCTGAGGTGAAGGTGAACCAGAGAATGCCATAACTCCCAGCCTGGATGACTCTGACTGCAGTAAATTTCTTTTCTAAGTAAGTAGTTAGACCTGAACAAAGATATTGATTGTGCTTCCTGCCCCAAATTTAAAGGAATAATATGGTGATTGAGGTCTATCATTATTGTAAAAGAACTAATATCTCACAGCTTTGGTTAAAGGTCTATTCTGAGACTGTACAGGAGTGAGGAAAAATCAACGTTCTGCTGGTCGATAGGGTCTTCAAATCATGAAACCGTTACAGAAAGATGGTGGACATTTTAAATTAGCAGATTGCATTATAAAATAAATTTGTGTGGTCCCTCCTCAGTGAAACAATCATTATAAGCAACCCGTAATACTGTGAACACAGCTATTTGAATGTTTTATTAAACAAAAGCTTTCCAATCCTTTGAATTGGCATGTTGGCTTGAGATCAGACTTTGCCTCACGATTTGGAGTGTGGACGTTTGTGCTTGTCTCTTTATTGCTTTGGGGATTTTCCCAATGTAAAACCTCTTGGAACTTAACTCTCCAGCTTTGTACAGATGTACTGTAACTGAGTCTTTGTTTATGATCCTCTATCCAGTTTTTTTTTAATGGGAGTAGACAGATTAGACACACTTCTAAGGGACTTATTGTGCATTGTGAGACCTGTGTGCTTAATTGCAAAAGAGAAAACACCACCCACCCAGCTGCTTAATTTATGGATATCAGAAATAGGGCCAGCAATTTCAAAATGGAAAGTGGAACTCTCATCATTCATAAAGCTGCCAAGAGTTTCTTCTGAATTTCAGACTGAACAAGAATGTGTTTTTCTCCAATTACTTTTTCAGACAACTAAATTGAGTGCTCATGGAAGGTGCTTATTTTCCTAAGTGAAGTGATCTATATCACCAGTGAACAGGTGCAACAGAGGGAGTGGCATTTAAGACATTACAAACTTCCTCACATTCAGCTAGTATGCCTTAAGCTTAATCTAGATCCACTATTTCTAGGGATCAATAAAGGTGAGGCTCTGTGGCCAGGTTTAGTCTATTCTTTGGCATTATCTGTAAAACCACCAATTGCAATGGTAATTTTTCAGAATCAGCTAGGCCTGGAAATAAACATATTATTTCTCTAATGTATTACCTCATACAATTTTGACTCATTTCCTTCTCTACTTGGCCCAGAGCCATCAATATCTTAGAGACTCCTCAATGCCCTCCAATTAAAACAGAGACGTGTGTTGAGGATGGCAAGGGCAAACCCAATGCCAATAGCTCTCTTCTTGGTTTTGCCTTATTTTTCTCCCAGCTCTCTTTCTGACCTTTCTTTTTTTTTTCTTTTCCCACCTAGCAGTAAGTGTTTTGGGGTACGTCCTGATGACACGAGAGAGCTCAAAACGATCTCTTTCTCAATATGCCAGTCTTTCCAGAGCATTACGAGAACTCAATGGTGCTCTCTTATGAAGCTGTCTTTGAAGCCCCAAGACTTTAGAACCTGCTTCAAATAAGACTGTGTGAAACAATAAGTAATTGCTGTCTTAGAAATTAATTTCTCTTGGGTGGGATCTTGTAAAGATTTACTTTAATTATGAAAGTATTTTCAGAGGCATATAGTCTTAATGTAGAGTTTCAAGGTATTGCGAACTGATGAACTTCAGCATGAAACAATGTCAGAAGAGTAAGCCATGAGAAGTACCTGTCAGCATTAAGTAAATGGAGTCAGAAGAGAAAACACATACACATAGAAAATGTTGTTTTTGAAAATAAAAATGTCAATGTGCAATGATCCATTTAGCAGAGGAATGCCATCCTAAATTATTCCACTAGAGTATCTGAAATTCCCGAATGCAACAGATTTTTGGTTACTATTAATTGAGTCTGGATTCACGCCCACAAATTGAAGATAACATGTTTCTGTATCTCATTACTAATTCCTTTAACAAGGTTTCCTCTGAATATTTTTCACATTTTAAGACTTTTGGTTACTGAAATTCCATTTAACAGAATAGTTTCGTAGAGGCACTTCAGTCTTATCCTGTCCAAGTACTTGGGATGCAGCTCTTTAATGAGATGTCCCAATTGTAATTGCCACGTGTTTTCACAAGGGGCCAGTTTTGCATAGCCACATTTAGGTTTATGAGGAGAGAATAGCATACTTCTGTATACATAAAGATGTATACATCATAACAACTTGACTGTATATCCAGAAACCCTCTAGAGGACAAGGTGTTTGTTCACTCAGCTAGATAAGCTAGAACCTGAAGGGAAGACATGAATCAATGGTACCTACTTTAGCTTAGATATATTGTATTTGGTTTTCTGAATTACTCATAGACTAAGCTCCAAGTTGGGATACTCCTATATATGTACTTTAAAAAATAATTATCACTAGGCTAGGAATTGTGAGTCTCGTTCTAGGTCTGTCACTAGTTAGCTTTAGAAGTGAAGGCAACATACAGCTTCTCAGATGATTTATTCGTTCCCTCATACACAAGATAATAATAATAACTGGGGACTTCCCTGGTGACACAGTGGTTAAGAATCCACCTGCCAATACAGGGGACATGGGTTCGAGCCCTGGTCCAGGAAGATCCCATATGCCACGGAGCAACTAAGCCCATGTGCCACAGCTACTGAGCCTGCGCTCTAGAGCCCGCGAGCCACAACTACTGAGCCCACATGCCTAGAGCCTGTGCTCCACAACAAGAGAAGCTACCGCAATGAGGAGCCTGTGCACCACGATGAAGAGTAGCCCTTGCTGGCCTCAACTAGAGAAAGCTGCGTGCAACAAAGAAGACCCAATACAGCCAAGAATATAATTAATTAATTAATTAATTAATTTTTTAAAAATAGAACTTCATTAAAAAAATAATAACTGGCTTACATTCTTAACAGGGTTGGTGTGAAGATTAAATGCTACCATACAAAAAAAGCACTTTAATAAAAGCACCATCCAAATATAGGACCATTATATATGCCCAAAACAATCTGATCGTTGGATTGTCACCCCAATTTTTATAAGATTTAAACTGGAAACATATACTAGAATATTAGAAAGGCAACTTTTTATTTGATCTTAAAGAGAAGCCAATGGGAAGCCTCATATGGTTATGACACATTCATTCAACAAGTCTTTACTGAACTCTCATTTCTGAGCCATTTTGTTAATTGCTGGTTAAAAAGTGATTAATAAGTCATATAAACTTTCCTGCATAGAGCTTAGAGTTTAATGGGGAGCTGGGTATTAAGCAGATAATTACACAAAGACTTATATGACTGAAATCATGACAAAGTGTTATAAAGGAAGAATACATTTTGAGAGCATAAAACAAGACCTCAAATATAGTTCAGGTTTTGGTGAAGGTCTCTAAGGAAATGACATTAGCTGAGACCTAAAAGATGAGTAGGAGTTACTCAGATGAATGAAAAGCATAAGATTACAGTCAGAGAAAACAACACGGATGAGATCTTGACACATAGAAAATAAGGGGCAGAATGTAGCTAGATGATATTAGAAACATAGGGAGAGGTAAGATCACACAGGAACCTAGACGTCAGGGATTTGGAATAAATGGAAAATTATAAATATGGGCATAAATAAATGCAGAATTGCAAATATAAACTAATAATTTCTTTTTATCCAAGTACACAAGTAAGAATGTATTATTGCAGCCCTTACCCTGGATCGGTGATTTTCACACCATGCTCTCTGGAATCCTAGACTTCTCCAGAGCTGTCTCAACAGGGGCCTGCAGTGGGCTAGGTGCAGGGAGGACCCCAGGCCAGGAGCATCACGTGGCTCCACCCACAAACCACCCTACTCCTTGTCACCAATCTTAGCTTATATTTTGGGCTTCTGCATAAGAATCATTGGAATAAGGATTCCAAAGTCAAGGAAGGCAGGAAGGCAAGGAGAGTAGAGAAGGAGAGAGAGAAAGTTACTATCTTCCATGAGCAGTAATGTTATTTATGTATGTTATATATGGCCTTCATCCACATTTTCTTCTTTTTTGCATAGAGGAGTTGGTGTTTTGTTTTCCAAGAGCTTATCAATGTTTTCTCTTCTGACTGCTTGCCCATGGATCATCATATTATATCAGATCATTTGTCTTAAAATGGGGCCTAACTCGCTAGTCCACAGGGCCTCGGGAAATCTGTGATGCCTCAGAAGGCAGGCTTATAAATACTCCCTTTATGGAAGGGAGAGCCTGCTTCTTCCACTGGGCGATACTAATTTGCCTTGACTATGGTGGTACTTCAGCAGGCTCTGCTTTCTGAGGTTTTAAAACCTTTTTATTACAGCTTCCAGGGCTTTGTTCAGGATGGCTGATGGTGTTCTGAGACCTGGAGAGAGGGGAGTATCAACCGTTGTATGTACTGTACACCAGAGAAATCTGGATGCCGAGCTCAGAGTCCAGACTGAAAAACACACTGTGAGTGACCGCCCACTGGCTCACAGGGAGCAAAAGAGACACAGCCTTGCCCTCCTGTCCTCACACTATGTTCTGTCCCTCAGGTTAGCTGAATGAAGGCTGACACTGATATGAAATGGATGCAGACCTGGCAAACTTGTAAACAGTAATAAAGGAAGGCAAAGAATAAGACTTCTGTCCCAGAGGATTCAATCCCAGAATCTTCAGAGGGAGCCAATCTTGCTGATCTATTTATTATTTTCTATCTACCTGTTTCATCCCAGGTAGAAAGCTACTTTTCATTCTCTCTCTACCCAAGCCAGCAAGCAATCTGGCAATCTCAGGCCAAATGATACATTTCTGAGGCTGCCAAATGTTAACACATATTTTGTGGGAAAAAGTTTTTCTAAAATTACCATTTCTAGTTTTAACTTGTTAAAGGGGGAAAGGCATTACAGCAAGCAAGGAGAGAAGGTCATGTTGAAGCCTAACTTGGAGAAACTTCCACATGGAACTTGGAAGTCATTCCAGGATCACCTGCTTCATACTAAAACAGTCCAAGACCAGTTATGAAATCCGACCTGTGCGCTGTAGTTTTAATATCTCAGTAGGAAATATAACCTAATTCACTCTTGTGGCAGAGAGTGGTGGGCTCACCCAGTGTTGAACATACCACTGACATTTTTCAGCTTCCCTCGAAGGTAGGTTAGGGCCACTGACTCTTCTGGCCAGTGGGTTGGGAGCTGAAGGGATACTCTGATCTGACACACTTAGGGGTGGGTATAAGTTCCACACAATCTCTCATCTGATTCCTGAGCCCTTGTTTCACAATCCTGCAGTGACCTTCCTGTTACCACAGGGTACCCCATTGGGATATCACCTGGGCTACCTAGACTGTATCAACTAATACAAACCACAGAATGAAATTAAGGCAATCTTCACTTAAACCTCCTAACCCTTCAAGCTCTCCATCTACTCACTGCCGTATTTCTCTAGGTTATGGTTCTCTTGTGTCATGTGATTAACTTGAGTTCTATTCACTCTCCTGAGCCTTGCTTTCTTAAGGATTACCAGCGAGTGGGCTGGGAATACCAACCAACTATTTCTTCTTAGTCTTCATCTTTTTTTACCTCCTTGGAACATTCGGCATTCAGCATTGAAAACTGCCTTTTCTTCCAATTCTCTTTTCCCTGAAATTTTGCAAGTCTACTAAATCAATTAAACAAGAAGTATTTGTTGAGCAACTTCATACACTAAAACTGTCTATGGCCCTTGGACTCTGTTCCTTTATACTTTCCACTGAGATATCTTGTAGCTCTATAAATAGACTCCTTAAGCTTCAGTTTTCTAACCTGTAAAGTAAAAATAATAATGTTCTCCCTTTCTGTTGCTATGAAGATTAAATAGATTAAATGAGGTAGTATTTATAAAGGAATCCATGACAAAGTATTAAATATTGGAATTGCAGAGTCAATCTCCCTTACTGCTGTTGTTGTAAAGTGAGAGCTATTCCAACACTTCAGATCACTATTTGCAGTCTCACCTTTCCAGCAACTGCCAGTCTTACATTTTTAATTTCTAAGGAACATTCCAAATGCAATATTTACTTTCACCTCAAGTTGTTTATTAAAAAAACAAATGCAATATTCATGTTCACCTCAAATCTGATAAATAAGTCCACAAATCCACAATATGTCCCCTTTGAAACCCAACATTTCTTAAGTTTGTATTTCTGCCAGTGGTATCATTACTAACCCAGTCATCAAGGCTTGACACTTAAGTTTCATTTATTGAAGTCTCCTACTGGTATCTGCTTTCCATTTCAGTTTAGTAAGACAGTAACTGAGCAGTAACCCTTGCAATGTTTGCCTTCAATTCAAAATTGAATCAGATACAAGCCCTGCCTTCAGGTTGAAGAAGTATTGAATGGATTTGTCAAAAGAACAAGATGAACACAGTCTGAAGGTTTAGCAAAAGAAGCCTGTACGTTACTGCAACATGAGGTTGCAGTCAAAAAGATAATGACAGCCTTTCCAAGAACCGGAGATACTAATGAGATGGAAGAGAAATTTGGGTGGGCTTAAGGGACTGAAGGTACTGGAGGGCTACAAGGTTGTTTTGCTGTTGTGAGTGAGTGGGATAATAAAGTCAAAGAGTCCTGGGTACTGACAAAGGGCAGTTGTAGCCATGGGAGAGGATTGTTAAAAGGAAAAAAGTTTTTTGAGAAGACTGAAGTTAGGTGTGAGGTGCACTTTCCATGTGGAGATTGAAGGTGTCCATGGAGGTAACAGGAGTGGTGGTGGAGAGGAGGACTAAGATGATGCCAACTTCCTCAGTAAGATGTGGTAGCTGCAACGTAACAGAAGACAATTGGAGATGTCTTCATCAGGCTCAGATGGCATGAGCCTCAGGGTGACATAGCACTAAAGAGGCAGTGGGAGAGGTGGGAGAATGCCCTTTGTGAACAAATTCCAGACCTGCATCTTTTTGTAATGGCTACTACCCTGGACCTTGTCATCCACTGCACTATAAAGTGGAGTACAATTAAAAATTGGATGGGTCCTTTCAAGAGGGTTAGTTACTGAAGTAATGAAGTAACTGAGACAGCTCCTTTTAAGAGTTTCTCATATAAAAAGAGGATTTTAGCACGGATTTCAAAGGCATATTAGAGAGATTTCTTGTAAATGTGTGAGCTATTAAAATTATTTACCTTAAATAAATCTCAAGAGTCTTCTTCATCGCTTCCAACTTACACAGGTCACTAACGAAGACTAACAGAGACCACCCACAAAGAAAGCTAAACATTTTATTGGCTCCAACTTAGTTGTGTGGATAGCATCCAAAAACTTCCAGCGCCTTCAGATTTCACAGGATTGTGAATTTATGTAAACCACCGACATTCTGAGGTTAGTGGTGCAAGGAATAAACAGAGAAAGTTGAACAGATAATTCAAGCTGTGTAGCAATTTGGAAAAAGTAGTTCTATCTCAGATTAATAAAATGGAAATTGTGCTTCTAGAACTATGTTGCTTCCTGTTACTGCCAAATCTCTTTTGCATTTGTATGATCAAAAGCTCATAATCCTGTTCAATGCACACAAAATTGGATAATAAAGTTCTCCAAGTGTTATTGTTAGTATCTGCTCACCAATAGCATCACAGAGGGAAAGCTGCATGCATATAAGATGTTACAATATTATAAACTTTTGACTCTTTTTAATACTTTCTTTTCACTGTTCAAAATATGTCTAAATTAAGAATTGAAAAGTCATTTCTATCAGATAGAATATAAGCACATCTATCATATAAATTAGTAATGTGACTAGCTATTGACCGTATGGGAAAAAATTGAACTGCCATAATTTGTATTTTTTTGCATGAAAAACTGAAGAGAGGTTTGGCTACAAAACAAATAGCTGTTCTAAAGTGGCTTTCTTTTTTTCTTTTCCTCCACGATGTTATGTTTGGGCTGTGAAGTAGTGTTATCATCTATTAGTGCCATAAAAGATTGTGCGTGAGGATGGGAATGTGTTAGGGGGAGGGACAGAAGGCTGATGGTGATTAACAGAAATTGATAATACCATATTGATTTTCATTTCCTTTCTCATCCCCAAATTTCCATAAGACAGAACACAAAGAAAATCCCATAAAGACAAAAAATTATGCACATAAACTCTCTCATTGACTCCAACTGCAGCATATTAGAAGAATCTTAAGGGCAAATGTTTCCTTTGGAACATTAAATTGGTACAATACCAAGTATATTTTTTTATGAACCCTTAAAACAATAAATGACTCATGGAAATTCTAAGAAGTGAGATGTAAGCGGGGAGAGAGAAATTCCCTCCAAATTCAGCTTTATCTGAATTTCAAAATCTTTTGACTGGGAGAGGGGTTAAACTTGTCTCTCAAAAAGGGAATATAGTACTTGAAAAGCAAAAGAGCAGGGCTTCCCTGGTGGCGCAGTGGTTGAGAGTACGCCTGCCGATCAGAGGACATGGGTTCATGCCCCAGTCCGGGAAGATCCCACAGGCCGCGGAACGGCTGGGCCCGTGAGCCATGGCCGCTGAGCCTGCGCGTCCGGAGCCTGCGCGTCCGGAGCCTGTGCTCCGCAACGGGAGAGGCCGCAGCAGTGAGAGGCCCGCGTACCGCAAAAAAATAAATAAATAAAAAATAAAAATAAGAGCAAGTTTTGTTTTGTTTCTGGAGTTATAATGGAACTTGAGAAGTTTCCTAAATTTCAACTTGAACAAACCTACTCAATGGATGTCATTCTGGTATCGAGTACTGCAGATGGAAAGGGTGAAGGGTGAGGAGGGATGTGGGGAATGGCATTCTGTCATGTATCTCCTGTTCAACATTACTGAATTATTTATGTGCCAGTTGCTTGCCACATGTTTATCATATAGATTACATGTATACCTTTTAGACAATGAAGAAAAACAGATATAATTTCTTTTTCATCTCACTCTAGAGATGAAAGAAGATTTGTAATCATTAAAGACATGTAGCTGTGTCCTAAAATAGCTTAGGTGATGTTAAACCAAGGAAGCCTGCATGTCAGATGCTGGTATTGACATTATTCTGTGCCACTCTTATTTTAGCGTCTCTAACCATTCATTTAATTCTATCCAAAAAATCAATGCCTTTGCTTTATTGTAAACACAGTATTTAGCACCCAGGTTAATTCTTTCCTCTAATTCCAGCATATAGAAAGGAAGGTTTCATGTTTAAGATAATTTAGCCCACAGAAATAATCAGTTTACAAAAGAAAAGACTGAAAAATTCCTTTAAAAAAATGTTTTTTTTTTTTTAAATACAAGATATTCACCATAGAAAGGAGAAAACAACTAGGCAATATGAGAGAGAAAGTGGAAAGAAACAGAGAGAGGCCTGAACTGATATAATATCTTAGAGTATTAAATTTTTAATCTCTTACCAGGGCACGCAATTCCTCTCTGTTGGACAGTGTCATCCTAATGCAACCTTCCAATATCCTGATAACTTAGTGTGACCCACAGAGCTTCTCTTGGTTATGTGGAGTTTTCTAGAAATCTGGGTCCACAGTGAGAAATCACTACACTGAGTTTCTCTTGTTGTCAGACAAAGGGTAGGTAATTAACTTCTTGGTATTTGTTGCTCTCCCCTCAAGTTTAGGATCTGTCTTTTTTCCCTTCCTTAAAAATTATGGATTCTAAAACATGCTGGATAAATTCATCAATAAAATGTGTTTGATGTGGAGACACAATAATATTTATCAGTTTTACATTAGTTAAGGTAAAAGGAAAGCCTCAAATATGAGATTATTTTGACATTTATTCTAAAGGTTTCCAAAATTTCCCATGTTTTTCATGAAGGAAATTTAGGGAGTAGGGAAAGAGAATGATAATGATTAATAAAAGATAGACTTCAAACAGTATTTCAAGGACTAAAGTTATTAACTCTTCATTAGTATTCAGAAACCCCACTGGTTTAAAGTGAGTTTCCTTATGCAACTGGGGCTGTGGAGCACAAGGGCCCAGGAGAAAATGATTAAATAATACAGCACATGCTCGAATGCACATGCAAACATTGGCTAAGGATGTGTATGCTTTCCTGCCATCAGAGTGTGATATTCCATAGACCTACCATACGGCTCCATTATGCAGAAGGATCCACTAGAGAACTCCTGTTACGCGGCAAAGCTGAAATGTCTGCCTCTTTTATGCGGGCAATATTCCATTTTAAAATGTTTTCCAATCTGGCTCAGAATCACCCCCTCTGTGAACCAAATGTGTTCGTTACCAAATATTCTCCATGGTTTTCCTCCAAGGACTGACACAGCCTCCAGGTGTTAGCAATGACCTAATCATATAAAAGCCAGAATATTTATCTACTCTTACCCCCAAGAAAATATGGATCTGCTTCCTTCTTAGTCTACTTTGCCTCAACAGTCTTCATGTATCTGCTGATTATATATTTGTAAATCTCTCCTTTTATCTCCCCAACAGATGCATGCTGTGATGAGAAATACCGAAGCACACATTAGAAGCAATGATGGTTATCATCCTAGCAGAGGCTGATGGGCTTCCTCAGATCTTGCCATGGAACCAATGGAATGCCAGAAAATGATTGGCTGGGGAGTTCTTCCACATTGTCAGGAGTTTTGGAAAAAGGCTGTAAGAGAATGATGAGAAAAAACCTGGAGAATGGCAAATGCTTCAATGAAGCAATCTGTTACATTCCTCCTTGCAGAGAGGGATGCCTGGCCTGAGATGAGAAGAGAAGTAATGGGACTGAGAGAAAGCAAAGGAAATAGAAACTGAGGAGAGCAGCACAGAAAGCAAAGATTTATAGCATGTATCATAACCACTTTCTTATTTTGAGCTTCTCCTCAACTTAATCCAACTTCTACGTTGGATTGAAAATTTGGTTGAAAATTTATTATTTCCCTTATATATTTGTAGAAAACAGACCAAAAATGAGTAAAAAAAAAAAAAAAATGGAGACAGAAAAAAGAAGACAAAAATGCAGGGGACCAGGAGTCCAATTCCTGTTTCTCCTGCTTCTGTCAGACTAAGTGAAACATTTAAAATCATCAGCAGATATTGGCTGACCCTCATCATATTAAAAGTGGCTATTCAAACCTTTTAGAGAAGGACCTGGTCTTTGAACAAGGTACAGCATGTACTAATAGCACTTTGGGGACAATGGCCTTTCGATGACCATCAGGTACCAGTGCTTCTAAATTGGCCAATTTCATGTGTCTGGAGGCCAGAAGACATACAATCACATAAGAAAAACACTTTAATCCAGTCATTATAAGGTAGGAGCAGAACAGAGTAGCTGAGGTATTTATGGGGATAACTGTAATTTCAGCCTAGCTTCATTCAGTCAAGAAGATTGCTTCCAGTCTACTAGAAAACACTTCCAATAAGCTTGAATTACAACCTCAGTATCGCTCCATCTGTGAAATAAAGAGATTTCCTCAATGTCATAGTAACGTTTACTATCTAAAAACTGATGAATATCTTCCCCTCTAGAAACAAATAGGTTGTTTAATTTTAATCTCTTAGCAGACTGGTAGCAACAAAATTGGTTTTGCATTTTCTCTTTTCATTTACTTTTTGGCAATTCATCACTGGCCTTAAAAAGATGAGAAGATAGATTTTAGTTGCCATCTTCTATGGTGGTTTTCATTCATTAGTTTTCTTTTCTTCTTTCTTTCACCCTCCAATCTCCGCCTCTCAGGTTACATCAGCTACCTCTCTTACCACAAGCTCACATAATTCCTGTCGTGAGTCTTTGCAACATCCAATTTGTTATGATGTACTATGCATGCAAATGTAATTGCAGAGGAGGAGTTAAGCAGAATGACAGCTTAAAGAGGCATGCTTTTTTGACTCTGTCATTCCCAGAAAATAGCATGAAGAGATCTGGGACAACTAGATGTTGTGATGAAAACATTATAATGTCAGGATATCAAATTAAACAACAGAACTCTCCTACTGAATCAACATCATCTGTCAAAGGCAATGAGAGCCCCAAACAGAGAAGAAAGCTATATGAAGTTGAGGCCATTATTTGTCCTAAAATCTGCCTCTAATTTTTACATTGTGAAAAATAAAATAAAAATTGTGCTTTCAGCACAATACTTTTGAGTGAGAACTGTATAAACTTCTTTTGTCACACTATATAATTAGTTATTTTCAGACCACTTAGTTTGTGAAAAGTCATATTAACAAAAAGAGTAACCTAGAAACTAACTCAATAAATCTTAATGGCACTAACCACAATCTTAAAAATTAAGGGATTTTACTTTGATCTTATGTCTAAAGAAGAAAACTACAACGATATGGGAATAACTTACTCCTTACAAATCAAGTATCGCAGAACACGACATATGCATTAAAAGATGGATAACAGGAGTTGTTCCTTGAACTACAGTGCTAGAAAAATCATCTACAAATTATTAGTTTAAATTGCCAATAGACCTCTGAAACATGGTCTCAAATGGAATCAATTTGTATGAAGTAGATTTCAGACAATACATTTTAACTTCAAAAAAAATTCATTGTCCTGATGCTTACATGGTAAAAAATGAAATGGGAGCTTCTTCAGACTGACTCTTGACCTGGAACACCTTCCCTTCCAAACCAGGCTTTTCCCCTTTTCATACCGACCATTACACATACTCATTATTTCTGGAGACTCAGAGAGGTTTGGAAAATATTCACAGAAAGGAGTTTATATATATGGGGGAAGAGTCTATAGCTGTGTAAAAATAGAACTAGTGAGCAGGTCTAATTGGTAAGAAATGTTTAGCTACACAGGCTAAGTCCATTGTCATGAAGGTTCATTCCTATCCTGTTATGATTTACACATTTAGGGACAATCCAAGATGAAGAAAAAGTGCTCTCTCCATGTGTAGTGGAAGATGGCAAGGAGAACATCTTCTTAGGATGGATGCTCAAGCAGAAACCCTGG
The DNA here is from genome assembly GCF_039906515.1 of Pseudorca crassidens. Taxonomy (NCBI): domain Eukaryota; kingdom Metazoa; phylum Chordata; class Mammalia; order Artiodactyla; family Delphinidae; genus Pseudorca; species Pseudorca crassidens. Next base: position 71,515,042 of record NC_090297.1, on the reverse strand, counting down.
CCTAAAACTAGAGCTCAGTAGAATTCTGGGATTCAGGTTGGAGACCTGGTTCTTGCCTTTATTTATTTCTCTATTTTGAGAATTTGTTTGTTTATTTATTTATTATATTTTAGGACAGGAGTCAGTTTTATTTTCTTTATCAGCCTTGAAGCCAGACTTGCACAACACCTTTGTACTTGGGAAAATGCAAATCTTGGGGAAGAGCCAGGCAAGTCTTGACATTGTACCCCTCCCTGCTATTCACATCCCTGCTCAGCCTGAGAGACAGACTCCTTCTGACACTAGCCTGGGATGCACATGAATACAAGGTGGAAACCAACTGACACAGTGACCTGTACTTTCAACACGTCTGCTGCTCTGATAACAGTGAAGGAGTCCAGCTGGGCTTCCACTTCCTTTTTTATTCTTATTTATGGAATAAATGCTGTCCTAATAAATAATCATTAAGGGAGACTGACTTTACAACTCAAGACAACTTCCAATAATGTTAGAACTAATTCTGTAGCTCAGATTAGCTTCGAAGAAAGGGCAGTTCAGACAATACATCAGCACTGTGCGACCTCATCAGCATATTAAGGAAGTGATGCAATAATGCACTGCACTGGATTGGGAGCAGGTAGAAGGAGACTCTTGGATGGCTTGGGATCTAAACCATTGGACATCACCCTGTGTGAAAACAGAACTCTGCCACCTAGACTTCTGATTGTCTAACAACCGTGTACCCTTCTCCTAAATTCAGGTCAACTTTTGACCTAAATTAAAGTTGGTCTTGCCATCAAAATCTAAACTAGAGACATAGCTTTTTAAACCTTAGAGGTGATGGCTATTCTGGGCCCCCAGGATGGCTCATCAGAATGCACCACTGAGAGAAAGGGACAGTTGGGGTGGGTTATAAAAGTATCTTTATTTCCTCTTTTCTCAGTGTATCTATCACTCTGGTTCCAGCTATGTCCATAACAGCCCCTCCAGCCTTTGTGGGACTCCTGCTAGCTAATTTCTTCACCCATCCATATCTCCATCCTCTTGGCCAAATGACTTCCACACTACTTTCCCTGACTCTCCAATAAAAATTAACTGACCCATCAGTGATTTGCTGAGTGTGACTCTGTGAAAGCCTCTACCACCACACTACCCTGAAACAGCTTACTTGCTCCTCCAGTACTCAGACAAGTCTCAGGGGTCCAAGGTTTGCTCAATTATACCAAATTGTCCTAATTCCAAATCACGGCCTTAGGATTATGACAGAAGCAGAGGAAAGGAAAGTAGGAAAAATTGTAAAAGATCCCAGCTATAACTGCAGGTGGACAGGGAGAAAAGTAACAGCAGCGTAATTTAAAGAAGTCTGTCCCCTAAATGCACAGATAAATGATTTACAAGTCACAATTTTAAATCACGCTGCCTAATGTTACTGAGAAGTGCAAGAAATATAAACCTCTATAAGAACATTGATAGATTCTGATATTTAACACATATTTTAGTTAGAATGGTTCTGCCACTGGTATCAGTAGGGGGAGAAAGAAAGCTCTTTCTTTTAATAAATGGTAGTTGGACATCCATTCGGACAGTGTGAAACACCAGCTACCTTTAAGAATATTCATCACCTACCTTGTTAGACTTAGATGCCATCTTGTGCTGGGAGGCAAACTGGTGAACTCTGTGACTTCTCTAAGTCCTTCATAGGCCTCTGATTTTAGATCTTTGATTTTCTATTTATGATCTTCCAGGGCAGAGGAATGGAGTTGATTTATTCATATTAAGTCCATTGATATATTTTGAATAAGGTACAGAGGAGGGTTTTGAATGGCTTCTCACTCATCTGAAGGCCTGTGACCTGTGAACTGCCTCAAGGCTCTCTCTTCAACCTCTCTTCAGAGTATTCCCAACCTATTCAAGCTCTTTCTTAAACTCTCCACTCTTTCGATGAAGATATCACTTGTAGTACTTATGGAATGAGTCTATCTATTACCGAACATGTGTCTACTTCTGTAATTAATAGGTATCTCTAATGAATAAGCAGACAATATAGTAAGGACAGAGCTCCATCAAGAATATCTCAATGCTCATTGAACATCTGTGATCTCAGTGTATAAAGTACATAGCCCCCAGGTAACACTATCCTCTGAACTGAGTTAGCTCACATTTTTTTCTGAACCCATCTGTACTTGTGAAGTAAGGGCTTGATTCAACAAGCCCTATGTGCTGCATACAAAGGGCTTTCTACATTTTGGTGTGGCCACTTCACATCTCCCACTCTAAACTCATAGACTCCCAACTGTATAACATGCATTCCTTTTTTATTCCTTAAAGGAATTGCAATTCTGCTATGATTGTAGTAATTTCTCTGGAAAGGCTATTTCTTACAATTTGAGAAGAGAGTCCTTTTTTTCCTCGTCTGGGGTGCTGTTGACTTTAAAGCTTGTGGTTATGCTGCGTGCAAGGTGGTATGAGTGCCTAGTGGAGATGGTATTGCAGCTCCAAATCTACCCAGAAAAGCCTACCATGGGTATAGGCTTTTCAACAATTACCAGTTAGTTGGACTGTAGAAGCAAGTGGCTATATTCCTTCTGCATTCACGCAGTCAAGTTTGTTTTAGTAAATCCTATAAGAAATAGAGCCACTTAAGAGGTTTTTTGAGAAATAATACCCACAAATTGAAATGAAATATCCCTATTCATGAAAATAATCCTTTTACAAGATGATTTTGCACTAAAGAAGAGTATTTTGTTTTGTAATTTGTTTTTGAAAACATAATTTGGAATTGTGTGATGGAATTTTGATCAAAAATATGAATAAGTTCTCTGAAAGTAACTATAAATCCTTATATGCATTCTATTTCAATAGTAATTATTTCTCTCAATCACAATGTTACATGATTCTTATTCTTACAGATAATACAAAAAGCTACTGTGAAACAACTGTATTGACAAAACTTCTCAAACTTACTTTTTAATTTTGTGACAAAGAAATGCTAATTAAAACAAATAAATGTATATTCTCTGTTTCGTTGTTGCTGTATTCCAAAAAGGAAAGGGGAAAAAGTAAATCAAGAAAGCTAAAAAGCATTTATTACATATCTATTGTGAATATGGCACCAGAGTAACATGTGTGAATACAGCTCATAAAAGGCTTGTCCAGGGAAAAACACTGCCATCCTAAGGTCCCCTTTATTACCTCTATTAATGCTGGTAATATTAACAATATATATTAGTTATGATAATATGGACGCTATAGCAAACCATCAATTTTATGACTTAACCCAATAAAATTTAATTCATGACTCACATAACAGTCTAATTCCACTGTCCCTGGCTAGCATGCAGCTTTCCACCTTCTAATTTAGAGACAAAGGCATTTTAGACCTTTTAGAGACAAAGGCTCTGCCTTCTCCAAGGGTCTTGGAAGGGTCCTCTTTCAGCCAGACAATGGGAAAAGACAAGAAATGCCATGTACAAGAGACAGTTAAGGATCAGGTCTGAAAGTCATGCTTATTTCTGCTTACATGCCATTGGCTAGAACTCAGTTATTTGGCCACATCTCAATGCAAAGGAGGATATAGGAAATATAGCTATGTGCCTAAGAAGAAGAGGAAAGAGACTTGGTGAGCAGCTAGCCACATAATGACTTAGTGGAAAGAACACTAGATGGAAATCAAAAGTCATAATTTTAGACTTTGTGGTACTACTAAGTAGTGTATGCTGTAGAGTAAGTTTTTAATAGTTTTGGGCCATAATTTTTGCATAGGTGAAGTTAGTCATGATATTCTGATTCTGAATGAGAAAAGTAGGAGAACAAATTCATAGAAGCATAGTAAAGTTGGAGGAAAAATAAAATTACAGTTGTTATAAAACAGAAAGTACTATAATATCTGCCTAAATCATATTTTCTCAAGTTTCACTGAGGTATAATTAACACACAACAAAGTGCACATATTTAATGGTATAGTTTAAGTTTTGACATATACGTACACTCATGAAACCATCACATCAAGATAAACATATCCTACACCCCTGAAAGTTTTCTTCTACTGCATTATAATCTCTTACACCCTACACACCCATGCCACCATTTCTAGGCAACCACCAATCTACTTTTTGTCACTATAGCTTAGTTTGCCTTTTCTAGAATTTTATACAAATAAAAATATACTTTTTTGATTGACTTCTTTTACTCATCATTATTTGGGGATTTATCCATGTCATTGTATACATAATCAAAAGGTTCATTCCTTTTGATTGCTGAGTAATATTCCATTGTATGAATACAACATGATTTGCTTATCCATTTATTTGTTGGTAAATATTTGGATTGTTTCCAGGTTTTTGTTAGTATAAATAAAGCAGCTATGAACATTTGTATATAACTATTTCTATGGACAAATGTTTTCATTTTACTTCCATAAATATCAAGAGGTGGAATGGCTGGATCATATTGTCCTTTATTTCTTTTTTTCTATTTTTTCTGCCTTCTCTTGGGTTAACTGATCAATTTTTATGATTCTATTAAATCTTTCTTATTGAATTATTGTTTATATTTTTAAAAAATTGGTTGCCATAGGACTTTTCAATATGCACTTTTAAGCTATCTGAATTTACGTTCAAATAACACACCACTTCGGCTGCAGTGTTAGGATTTTATAAGAATACAATCCCAATTTCTCCCTCATATTCTTTGCACCATTGTCATATTTTTAACATATACACTAAACTCACGTTATATTATTAGTATTTTTGATTGAACAATCAGTATCTCTTAGAGATATTAAGCTATAAAATACATAAATATGTAAATTAAATTTTACCTTAATTTATTCATTTCAAAACTCCTCATTCCTTCTGATTGATATCAAAATATCTGCCTGAAAAACTTCCTTTAAAATGCTCTATAGAGTACATCTACTAGGAATGAATTCCCTCCATTTTTATGTGTCTGAGAAAGTATTTCTCCTCCACTTTTAGAGGATTTATTTTCTGGGCATAGAATTCTGGGTTGACTGGCTTTGTTTTTGTTTTTATTTTCTTTTAGCGTTCTAAAGATATTACTTATCTTCTTGCTCTTATGGTTTCTGATGAGAAGTTGGCTGTAATTATTATCTTATTCCTCTGGACATATGTATCTTTTTTGCTCTAGCTGCCTTCAAGATTATCTTTCTGTTTTCATTTTCAGTGGTTTAAATATGAAACTCCTAGCTATGGTTTTATGGTATTTATCATAATTCATGTTCTCTTAAGTTCTTGGACTAGTTTGCATAATGTCTGTCAATAATTTTAGAAAACTTTCAGCTGCATATTTCTACTACTCCATTCTCTCTCCTTTTCTCTGGAACTCCAATGGTGCCTACATTAACCTTTTTTTTTTTTTTTTTTGCGGTACGCGGGCCTCCCACTGTTGTGGCCTCTCCCGTTGTGGAGCACAGGCTCCGGACACGCAGGCTCAGTGGCCATGGCTCACGGGCCCAGCCGCTCCATGGCATGTGGGATCTTCCCGAACCGGGGCATGAATCCATGTCCCCTGCATCGGCAGGCGGACTCTCAACCACTGCGCCACCAAGGAAGCCCTACATTAACCATTTGATATTGTCCCACAGCTCTTAGATGCTCTGTTCTGGGTGGCTTTTTTTTTTTTTCCCCTCCACTCTTTGTACTTTCTGTTTTAGTTTGCATGATCTGTTGACCTTTCTTCAAGTTCACTGATTCTTTCCCTGTCTGTGTCAAGCCTACTGATAAGCCCGAGGAAGACATTCTTCAGCCGTGTCAGCATGTTTTTTTATTTCATGCATTTTCTATTTGATTATTTCTAGCTTCTTTCTCTCCCTTGAAATTACCCATCTGATCTTGCATGCAATCTAACTTTTCTATTGGATCTTTTAACATATTAGTCATAGTTATTTTAATTTTTCTGTCAAATAATTACAACATCTATGTTATAACTGAGATAACTAGTTCTGGTGATTGGTTTGTCTCTTTCGAATGTTTTTCCCTGTCATTTTGGATGCCTCATTATTTTTTGCTGAAAGCCAGACATCTTGTGTAGGATTGTAGATACTGAGATAAATATTTTTATGCTTGGAAATGTGCATATCTTTTTTCTGATAGCCTATTAGCAAAGGGTTTATGTTAATCTATTCAGAAGTTGGGCTGTGCTTGAGATTTGCTGTTGCTATGACTGGCCTCGGTTCACCACAGGCTTCAAATTCCCTCAGTGATAACTTGGGTTTATGGTGTGGGATGATTGCCAGTGATGATTTTTAAAGTATTTGCTCCCCCCTTCATATTGTGTTTTCCTAGTGCACTTCCCTTCAGAGAGAATCTGTTCCCTGCAGCTCTCTCAGCTGTATTCCACTGTTATTTTCACTCAACATTTGTTAGCCTGCTTGAGTGTGGGAGAAGTAAGGGGTCGTTCTCTAAAGTTTTGATTAAGACAATCTTAGGCTGATACAGTGTCTATGAGTCCAGCCAGGGTGTATCCTTCACAAGCCTCCTGCCCCTCTTCCTACTGTAGTGTTGAACCTGGAACATATTCTGCTCCTCCCCATGGGTAGTACTTTTTTAAAAATTCCCTTTCCTAAATTACAATGGGTTTCCACCAGCACCCTAAAGTTCTCTGTTGCTCTTCACCACCACCACCTACCCTCAAAGATTAAGTCTTTTGATCTGAAAGAGAAATAGGAAAAATGTTCTGGGTGAAGTTTTGGCAGTGACTGCTCTTTTCTTTCCCCAAAGAGCACCATGAGTTAAACCCATCTCAGGACTTGCCCCATCATTCCTGTTAGTGTCTTGTGGGGTTAAGGAAAGAGTGTGAGAACACTGTAATATTTGAAGTCCTAGGGGCTTTCCACTTTCATGTCAGCCCACATTCCACCTTTGGTAATTTGTTAACAATTTTTAGCTGTAAATTCTTACTAGCTTTTATAAGAGCCAGTGATATCTGCCCCAGGTAATCAAATGCTTGGCTACTATGTCTCTCTGCCAATGCCTCACTACTCCCAAGACTTCCCATGGCAATTCTCTGGTAAATTCAAGAAAAGTCGTTAATTTGCAGTTTGGTATTTTTCTTACTACAAGGTTCTTTCCAGATGTCTCCTTCTCCAAAGGTGAAATAGAAGCTGACCTAGTTATAGAAATCCTCCTTGACAGTTTTTCTTCTTTCAAAGTGTTGCTCCACTGTCCTCTCACTTATATTGTTTCTGACAAAAAAAAAAAAAATCTGCCTGAAATCCTCTTATCGTTGTTGTTTCTCTGTAGATCAGATCTTGTTATCTGACTGCTTTCAATATTTTCATTTATCATTCATTTCAAGTAAATAGATTAGTTTGTGTGTTGATATAGTTTTTACTTGGAGTTCATTGAACATCTTTGATCCGTGGGTTTATAGTTTTCATCAAATTTGGAAATTTTTGGCATTACTTCTTCAAATATTTTCTGACCCTTTTCCTCCCTCCTATCCTTTTAGACTCTAATTATACATACATTGAGTTGCCTGAAGTTGTCCCTCAGCCCCCTGGTAACCTGGTTTTGTTGTTGTTTTCTTTGAATCCTTTTTCCCCTGTTTTTCATTTTAGATAAGTTCTGCTGCTAGATCTTAAAATTAACTATTCTTTTTTCTGCAATGTCTAATCTGCCATTAATCCTATCCAGTGTACATTTCATCTCAGACATTGCAGTTTTCATCTCCAGAAATTTGGTTTTGCTTCTTTTTTATATCTTCCATGTCTCTATATAACATTTCCAATCTTTTCTCTAGCTTTTTGAATATATGGAATATAGTTATAATAACTATTTTAATGTCCTTGTCTGCTAATACTAACATCTGTTTCAGAGCTGCGTTGGTTTCAATTGATTAATTTTTCTCCTCATTATGGATCTCATTTTCCTGCTTCTTTTCATGGCTGGTAGTTTGTTGATTGCATGCCAGAAATTGTGAATCATACCTTGTTGGGTGCTGGATATTTTTATATTTTTCGAAAATTCTTGGGCTTTGTTCTGGGATTCAGTTGAGTAACTTGGAAACAGCTTGATCCTTTTGGGTCTTGCTTTTAAGATTTGTTAAATTAAAGTAAAATAGTAATCTATGTCTAATTTTTCCCCTCTACTGAGGCAAGACCCTTCTGAGTGTTTATCCAACTCTGTGAATTACATGATTTTCCAGTCTGGCTGGGGAATAAGCAATATTCTTGGCCCAGTGTGAGCTCTGAGTACTGTTGCTTCTAATGCTATCAGGTATTTCTTTCCTTGGCCTCCAGCAGTTTGCTCATGCATATTTGCTGAACTTTGTTGATTACTCAAGGAGGACTCCCTGAAGACATCTAGAAGTATGTTTTGTTTGTTTGGTTTGTTTTTGCTCACCTTGGTCTCCCTAAATTCTCAGCTGCTTCTCTCCAACTCAGGAAATCTGCCAGGCACTGCCTGGGTTCTCCCTCCATGCACTGCAACCTGAAAATTCTCTTAAGGCAATAAACTGGGGCAATTATAGGGCTTATTTCATTTGTTTCCCAATTCTTGAGGATCACTGTTCTTCATTCTCTAATGTTCAGTGTGTTGAAAACACTAGTTAATATATTTTGCCTACTTTATTTCAAGTGACAGACTAAATCTGATGTCCTTTGACTCCGTCCTGATTGAAAGCAACAGTCTTAAAACATATTTGAGTATACAAAATATGGTGAACCTTTCCAGAATACATAACCTCTTCATTAGAAACACCCATGGCATAAAGTACTCACGATGAAATGATGGCATGTTATACTTTTAGCATTTATAACAGATATCTTATTTTGTTTTATTTTATTTTGTTTTATTTTGTTTGCTACCCAGCATTCCCTTTTTATGCTACGACATTACATCGAAATTCCTCTGGAGACTCTGCCTTCCTGACTAGTTCATGTGGTTTATTTGGGGCTCCATTCCTAGTTTAGATAAGTAAAAAATAGTATTGCAAAGTATTTTACATTTTGCATGTCATGAATCAGGTGAAGCAAATCTTCATATGCTTAAGAAACATTTGTAATTTCTTTTTGATGAACTGTTATTTCATATTCCAGATCCATTTTTTCTTTTGGATTGTTTATCCCTCTCTTAACAATTTCTGTAAGCTAACTATGTAGTTTAGAGATTGGCCCATTTGTCTCATATACTGGTTGCATTGATCTTTTGTTTACCCATTGAGTTTTATCCTTGCTTAAGGCATTTTTTTAACTCAGCAGATGATCTTTATTTTTATGCAGTATATCTTTTCATTTTTGACTTCTAGATTTTTAATAACGGTTAGGCCTTTCCTACTTTTATAAAGGATTTTCCCAATGTCTCCTTTTAGTACTTTTAGTATTTTATTTATATGACCTCTTAAAAATTAGTTTCTAAAATTTGTTAAAATCTTTCCCAAATATTTCAGCCACAGTGACTTATTTCTGAATGCTACCAGTACTGATTGATCCACATCTTTTATTATAATTATTTGCTTTCTTAATATTATAGCAGTATGTTTGTATATATGTATGGCAATATTATGGCTTTCTTAATATATATTATATTATGGCATTTAATATCCCTCATGGTCCCTAGCTAAATTATTATATAAGCTCAGTGACAATACACAAATTTTCTTCCTTTATGTCCACAAAGTCCTAGTACAGAACACAACCTGCTAAAAACTAGATGTTGGTGCCAAAGTAAAAAGGAAGGTATTGTGTTCACCATATTATTAAATCCTCAGCATGTTTTGTTAAGTGGTACACTTCTAAAGATTGCTCAATTAATATTAAAAAATTCTGACTATGTGCATAGTAATTAAACTCAATGTATGCCATCTTTGTGCTATAATAATAATAATTTGAAAAATTAATAGCATATAAACATGATTTACATGACATGTATGAAATGATAGTATATATTTTATAATAACAGTACTCCTGTCATAATTCAATGGTTTAATTTAAACTTTACAATGACTTTCACGGTGACTTTTCCTATGATTATATTCTGGTTTCTTCAAGTCATATAACATGATCTCATTTGATGCCTATGATTTAAAAATCATTTTTCCTCATCTTTCCTAAAATCCTGATTTTCTAAATATTATGTATCTTGAATAAGTTACATAACTTTCCTGAACCTATTCACCTACTTGTGTATGGAAATAATAAGATCTTTGTTCAAAACTCAAGAATTAAAAAAAAAAAAAACTAAACAAAAATGCCTAGTACAAAGCCTGGCATATAGTCAGTGTTCATAAAACAGTATTATCATCATTATGATTATCTCTATCATCTTTGTTTTTTCTTTTAGTTATTTTTTAACCTCTTTAACATGTGTGCTTTCTTTCCTTTTTTAAAATCTTTCCTTCCTTCTTTCTATTGTTTTTTCTCTAATGTGCTCACTTGCTCCAATCATTCTTCACTCTTCTACTCTGAGTATATCCTGTACTTCATTAGACATCTTAAAATATTTGGAAACATAATGTGCTTTACATACATGCTCAGTTTTAACTTTTTTTTCCTGTATGAGATAAGCATCATCTAAAAGAGGCACAACAAATTTAGGCACAGAGCATGAGCCCTGAGTCCCCAGATGCAAGAAGTGCAATTCTCTTTCCTTCTCCCACCATTCATCTCTTCTCTTCCAAATTCCCCTTTGTCCCTTTAGACCTGTCACAGATCTAAGCAGAGAACATTTCTTCCAGTGTGGAAAAGTACCATAAAAAGCCCTCAGGTCTGCCACATCATAATCTTCACATGGAGCTCCATGCCATCTTGTACAGAGCCTTGTCAGCCACCTCTGAAACTATTATCTTGAAAGATGAATCATAAAAGTAATCACCATTTGTTAAATATTTGCTACCAAGCAAAAATTTTAAAGTTTTATGTGTGTTATCTCATGGAATCTTTGACAACACATTGAAGTAACTTTATAACCTATTTACAATGATTAAACTAAGGCTTAGTGACGTTAAATAATTTACCCAAGGTCACACAGAATGTGGCACGCACAAGATTGCATATGACTCCAAAATCCATGCATTCTGCCGAGAAAACCAATTCTATATTTTAAGAAAAGTACATTCACCATGTCACTTGACACTTTTCCTCTCAAAACAAAAATCTAGTGAGAAGACAAATACTCAAAGATTAGCTTTGTACCTAGAAAATATCTAAGCCATAGTCAGTGAAATGATCTCTGGACCATAGGTAGATATCACAGAGCAAGTTAAAAAACAAATGCTTCAATGAAACAGAATTTCCGGGGGGTGTTGAAAATGCTCTTTGGATCCACTACAATATTTTACTATGGGTACAATATATTTTCCCTTCAATTGTGAAGTGGAGAAAATGTCAGCTTTGCTTTCATATTTTTTTAAGTTCAGGATGGTCAAATATCGAACTTTGGACCCTCTCAGTTGATAAGGTTTCAATATTCCTTGAACTCCTTTTATAGTATGAACAAAATGAATTTCTATTGTCTGTTGTTCTAAACTCCTGCCTGTTTTTTTTAACTCTGTTTTTAAATTAGTGATTTTCACTACCTCATGCAATCTTCTAAATTACATTTTAGAGTGCTGGCTATTAATATTTTAGGTAGCTTTGATGTTTTACTTTATAGTCTTCAATTTTATTTTACATTTCACAGGTTCCTAGTTGCAAATAATCCTACAGGCAATTTTCTCACACTGCAACTATTCCTTGAAACATATGCTAATGCAGCACGACACTTGCAATACTGGGGGTTAAGTTAATCACCCAAAATGAGTTGTATTACTGTCAGCAGTGTATAAAGACATCCCATAGTGAATTACAAGGAAGGCTAGCTTTAAAGCTGCATTTCAAAAAATACCCAAAGCTGGAGATGAACAAAAATAAACATTTATTTCAAAGTCCATTGAAGTAAAGAACCAAACATTTGTTATTTCTGGTCTCAAAAGTTACCCAGTATAAATAAAGGGATTCATAGCTTTTTCAAAATTTAATTACCAGGAAAACCCTTATAGACAGCATACTCTGTCTCTGGGCAGGACAAACACTGCAGAGCAGTTTCTATCTTCAGATTTGTCAGCAGATAAAGGAAGAAATCACTATTTTCCTCTCTGTTTGGCTGAACCACATGCCAGCTCTAAAATCCTGGGGAGCAAATTGTGATCCTCTGCTCCATCAGCGAAAGTGACACTCAGGGCAACATCACAGGCTAAACATGATTTTGCCAAAAATCACTAGGCAGTACATTGTGCATGTGTTCACCAATTTCTTTCCACTGTTCAGTTATTACTTGTGCTTTTAGTATGGATTAAATAGGAGATTTAAGGACCTGCCAAATACATGACCCTTTCAAATCTCTGAAATCCAAGTTGCTTGTAATACTATTTTGTATCAACTTCATAACAGTGAAGGCACATCCAACCACCCAAATTTCTGGTCTGTAATATTCCTTACTTTATTCTTGGGAGAGATTAACGATACCTTGCTGCCACGCCCAGATGCTCCACCACACGGCATCTCTGTTTCCTATACGCTGTCGTGCATACAAAGCCAAGAGCAGCCATCGCCGCCAGGCCTGATTCTGATGGGTGGCATTGTATGCATTGCCACAGCTTTTTTCCATAGGGGCAGCAGATTAAGGACTTTCAGGAAGCTTTAATCCTTTCTGTTAGAGGGTACTCCTCAGTCAACTGACTGCTCAGAGGCCAACTGAGGTACAGTTGCAAGCTGCATTTTAAAACAGCAGCAAGTCTGCACTTATGCTGATCTAGATTTCTCTATTCTGTCTTGCAAAAATATTGAAATAAGATTTAGCTGCAATGTTGTGATACGCATTTTTATGAGAGAAGAAATCTATTGTGAAAAGAGCATTACTTCACTTGAAAAGATCAAGAGAGAGGGGAAAGAATAAAGGTTTACCAGGAACATAGTATTTATTTGCCATGCATATTTGATATGAGTTCATTAATATGCAATAGAAGTGTCAACATAAAGTGCTGTTTAGATCAAGCTATGAAAACAAATTTCCCTGGTATTAACGCTGGAATATACTAAGCTGTGGTTAAATATAAGCCTTATTTACTATACGGTTAAGAAATATTTTATTGACTATTGTTAAATAACCATCTACTTAGCCTAATTGAATTTGCCCTCTATTTATAAGACTGATGGTTTGAATACTATGACAGTGTTCCTGGTACTTTTACACACCATACCTTTGCCATTACATGATTTTTCTTTTCTCATCCATTGACATTCAATAATTAGCAATTATCACCAGTCCATGCCTAATTTGAGAGTATTTTCTCAGTCTCACCGGACCATGATCAAAGCTATATCCAGTGAGGAAGCAAAGTACAGAAGCTTCTCTTTAAGGAACACTTGCTATAGAACTGGATAGAGTACGTCTGACTGCATCACAGCGTGAAAATCCACTCCCTGGCACAAGGAAGCGTTTCATAAGACAGAGTAGACTCATTTGAGTCTCTTCGGGGACTTGAATTTAAACATAGATATTTTGGATTAAAACGCAGATACCTCAGGCAGAAACAAGCCTGGGTTGTCTTCCCAGCACGTTGCCGTCCTGACGGTCATTAACATAAAGCAAAAGCACCAAGATAGGAGACTATTATTATCCTCACGTCTCATGCAATATGCAGAAAAGCTAAACCTGCTGTAATTAATACTGACCCTTTCTTTACTGGTAGCTGTCACAGAAATTGTTAAGGAAGAATATCAGGAGAACAAACAGAGTTTGAGATTTTTTTAAACCTAGGTTTTTGCCTTACAAATGATTTCTGCCACTGTTCTGGCCTTAATTCTTGGAGGTAGTAGAAATAAAACCATGAGTATGAATGTTGCCATCAGGATCTATAAACACTTTACAAAACAGAAGAAAAACACTGGGACTTATTCAAATTCATACCTAAGATGTCTGAACCACGTGTCACCAGCAAAGCCCATTGACAATTCCCTGAAATGACAATAGAATCTGGGTAATAAAGTCTGACCTTTTTTTTTTTTTGCTTTTCCTTTGTGTTTAGTCTAGTTTCACTTGCTCGTAGGGTATGATGTGCAGAGGCCTTGCGCTCGGCCGGCCCTTCAGACCAGAGTTCCCTGTAGGAAACGACCGCACACAGGCTGTGCGCAGAAGAACCACACACGACACTGCAATTCAAGATGGCGGGGGTGGGTCGCGTGCAGACACGCAGCTCCCAGCACTGGGATCTGGAGCCTCAGCAGCGCAGCTGCGCCTGCTCTGCCAGAGCTCCGCCCCCTTGCCTCGGACAGAATCCTATACAGCCGCCCCGCCCACGGCCTGTCAGAAAGAGTGCATACTTAGTGCAGGGAGTTCCAACCTCTCCATTCCTTGATCAAAGATAAAGCTTTCCTTTGCTTCAGAACCGAACTGAGCCTCTTTCTATTGGTTCGAACAACACAGAGCAGGAGCTCCCTTGTTGGGGATCAACTCTAGAGGGTGGGTAACACATGTACTGAAATGCCATTTCTCTGATTAAAGTTAATAATGCAAAAAATATGGATTTCAAATATTCTTAATTTTAATGCTATATTTTTAGTTTATTGTTTTGTGATCTCTGAAGCAACTATTAATGGAGCTCTTGACACGAAGTCAGAAGTATTAATTTTTAATTTAGTTTTTAATTTAATGACCATGTATATCTTTCTTTGGGCTCCCTTTATTCAGGCTTTTAGATGAAAGGGTTTGAATTAATAACTATTTTTAAAGGTTCCGAATTCAAAAAAAAAAATGGGTATAAACTCTAAAATTAAGACTGGGTTCAAATTATATGGTTTCAGTTATCTGTCATTCTTCTTTAATAGTTCTCTGCAAATTTCCCACTGCCACCCAAACTAATTCCAGGTAAGGAGTTTCATGTCATAGTTGGGCTCTGATAAACATGATGATTAAAATATCAAGGTTTTCTCTCTAGAGGGAAAAACAAGGTTTTCACATAAAACTAGACAACACACAGCTTTCCCCAAAGGTTTCAACCAAGCCATTCATTATTTTTCTCTTTCAATAAATGTATAAGAAAAACACTTCATTTGCAATTTTTTCTCTTCAGGACTAACCACCACTTTAAATTTTAGCTAAAAAGTGACACCAATAACCAACTAAATTGGTCTCAAATTAACCGTTGTCTGCTAAAATTTAGACTTTTGTTCATATTGTAATTGATGCAACACTGATTATAGAAATTCATTTCACTAATGAAAAATGAGTCAAGTGTCACAGAATTCTCAAAGGCATTGTTGTGTATGATAAGAATATCAAGAGTGGCAAATGCCAAGGAACTGTAAAAATTTATTCCCACAATCTTCTCCATCACACCCACTTCCTCCTTCCTTTCCCAACATACAGCTCCTTTTCTGGGGCTGTCTTTTCCTTTTCACAGCATCATCATTAATTCAGTCAACCAAGCTACAAACCCTGAGGTCATCTTTGATAACTCTTCCACTCTGCCCCCTTTTTACTTCCTGCAGTGCTTCTCCTCTTTGAACGATCCTCTCCTTTGTTGCCATAATTATCGTTTTAAAACAAGGTTTGACTAAGGCTATAATGGAGTGTGGTATAGTGGGAAAAGGAGATGATATTAGGGTGATGATATTATTAATTACTTTGTTATTTATGTCATTGATGTTGTGCCATCTATTTGGTTTAAACCAAGGATAGGTTTTGGAATCAAAGTTATGTCTTGGAGTGTAATGCTTACAATCAGGTGTTCTTAGATAAATTGCTTGACCTTACTAAGTATTGGCTTCCTCATCTGCAGGATGCTTGTAAATTGAAATCCTTCTTAACCAAAACTCAATTTCATATAATTTCTTGCCAGCCAAACCGCTTACCTGAATAGTCTATATTCTTTTTTTTTTTTTTTTTTTTTTGCGGTATGTGGGCCTCTCACTGTTATGGCCTCTCCCGTTGCGGAGCACAGGCTCCAGACGCACAGGCTCAGTGGCCATGGATCATGGGCCTAGCCGCTCCGCGGCATGCAGGATCCTCCCGGACCGGGGCATGAACCCGTGTCCCCTGCATTGGCAGGCGGACTCTCAACCACTGTGCCACCAGGGAAGCCCTGTATTCATTTTTCTACATTTTGTTTCATTTAATCCATTCATTATAATCTAGCTTCCATTCCTACCCCTACAACTAAAACTATTCTTGCCCAAGTCATCCATAAATCCCAGACTCAGTAGACATGTTTCAGCCTACATCTTAATGAGACAGTTCTTGGGATTTAGCTCTACTGTCTTCTCAATGAGTAATCAAACATTCTAGTCCCTTTCCTGGTTCTCCATATCTATTTGACAGTTTCTTCTTTATATCCTTCATGGGCTTCTATTTTATTCAAATCCTAATTGTCCCTCAGGGTCCATTCTGGACAATTATTTCTCCTTACCTCTAAGTTTCAGATTTGCATATTCACTTGACTGCTATATATATATGATGTTGGCTGTCTCATGGTCATTTTAAAATCAGCATATCCTAGTCAGGATTCATAGTTATCTCCAAAACATCCCACTCCCCTCTTAGATATTAACATAAACATTTCTTCAATCTCCATGAAAAAACCTGTCTTTCTAACTCCTTCTTCTTCATCATTCACCATGTGGTTAGTCACCTGATACATAGAATTTTCTCTTGATTATTTCTTGTATATATTACCCACTTTTTATTTTTATTTCACTGATCCAGTTCAGTCCTTCCTGTTTTCCTGGACTGAAGCAATAGTCTCCTAATTCCCCTCCCTCCAGGCTTTTCTACTTTGTTCTGCATCTTCCCCACAACAAATAAAGTGGTAGATCTGAAATCAAGTGTGACTATCTATTCCTCTACTTCAAATGTTTCAGTGGCTCCCCATTGCCCATGCCTTCTTAGTTTGGTCTGTCAGGCTTTCTATGACCTTGTCCATAACTGCTCACTCAACTTCATAGTCCTCCCTTACTGCCATAAACATTGTATTTATTGTTATGCATTATTTTTAAACAAATGGCTCGTAACACACTTCAAACTTTAAAATTTGTAATTCATCTGACTCTTTGCTTTGATTGCTCTCTCTGCTCGGTATATTCCAACTTTTCAACTTCAATATTCATTCTTCAATACTTAGCAAAGGGACATTTTCAATAAATTTCTAATCCAATCTGTAAAGATTTTTTTCTATATCAGCCTATAACAATAACTTATTGTAATTATTGTTTTGTGTCAATTTCTCCTACTAGATATAACTTACTCAAAAACAGAATTTGTATCTTCATTAACTTTGCACTCTGAACATCTAGCAAAGTACTATACACATAGAGATGACTCTACAAAGGCACCCAATTTCTGTCTTGGGCAACTGAATAGTTGATCATGCCATTCAGTGAAACAAGAAATAAAGGGAGCTACAGGCATATGAAGCTAGATCGTATATTTGAGATGCTAAGGGGCAATCACATGGAAATATCCAATAGGTAGAGGAGTATATGAGTCTGAGTCAGGCAGTTAGAAGAGATCTGGACTGTAGATAAAGGTTGAGAAGTCATATTTATATAAATGGTAATAGTGCAATAAGGAAATTTGTCAATTGTTTTCTGTTTAAAATTTCATACTGAAAGCTAATTATTTAGACCTTATGTTTTAATCAGAATTGTTACCACAGAAAATCATTTTAATTAACTCAAACATTCAAGAATCTGGATGTATGCAACATCCCTTGCTCTAGATTCAGAAATGTAGTTTTGATTTCAACTAGACTGTTATGTTATTGTTTTGGAAATGAGAATTACCCACATGAAGCTATTGTATTAAATAATCATCATAACACATATAAATTGAAAGCTGAATTAAACATTACTAAGTTTTAAAAGGCATGACACTAAAGAATAAGTGATGCTTTATAGTATATGAGGTGGACAGTATGTCTGTAATTCTAATATACTTATGACTCCAAGCCCACATTAGTAGAGGCTATAACAAAATATGAATTCACTTATAAAATGCAAAGGCAGTATAAAATTGTCCAGATGTGTAATGAAAAGATCAAGTGCATAAACTAGATATGCTTTTCTTTTCTAGTCCCTAGAACTATGAACAGGATACTGGGAACCTATAATGAACATAAAATTCATTTATTCTTTAATACTCATCCAATGTTTATGAGTACCTACTATATGTCATCACTGTACTGTGCACTGGAAATAGGGCAGTAAAGAAAACGGCAAAAATTTCTGTCCTCATTGAGCTGATAGTCCAATGAGGAAGGCAAGAAATAAAATAAATAAATAAAATATAGAGGAAGCTAGATGGTGATGAGTCCTATGAAGTAAAATGAAGTAGGGAAGGGAAATATGGAATGTCAGAGAGGAAGCAATTAGTTTGAAATTGGGTGAACAGCAAGGTTACACATTTTAACAATGATCTGAAGGAAGTTCAAGAGTGAGCATTGTGAATATCTGAGGGAAGAGACTTCCAGGCAGAGGCAAAACCTATTACAAGGGTGTTCAAAGAACAGCACTTTGTGTGAGAGTAAAGAAGGCAAGGGGAGAGTAGTCAGATAGGTAACAGATGCCCTTATCATGTCAAGCCCCTAGACCTTTTTAAGGATGTTGGCTTTTATGTGTTTTTATTCTGAGTGGAAGCCATGAAAGAAGTTGAGCAGAAGGGTGTCATGACCTTATTTTTTTATATTTCTAGACCATTACTATGACTTCAGTGCAAAGAATGAAACACAAGTTCTGAAGCAGGGAGACCAGTTAGGAGACATTTGCAACAATCTAGGAAGGAGGTGATGGTGGCTCAGACTAGGGTGGTAGTAGAAGATATAGTGAGCAATGATAAGATTCAAGATATATTTTGAAGCTAAAACTATAGCACTTGCTAGTAGCTTGAATGTGAATTATAAGAAAAGTAAAGTACTGAGAATGACTATAATGTTTTTGGCAAAATCACTTGGAAAAAATAAAGTTTCTGTTAACCGACTTGGGGAATACTAAAGGAGCAGCAGTTTTGGAGTAGATAGTGGAAGAAATCAGTTCTATTTTGTGCCTATTTGAGATGCCTGTGAAACATCCCGATAGGAATGGTGGACGGACTACTAGATAAAAGAGTCTGGAGTTTACAAATGAGGACTGAGCTAGAGATACAAATATGAGAGTTATCAATATACAGATGGTGGGAGAAAAATGAAGGATATGAATTAATGATCTAGGAGAGTCAAAGTGTAAATGGACTAAGAAAATTTAGTGTGATTATCTCCAGCACAAAGGGCCCGCTTGTCTACTTGATCATAAATTTAAAGTGAGACCGACAGCAATGTCCAGGTGTAGGTACAAAATCAGCAGAGAGATCAACTTAACTATGGTTGTATTTTGCCAGCTGTGGCAGATGTTGAGATGGAATTTGCACTGCAAAAGGTTTATTGGGAAATAATCCCTCTGAAATGAAGGGGGAGGAAGCAAGATTGGAAAGAGGAGCCTGAAGACCCTGGTACAAACTGATAAACTCCACCAGTGGAACAGAAAACCATTAAAGAAGTCCTGCACTGAATGGAAGTGGCTAGACTTTGGTACCGCTGCCTCTCTCAGACATTGGCTGGAGCCACTGGACCACTCCAAGGAGTTCACAGCAAAAACCCAAAGGTGTTAAAAGCTGAAGGTTATCTGCTAATCATATTCCTCATTCTTGGACAATTTCTTTCTCAAAGGAGAATCTGAGCAACAAATCTTCCCAAGTCTCCCAGTCTCCCTTTCATAACTAAGTGAAAAAAAAATGAGGATGAATGAAAGGAGATGGTTTTATTAATTAAACATGAAATTTAAGCTGTCTAAGGAAGAAAGTGAAAACGAGATGTGTAAAGGACAGTAAAAACAGGAGAATCCATGGATATATATTCCAGCAGGACTTAAAGATTGCTGGAGTCAAGATAGGAAAAAAATTAAGCTGAAAAAATAGGAGATGGTGGTCATTTTGTGGGGTACATGAATTTGGGATTATGGAAGGTTTTGGAGTAATGAGAAGGTTTAAGATGCAACCCTGGGAGTGAGTGAGTGGCTGCGGTCAGATGGAAGACAAAATCATCAGAGGAAGAGGTTAAGGAGCTGAGAGGCTGCTGTATAGAAAGGATCACCTATAAGAACAGTAAAATTACCAAGAGTTATAATGGCATTGGATTGAGAAGTAATGAGCCAGGAGCAGACGTCTTTAAATAATCAAGGGAAGTATCGCAGGGATTGATAGGTGATTGCAGCAAGAAAGGTGGTAGTAAAAAGACAGATGACATGATATTCAAAGCTGGGAGGATTTACAAAGAAAGGTAAGAAAATGGAGTAGAAACATTAATGAGGACAAAATGGACACATACCACACAGAGATGTAAGTGGAGTGAGAAAAACACCCACTAGAGAGGGGTGCAGAAGTAGCCACGTCAAGAGCCAGGTTTCCAGTGAAGGCAAAATGGTGAGACAATTGTTCAGAGAAGATGCTGAATATATAGAGGATTTTGTGAATAATGACCCATGATTTCCAGAGGGCGCTGTGGCAGGATTTCCTGAACTGACATAGGGTGTTAGAGTGCAAGAGATGAAGGATGGCCTGGGATCTAGGGGCTTTTATGGGAGACAAACAAAAAACAGAAATAAAAAGCATACCATGTTTCAATTGGTGGGTCTCAGAGCAGGTAATGGTGGCGAAGTTGGAGCAATGAAGACTTGGAGAATGGGTAGGGGTCTGGGGTCTCCTCTTAACTCCTGTTGATAAAGGCATAAAACATGAGAGTGGCACTGAAGGCCCCGATTATGTACCTAGGATTACTGTTTGATGTTCTGGATTAAAGAACCATATTAAGTGCATTTATATTTTTGTATGTATGTAAATGTATTTACACAGTAATCAATACATAATACTAATTCTGAGAGACGATAAAGCAAAAGTAAGATCATTGCTAATTCATAGCAGAGCTAGGATTTATTTTTTTTCTTTCTTTTTGCTGTACGCGGGCCTCTCACTGTTGTGGCCTCTCCCGTTGCGGAGCACAGGCTCCGGACGCGCAGGCTCAGCGACCATGGCTCACGGGCCCAGCCGCTCCGTGGCATGTGGGATCTTCCCGGACTGGGGCACGAACCCGCGTCCCCTTCATTGGCAGGCGGACTCTCAACCACTGCGCCACCAGGGGAGCCCGAGCTAGGATTTTTTAATTAGATCTCTCTGACTTGAAACCTAGATGAAGTCCATTGTTCTACACTTAAATAACCATCTTACAGGATGCCTTCATATTGAGATAGCTTTAATATTTCATTTCTCTGAAAGTGTTCAATTTTTGAGATAAGATATCACATATGTTCCTGATATATATATGAACACTATATATAACGTATGGTTATATATGATTATCCCTTATATAACCATTTTCAATAAATTAGTTATAATTCCCTATATTCCCCAAAATGTCTATTCCCTATGCATTTATTTTGCAGACTGAAGCCAATTTGTCAGGTTCATTGGTCATCTTAAATTTACAGATGTTGGCAGCAGATTAGATGAGATTGAATAGAGAGGTCTGAGGGCCAAAGCATTCACAGCTCAGATTTCTATCAAAAGCTGAAAAGAAATTCCACATCACAAGAACTGTAGGTCTGGAACCAATAAGCAATGGTAAAACCAAAGGCCCAGATTCCATACACGCTATGCATTTTTCATTCATATCAAATGAGGCTGTTAAAAATATATGTACTTTCTTACATTTATAAGATTGGCTAAGAGATACCATATATGTTAAATTGGTTTTATGTTTTATTAAAATTATAATAAATAATATATTTTATTAATAATATAACACTAGTTATGCAAACAGCTCATTGTAATCATAGATATTTTTGTATATAAACAATGTGTCTATTTTTATCAAATGTATTCTATTAAGTGTATTATCCATTATTATAAGTCATATTCTATCCTCTAACACAATAAAATGACTACATTTAGTTATATTTAAAGGAAGGGATTAAACAACAAGGTCCTACTGTATAGCACAGGGAACTATATTCAGTATCCTGGGATAAACAATAATGGAAAAGAATGTATATATGTGTATAACTTAGCCACTCTGCTGTACAGCAGAAATGAACACAACACTGTAAATCAACTATACTTCAATAAAAGAGAATAAATTTTAAAATCGAAGGGATTATTATATTATCCTTTTGGAAAAAAATAAAATTATCATAATGTAGTATTAAAATAGTGAACTTTTTTTGGCTCTGCCAACAGAGGTATCCAAAAATATTTGTCAAAGCATGTTTCCTAGGCTCTCTCATCTCTATAATTGCCAATCAGTCCACTAGGCTGGTGATGAGGAGGGAATAGGGAATTTGAATCACAAAGCATATTCAGTTCCTAAAGAGAATAAATCCTTAAAGATTGATCTTTGCCATATTTCATGGAGTCTACAATGCATATTTTCTGAAATCTGATGTCTTTTTAAAATCAAAGGCATCATAGATTTGATCAAATTTGTTAAATTACATTAAATGTATTTTAATCTAACTAAATGGTGGAGCAATTCATACTAGGTAAAATTCTTTCTCCATATCTTTCAGACAGATCTGCAGACTCTGACAATGGCAGAGTGAACATCAGAGAGTCCTAACATAAGAACTCTCTGAGTTGCTACCCAAATAAAAATATCCTCTATCCAAAACAGGTCCATGTGCACAGAAATGACACAAATCAAGTCTGAATGCCAAAAAGATGAGCTATAAAGTATTTGCACATAACTAAGCCCACAGGATTCAATTATCATTAATAAAATCTTAAATAAGGCAATTCACCAATAGACCCAGTGGCGTAGACAATTTTTTTTGATTTAACTAATATTGATTAAATTCTTATTAATGTCATATTTGGTTCTGACCAATTTTATATAAGTTACCTCATTTAATTATAAAAACAGCACTATAAGGTATGTATTATTACCTGTCCTATAGATGTAGTAACTGAAGCTCTGAGAGGTTAAATAACGTGTCCAAAATTCCCCATGTAGAGAGTAAGTGACTAGGTAGAATTTGAATCTAAGCTCAGTACACCTTCCACTGCCCCAGAACTCTCTGTCATTGCCTGAAGGATGGCTTATTGCAGACTCATGAGCCAAGACAGTCTCAGAAGTCCTTACTTACCTAGTTCAGGGCATGAAAAGTTTACTGTGGAATTTGAATTAAGAATCTGCAAATAAAAAAACAAACACACACACAGTGTGTCCATCTATATTCCCTCAGAGACTTCTCATGTCCCTTTTAGTCCAATCACCTTTGTGCACATGCTATGATAAACTGTAATATCCACATTACAATTGGAAAGCAACAATATCAGAAATGAGACTAATTGTGGAATAACTTATAATAGTAATTATAAAATAATAAGTTATACTAGGAAAGTAAAATAATGTGTCCAACAAAGAAATTTCTAGTTTTGGACAAAATCTTTAGCACCCTTTTAGTTATAAACCAGTATCTTATTACTATCTTATATTTAGTGAATGCTGACTTGTGTGATACTGTTTACTTATCTCACTTAAATCTCATGGCAATGGAATTGATATTATCATTATCTTCTTTTCTTACAGATGACAAAATGAAGAAAGACATTAAATCATTTACCTAAGATGAACCGTCCAACATTTCTAAATTGGTCTTTCAAAACTCAAGATCCATTTTCTTAACCATTACACTGCACTCCCTCCTGGCTCTCCTGAATTGCCATAACGTAATTTGAAGATGGACATTGTGAAGTCGTAAATTTAGGATGAAGGATGTAGGAATCCCTATAAATAGCCATTTCTGATTGCTCAAAAATTTTTAAATGGCATGTTATATACACTGAAGGCAAATTGTGTGTTGGCAGAAATTAGTCCATAAAAAGCAAGAGTATTATGGAAAAGAAAAGTATTCATATGGGGAAATGAGTTTTAAAAAATAGCTTAGGCAACTTAATTTTTCAATTCCTTGAGTTTTACAGTGAAGATTTAAGTAAGAGTTATAACATTCAATGTTCTGAAGTTTTGAAGAACAGAATTACTTTTTAAATTCCTTTGGAAGACATGAAAGATCATGGTGGATTAATATTTTTATTGATACTGAACAGATCTCACTAAGAAATTTAAAGACTCTGCCCAAGAAACTTCTTAATATCAAACACTTGGGAAAATCTCAAACTCTCCTTTCTTCAATGTAAATGATGAGCTTTATCATCAACACATTTTGCATCTAAGTGGACAAGGAAAAAACATTTTCAAATCTGTAGACCTAAATTAGCAAAATATTACAATCACTTGTAGGTAATATGGTTTTGGATGTGGGTGTGGGGGGAGATGACAGAGAAGGAGGAAAAAGAAAGATGCGTGAGAAGAATGGTATCATATCTCGATGCAAAGATCCCTTGAAGACACGCAATGATTGCTAAGATATCTGTGAATCTCCAAAATTTACACATAAACTCCAATATAAAAGAACATCTTCAAAATTAATGAACCTGTAACTGTTTAAGTGTAGTTTTGATAGATAATTCAAAATAGCCTGAAATGTTAAAGATCAAATGTTGGTGATAGAACAATCTTATAACTAGATTAACAATATAGGCCAGTAATTTTGAAAACCAAAGAAAAAAAATACTGTTAGTGGGAAATCAGATAATACTAACCAAAATCAAGTCCTCATCAAGAACTAGTCATGACAAATTGAGAGAGCAGAATTGACGTATATACACTACCATGTGTAAAATAGATAGTTAGTGGGAACCTGCTGTGCAGCACAGGGAGCTCAGCTCAGTGCTCTGTGGTGACTTAGAGGGGTGAGATGGTGGGGTGGGAGGGAGGCTCAAGAAGGAGGGGATATATGTATAAATATAGCTGATTCACTTTGTTCTACAGCAGAAAATAACACAACATTGTAAAGCAATTATACTCCAATTAGAAGAAAAACTAGTCATGAGTCATACGTTACTGCTTTTGTTTTTTTGCCTCCTGTCTCCTTTCATACAATAAAAAGGAACACTTATCTCCAAATCTATTTATCTGAGTGTTCAATAATTGAAAATTTTCAGGAGCAACCGCAGGTAATGACATAAATGTGGTTCCTGAAAAATCCACATCCTCCTAAATAGAAAAGATCTGCTAAAGAAAAGTTACAGACTTTTCCCATCACTCTGCTCCCCATTCTTTGCTCCAGGGATCACTCCCCCTAACAGCTCTTCTCTATTTTTTATTCCATCTTGCTGCAATCATTTCAAATAATTCTGGGATATGTTTATAGCAGCACCCATGTCATGCTTCTGCTGCAGGTTTGAAGGAATTGTTCTGACTCCCATTTATGCCAAATAGACTGACCTATGCAGAGAATGTGAGAGAGTTTATTATATATAATTCCAGGTACTATCTCAAATTACTGGGAAAAAAATGAAGTTGAAAATAATCACATTTTATTCTGAACATGTTTTCCCAATTTCAATTAAAAACAACATACATAAAAAGGCCTTTTCCAACTCATGGGGAATCTACTATTTTCTTGTAACAACCCACTACCTGCTTCTACAAAATTACGGCTTGTGAGGAGATGGCAAAAAGGAGGGGCAGCCTCTGAACTGCCTTAATTTATCTCAACTTGTTTTATACTGACATGCAGAATGGGAGGTGGGCAGAAGACTGAGAAGGAGGCAGCTGAACCCCTCAGAAGAGCTGAAGGGGGAATCCAGCTGAAGAGTGGAACCCATATTAGTCCTCCCAGGCAAGTCCACTGGGCTTGTTAACCATAGTATATTCTTAATTTTTCTTTTCCCAGAGCAGAGCTGAAAGTGGGGAGGGGAAAAGAGAAGAAAGTCAGACACTTCATCTCCAGCCACTTTTCTGTCCAGGAATTTAGGAACGGTTCTAAAAGGAAATCCAATCTGAGCATCTTTAGCTGCTACAAAAAAGTCTCATCTCCACAGCCTCCTGCCCTCCAAACATCAGTGTCATTATTTTATGAAGACATCGCTCCAGAAGCCATAAGACTGCTGGAGGTGACTGATAATAATTAATATATCTCTCAATTACAGCCTCTGACAATATTACTGATAGGAATGTCATGGGTAACGTTACATGACAAAAGATCTGTTGAAAGTATTTTGTTATATGACTATTCCATCACATATTTCTTGTATCAGCTACTCTCATTTCTTCTACCAGGATTGATATAACTGCTTCCAGTGTCATTTGCAAAGGACTAATTGTACCTTTAGGACCAAATTTTCATAGACCAGTGCTAGAATCACCTGCAGAAATCCATATTCAGATTTTCAAGAGAAGATGGATTTGACTCAAGCAAAAATATCACCCAACATGGCATGTAGATATTACACTTTCTTTAGTGAGGCCTGGGATTAAGGAAGTGTGAATTATAAACCCATATTTTTTCATGAGAGAAAGTCAACTCTGTACTTTTTTGAAATTTAGCTCCTAATATATATTTGGTTCTCAAGGGGAAACTCAGGCATCATTGTATATTTCCTACATTAATCCAATTATAATGATTTCTATATTTAACGATGAGCCACAAATGTTTTTAATCATCCCTTGTTCCCTATGGTACAGCTCACACGATACCACTGCCTACATGCTAAGGAATAGTGCAAAAATATCCTTGTACACTAACGGAATACTTGACAATGCAAGGAATTCATCATCAAAGCTCAAATCACTCTCTGAGAGGGCAGAAGCCACAGATCTGGAACTAAATTAAAGTCTGTTGCATTCCTTTTTTTTTTTTAATTTTTACTTTATATTGGAGTATAGTTGATTAATAATGTAAAGTTAGCTTCAGGTGTATAGAGTCACATTCCTATTTTCTTTAGTTTTCTCTACCCAGCCAAACTGGATAATTACAGTAAAAAGTATTCACCTTAGGGCCTAAAATTATACCCTTAAAATTAACAGGATAATTATCCACTTTGTATTTCTCTTTTACTCCAAAGACACAACCTTTGCCTTCTGACTTCCACAAAGAAATGCTAAGAATTTGATGGAGAAAATATTTATCAGGGTTGGAATCTCCCTTCATTACCTTGGGTCCCAGAATCTAAAAGCCAGATTGAGAACCAGGGGTCTAGTCCTGCAAAAGGCATTTAATGACTCTTTTGATTTATATACACTTACATAAGAGTGCTATTAGACATGAATTTTTATGCAGAGATTGATGAAAATCTGTGGAATTAGTTTAGTGTGTTCAATTAAATATTTGGGAAGGGCTGGCCAGGGATTATAGGGCGAATTAGGGTGAAATTTTTTTGTAGATGCCCATTTGGAAAATTGATTTCTTAAATTTTGAATATTGTTCAAAGAGAAACATGGAAGAAGATTGTATTAGTTTCTTGGGGCTGCCCTAACAAAGTACCACAAATTGGGTGGCTTACAAAGCAGAAATGTACTGTCTCACATTTGTGGAGTCTGCAAGTCCAAAACCAAGTTATCAGCAAGGTTGGTTCCTTCTGAGCGCTGCAAGGGAGAATCCGTTCCATGCCTCTCTCCTAGCTTCTGATGGTCTCAGACATCCCTTGGCTTGTAGATGATGTATGCTCTATATCTTCACACTGTATTCCCTCTATACCTATCTGTCTTGGTGTCAAAATTTCAACTTTTGGAATAAATACCAGTCATATTGGATTAGGACCCGCGCTAATTATCTCATTTTAACTTGATTATCTGCAAAGACCCTATTTCCAAATGAGGTCACATTTAGAGGTACCAGGGCTTAGGATTTCAACATCTTTTGGGGAGGCATAATTCAACCCACAACAGGGATTAAACTATTTCCAAAAATATTAATACCCTATTCAATATAGAATCAGTTTTCCTAAAAAATTATTTTTTCCACTATGCAACATTACCCACCCTTGACAGAGCAGTGTAGGGATCGATCAGTGATTCTCAACTGGTTGAGGCTTGGGGAGAGTGGGTGAGCAGATCAGGGAAAAGTTGGTCAAGGAGAAAATCATGGAGGGATGACTGACATCTAGAGGTAAGTATCAGAATCAAAGTCAAGTGTGTTTTTAAAAATTGTGTTCAACATTAGAATTTTATATTTGAAATATGAAAAAATAACTATTTCCAATATTAAAGATAGAAATTAAAGCTCATCAAAGTACTGTTGGCTGGTGGGAATAAGTAAAAGATATATCTAGTCCTCATCGCTTGTCCGTGCCCTTCCTCCAGAGATATCAAAGTATGGTCTGGGAATGGAAGTAGGGTAAGAAACAGCATGACCATGTCTATCAAAGGGAGTAGGGCTTTTCAACACTAAATCACTATTAGTAAGTTGACAACACACTACTACTATATTCAGGTGGGCAAAGAGAATAGATTCTTTGGCTCTCTATAACTTATATTGACTTTCTCAAAAATAACTAAATCTTCATCATTACCTGCTCCCTGCTGGGCAGCAAAGAGTGCAGAACTAAATATAAGGCAATCCAGTAAATTCAATCTGATCCCATTTAAATCAATTCATCTGTTCAGGAACTGCTCAGTTTTTCAGGTGGCTCCTTTCCTCACCCCCTGCTGTTCACTCTGATAATGTCTGGATATATTTGTTGGTCAAGGAGGGGACCAAGTTTACGTGATCTCAAGGTCCTATAGGTGAAGGAGACCTCAGATTCCCTAGTGTCCCCTGGACCCTTATGCTATGACTAGCTGCCTACTCTGGTCTTTTGACTGCTGATGACTGAGACACACTCTGGCACTTTAGAGAGTTATGTGCTGGTCCCAGACATTAATTTCCAGTCACCATTCCCTAAAATCAGTAGCTTCTCTGTCTCAATCTCAGTTCCCTAGTGGCCCACCAGTTCAGGCAGCACCCCTACACACCATCACAGAAGCCTTAACACAAGTTGGGAATAGCCACACCTGAAGTGTCTCCTGGAGTGGGAGTTGGTGACCTCTGGTCTGAAAGCCAACTTTAGCCTACTATTTGGTTTTATTGATAAAACACAGCCACACCCATCCATTTATGTATTGTCTACAACTGCTTTTGTGGTACAGAGTTGAATAATTGTAACAGAAACCACATAGCTCCCAAAACATAAAATATTTACTCTCTGAGTTTTAAGAAGAAAAGTTTGCCAGTCCTTGGCCTTAAGGTTTGCAATCTTTACTTGTATGCCCAAGGAAGTTATGCTAGTACACACACACACACACACACACACACACACACACACACACACATCTACACAGCCACACACTCAAAGCCTTGTTCATGGCCTCCTTAATAATACGTAGATATTTCTTTGACACACTTTCCTTGAATTTCCACTCCAAGAAAAGGACAAAAAACACAGAGTACAATTCTTTGCTTTACCTTAGTCTCACTTTTCCATAATTCACAAGCACAGGAAGGGGCAGACCTTCTACTTCTTTAATATATCTTATTCTTTTATCTACTCCAGACACATTTGAAAAAAACAAAAAACCTCTACTCTCTAGTAATCCATGTCTGTATCTTGTAAATAAGGACCAGAAGAATTTGGAAAATGCTTTTCTCTTTTGAGAGTGTCTGGAGATCACCTTGTATTCAAAACAGCCAGCTTTGAGATTCAAAGCACATCAATAACCTATGGGTTCCAGGAAGAAACCATTCTCTCTCATTTCCTAAGGCAATAAGCTTTACCTCTCAGCCCTGGAAATGGAATATTAAAAGGAAACATGATTTGAGGCTGACAAATACATTAGTTTAATATCACAAAAGTATTATCACTATTATACTGGTGTGCATGACGATGCTTCACTGATCCATTGATCCTTTAAGAGTGATTTCAGATTGACAGTGTGCACGCCACTCTTAAATTCTGGCATCAGAGTATAAGCATGTACATAAATCTGACTACATCAGAAAACAGAAACTACAGAACCTTCCTACGTCAGGACAGCCTTCACTCTAGGTATTATCTCACTTTGGCCCAACTCCAAACCCAAACTGGAAACACTATCTCAAAAATTGCCTTGTAAGCTCCTTTACATTTTTTGTTAGGCAATTGTAGCCAGCCTTCTCCTCTGCATATATCTCAGCAATAATGGGAATGGTGCTGCTGCCCTAAACCTCTGTGGAGGTACATAGAGCATTGTCTCATCCCTACAACATAAAATAAATTTTAAGCTAGATAAAAAAAGTAGCATAAACCTTTCCTTAAAACTTGGGGAGCCAGCCAACCTACCAAATGGGATAAAATATTTGCAAATCATGTATCTGATAAGGGGTTACTATCCAAAATATGTAAAGAACTCATACAACTCAATAGCAAAAAAAAAAACACTCCAATTAAAAAATGGGCAGAGGATCTGAATAGACATTTTTTCCAAAGAAGACATACAGATGGTCAACAGGCACATGAAAAGATGCTCAACATCAGTAATAATCAGAAAAATGCAAATCAAAATCACAATATCACCTCACACTTGTTAGAATGGCTGTTATCAAAAGACAAGAAATAACAAGTGTTGTCAAAAGGTGGAGAAAAAAGAACCCTCATGACCTGTTGGTGGGACTGTAAATTGGTGCAGCCACTATGAAAGACAGTATGGAGTTTCCTTAAAAAATTAGAAATAGAACTACCATATGGTCCAGCAATTCCACCTCTGGATATTTATCCGAAGGAAATGAAAACACTAACTCAAAATATATATGCACCCCCACGTTCATTGAAGTATTATTTATAATAGCCAAGACATGGAAACAACCTAAGTGTCCATGGATGGATGAATGGACAAAGAAAATATGTATATGTATATATATATACACTATGTATATATAGTCCAATATTATTCACCTATAGTAAAGACGGAAATCTTGCCATTTGTGACAATATGGACAGAACTAGAGGGCATTATGCTAAATGAAATAAGTCAGACGGAGAAAGACAAATACTGTATGATCACACTTATATGTAAAATCTAAAACAAACAAAAAGAAGCCTAAACTCACAGATACAGAGAACAGATTGGTGGTTGTGAGAGGCAGGGATGGGGGGTGAGCAAAATGGGTGAAGGGGGTCAAAATGTAAAACTTCCATTTGTGAAATAAATAAGTCCTGGGAATGTAATGCACAGCATGATGACTATCGCTCATAATACTCTATTGTATATTTGAAAGTGGCTTAGAGGGTAAATCTTAAAAATTCTCAGCACAAGAAAAAACATTGTAACTTTGTATGGTGATGGATATTCATCAGATTTACTGTGGTGATCATCATGCAATATATACAAATATAAAATCATTTTGTTGTACATCTAAAACTAATATAATGTTATATGTCAATTATATCTCAATTAAAAAAAGAAAAATGTTGGGGTGCCAGAATAGTTACAAATATGTGTTTATGTGTGTATATTTATGTATAATACTTCACTTCCACTTATTGGCTCCCAAGAATGTTGTTAGGCTCTCTACATCCATGTATTATTTCATTTATGCCTTATTATCTTATGAAGTAGATATATATATATATATATATTTTTTTTTTTTTTTGGCGGTACGCGGGCCTCTCACCGTTGTGGCTCTCCCGTTGCGGAGCACAGGCTCCAGACGCGCAGGCTCAGCGGCCATGGCCCACGGGCCCAGCCGCTCCACGGCATGTGAGATCTCCTGGACCGAGGTACGAACCTGTGTCCCCTGCATCGGCAGGCGGACTCTCAACCACTGCACCACCAGGGAAGCCCTGAAGTAGATATTATTAATTCCATGTAACCAATAAGGAAACTGAGGCCAACTCACCTTAGAGGGTGCCAGTAATCACAGAGTAAATGAGAAACAGAGCAAGGAGTGAGCCCAAATCTGCACTTGATGTTTACACTTTGATGCTAAAGTGTAATCCAAGGGAATGCTTATCACATTGAGCCCTTACAAGCTAAGGACAGGGAACATCTCCATGGGAAATGGAATGCCTCAGAGTGGGTCTAGCCCCAAGATTTTCTTTTCTTGTTACTGTTCTAAGTTAACCTCTATTTCATGCACAAGGATTTGCTAATTAGGCAATAGTGACTAACACAGATCCATGATCATGTTCAGCAGATTGAAATCTCCTCTACCTAAGCACTACCTATCCTTCTATAATGCATTCAAATAGACAAGTGGTATACTGGTAAATGTTTATCAGGCAACTCTCCAGAAAAAAGAAAAAATCAAAAGCAAACAAACAAACAAACCCCCATGTTTACAGTGTTTGCCATTTTCCATGTTATAAATAATTTCCATCATGACCAATATTCATGAACAGGTCAACACTCAGTGCAGAATTTGAAAGAAATATGTATGATTGGACCTTGGGAGATGGCATGAGCCAATCTAGCATATCACTGATGGAAATGAAACTCTAAAGTCATAGCTTTCAAAAATTTAACAGCAGTTTTGTTTGTTTGCTTTCTGTTTTTTTCCTAAAGGAATGCAGGCTCCATATTATCAGGAATCTTTTCTGGTTTGTTTACCCTTCAATCCCCAGAACCTAGAACATTGGCTGACACATAATAGATGTTCAATTAATATAAATGAAAGACAGCATAGCTATGAAAGTGAAAAGGGAGAAGAAAGCTAAATGAAATGAAACAAAATGAAATCTTGGGCAGACACTTTAATATAAAAATATGCAAACGTATGTTCTAGTATGAATTTATTTTATATATTTGAATTCATAATATTTACTCAAATGGTCAATGGATAAGAAAATAAGATTATTGGACTGTACATGAAACTTTGAAACCAGGAGCTACAATTGATGGTTGTAACCTGATTTCAGCATGAGTATTCATTTCTGCATTTGTTTTGGTTACATAGCTAGAAAAAAATCCTGATTTGCACAGATGACTAGTGTATTTTTTTAATCTCTCACTTTGTAATCTCAGAAGTCTTCAATTAAACACAGGCAGAATCTTCAAAGAGGAGTAGTATAATTTTTTTTGCAATTTGAATAACTAGCAATATCTCAGAATTACATTTGATGAATGGTTTTCTCAATAAGTTTACATTTGTATTGCTATTTAGTACAATATATATGAATATGTAGAAGATATACATTTCTTGTAATATTATTATTCAAAAATGTCATTAAAGAATTTCATATATTTCAAGGGCCATCTCTACCACATATTCACTCAGAGGTTTATGAGTCAAATTTATTTTATTTTTCATATTGAATCCAAATTTTAACTTTCAATTTTATTGTACCTTTATAGATAGTTGTAAATGAGATTAATATGGCAGGCTAGTCTTGTCATATTGAGTTCTTTCAGCTTATTAAAAATAGCATCAGGCAATACCAGCAAGTACAACCATGGTTTAGGAGAGACTTTGTTAATGGTGCTATCACCAGGAAGGAAAAAAAAAGATTTCTTGTCTCATTTGAAGATTTGTATCAGCACTCGGCCTTGACATAACCAAATGACTTCAGTTGAGAAAGATCTTTGGAACCCATCATGTATATAACCACAAATAATGCTAAAAATTCTGCACTATAAAGAGTACACATTAAAAATTTGTCAGTTTCTATCACAAACCCAAACACTATTTTGAAAGATGCTCATTAATCTGCTTAACACAACATAACATAATTATCTGAACTCATTTTGGCAACTTCTCTTATATAAATGACAAATCCTATAGTTTTTCTCACCATTACTTTCTCGATGCTAATTGAAACCACAATATATTTTTGACAACTGATTTGGTGGCATATTTAAAATTAACATAAAACAAACACTTTTTCCTGTTGTATGTGCTTTAACTATTGTACCTAGTATTACATATCCTTAGTATTTATTTGTATGGTCCTATCTTACCAATAAATTGCTGTAATTCACAGTATTCATACCTTGAAACAGTTGAATTGTAATGATTTCACGTAGTTCACTTTTTGAAATAAAAAATTCTTTAGGAGCAGCTTCTTAGTGTCCTTTTCACGCATATTTTAAAGTAATGGCAATAAGTGTGTGTTCATTGCTTGCTCATCTACCATGACTGTTGCAAAATCGATAGCATAAGGCTGAATGAGTGTTTTCCTGATATCTTGTGCTTTTTCCCTTACTTACAATGTGATGACTTAAAATAGTGCTATAAATACTTTTTTACTGACAGATTTAAATTTTAAGTATACTTTTTCAAGAACATTAAGTGGTGGTTCAAACTGCACCAAAAGATGCTGGGAGACATTTTTATGGTCAACCTTTTAATTCAGAACATCAGAACTTGTCAGAATTCACAGCACAAAGAACTCTGCAAATTTTAATTTCACAAACACAATAAGGACTTTGTGTAGAGGGCACTCACTATATTTGAGGCTGGTGTAACTTGACTTGGGTCATTTGATCCTGATAATTTTTATGGTATTAACCATGACATTTTATTTTCTTGTGAAACTTCCTGTTTTTAATTAGTGATGGATTTCTAGTTTGAACAGCAATTATTTCACTTCAGTTTTAACAATTACACTTATATTTAATTTAGGCAAGTAACATCTGACATGATCTTTAGTGCAATATGGTCATGATGCAGTATGTAGCCTTCACCTGGTATTGCAAAACTGTCTAATAAGCATGAGCTGAGCAGGTGTGCCTGAGCTTTGCCTGGCATTTAATGGAGCACAGGACACATGTGCTGAACTAGTGAACTCACTTGTATAATTTTACCAGAGCAGAAGTGTACAGGCTTGAATTCAACGAAAGACCACAGAAAAACCCCTTCTTTCCTAATCAATTACACATCTGTAGAAAGGTCAAATATACGCATAAGTAAACAAAAGTATGGCAGCCTGAAATCTGCATAAAAACAAGTTAAACTCAGTGCAACACAGGATGCTTGATAGCCTCTAGAGGGCAAAAAATGGCAAATAACACATTTCTGTGTTTGTTGTTGTTTTGTTTTGGGTTTTTGCTTTGGTTTTGGTTACAGCTTTTAAAATAATGAAATATAATTTGTAGTTGGGTTAAATGTGAAACTCTATAGAAGCATCTTGTAGAAACCTGAGGCTTCATAGAAAGCAGTTTGACAGTGTCAAGAGATCTCAGAAATGCCTAGCCCAGCATAAGACATATTCAAACTGTTAGGCTTGTCACTTCCCAATAGAAATCACCTGCTGAGAACAGGAGTAAAGGGAAAGGAAGGGAAGGGAAAGGAAAGGAGATGGGAGAGAAAGGAAAAGTGGGGAGAAGAGAGGAGGAGACAGAAGGAAATGAGGGAGGGAAGGACAGAGAGAGGAAGGGGAAGGAAGAAGGAGCTATGGAAGAGAAAGAATGAGTTTTGATCTGGTACCTTGTGATCAATTATATTTACATACTACTAAGTCTCTATTTCCACTGCCCCTTAAGTCTCCCTCTCCTACCATCCACCTCCTCCCAGGCCTGCTCCTTGTCAAAGCCTCCACACTGTGACCTCTCCTGTCCTCCACTTCCCAGAGCTCTTAGCCTCTTCCTGAGGCACAGTGTGTCTTTACCTGCAGATAGCTCAATAGAAGAAAGCAAGACAATGTGTTCTTTGGTGGGCTAGTAAAGGACTAATAATTTGTATGAAGTTGAAGTTAATCGTGCCAGTAATAAGCATAATACTTTTGGTTTCCTGAATCTATGATTACAGGAAACATTAATTAAATGCTTCCTGAGCTCCTACTATTTGGGAGTGTTAAAAAAATTGTAATGACCATTTATTGGGCACTTACTATGTGCCAGGCATTATGTTAAGTGAACTGCATACATAATCTCTTTTATTTTTCATAACACTAGGAGATAGAAAACATAATCCTCTTATCATATGGGAAAATTTTGGCTTAAAAATGTTTAACAGCCTAAGGTCAAATGGTGAGTAAAAGCATAGGGAGAGATTTCAAAC
This sequence comes from Pseudorca crassidens, assembly GCF_039906515.1. Classification (NCBI taxonomy): domain Eukaryota; kingdom Metazoa; phylum Chordata; class Mammalia; order Artiodactyla; family Delphinidae; genus Pseudorca; species Pseudorca crassidens. The sequence continues at coordinate 71,479,194 of NC_090297.1, read as the reverse complement.
TATAGCTGAATGATTCCATAATCTATATTAATGACCTTTAAATTGTATACCTCTTCCTTCAAACTTACTCACATAATCTCCAATTCAATATATCTGTAACCAATTAATTGTCCAGTAGTTACATTTTCCACCTGATTTATCCCTTGTTACAGGCTATAATTTTTTTCAAAAAGGTGTTTTTCTGAATTACTATTTTAATTTCATACGTTACCTGCCCAATGTAGTAGAAAGGACATAGTGACATAACCCTTTTAAAGGTTGAAAGATTTCAAACTTTATTCTTAAAACCCAGAATTTTTAAATCCTGCGATTATAATAGTCCAACATCGACAAGAAACTTTTATCTGCGTCTACGCTTCACAAAAATAAAACCTGAATTTTTTTCATTTTGAGTGGTTAAGTGAAACTTCTGCCGAGCAATATTGGGAAAGCAAAGGAACCATAAGTTAGTTAAATCTCCTTATCTCTCAGTGGGAACATGGAAATGCACACATGTCCACAGGAATGTGGCTGCCTGCATGGGCGCACACACATGCACATGCACATACATACACTTTGCACTCTGCTTCTCATTCCCTCACTCAGCTTTCTCTACCACAAGATCCTCTCCCTCCTGTTTCTTTAATCCAGGAAGAGCTTTCTAAATGACCTCCTCACAGTGGAACACTGCCAAGGTTAGCCAATTCATTCAAATACTCCCCATTATCTCCACATAGCCAGCAGTCAGAGACACTGTGAGTCTCTTTTTCCTTCTCAAACATCCTGCACGCAATCATTTGTAGGCATTTTCCATAGGACTTCCTGTTAGGTAGAGATTAACCCCTTGAAATTGATCAGCAGTCAATTCTTAGTGCTGCTATTATTAACTGTGCCTCTCTTTTAGTTCAAATCATAGTATGATGATATTTTGAAAATGGAAGAAAATTTTGTCCCACCCCCCTCATTTCACAGACAAAGAAACCATGGCTTATTTTAGCCTAGAGAGGTAAAATGCTAGGAATGATCAAGACTGCACAATGAAAATGGAATTAGAATCCATTACTACAGGCAGAGCTAATATATCCAAAAGTCCACTCTTCCACACACATTGTGGTGCCTGTAGCATACTGTACACAAGGCTGAGATGCCATCTTTTTCATTAATACGTGTGTCTATAACCTGACTCTTATGTATTAGCTCTTTTATCAGACAACCAACTGGCAGCTACTTGAGCAAATGAATTCTGTGTCTCATCTTGTAAAATGATTTTATCCTTCTTTTATTATTCTATGATAGATATTCTTTCACATTCATATTACTTTGGCATGATACACTCACACTGCTTTATGGGAAAAAATCCATACTTTAGAACAGACTGTTATACAATCTTGATATAACCATTATATAATGAAGGAGTTAAAAACATACACAAAATGATTGCTTCTCTTCCCCACTTTCTGTATATCATAGTTGAGGCTGCTACAAGTACATACAATACAATAATTATTATTGTGTCCTATTGTCAAAATATATTGAAGGCTTAACAACTACTGATGAGCAAATCTCAGTGGGGTTTGAGTTGGACGTTCTTTTGACAAAAAAAAAATCACTAAAATAGACTTCTCATAAAATCCTTAGGGTTCCTTAGTCTCTACTGAGAGAAAAATTCTATGATAACATTTTTCTTTCTATTTCTGGCATATATGATCAGGATCATAGCCTAGGCTATGAGTTATTAGCTTAAATTCTATTCTCTCCAAACCCTCATTGTTAAAATCTGTGCTTCAATCGACTGTCCAAACACTGCCTTGTGGTCTTTAATCTTTCAGAAGAATACTATTTTCTAATGCTTGGGCTAATATTTTTCCGGCTTATAACCCAGCTTTTCATGGCCTATGTTGTATACCTGGAACAAATATTTTCCTTCTACCTTTTAACATTGTCTTTCTCAAATCTAATGAAGGATATTATTTTTATTATTATTGTGTTATTATTTTATTATTAATATGTTATTTTTCACTAATCCACATTTAAGTAGAAATACTGTCTCAACTAATTAGCATATATGCAACAGGAATGGGAAATCACCTTAAAAGTTGAATCCAGGCAGGCCTGGATTTAATTTTATCCAGTTCCTGGATCAAATACCAAGCAGTAATATTACTGTTTATGCTTAATGTGGTGAAAATGTAACATCTTAATGTGTCCTTAATAGTAAAATCATAAAATTTCATAAATTTTACATGCTGCCCAATTAAAGTCATCTATTTTCTCTCATCCTTAGTATATATTTCTAGGCCCTTCTCCTTAGTATCTCTTCTGTGTCCCTTCTTATTCATTAATAATATTTATGTTCCAGACCCTATGGCAGGCACTAAGGATACAATGGTAAATATATTAAAACATATCTCTCCATTTCTTTTATTTCTCTCCCTCCCTCTCTCTCTCCTTCTCTCTCAGACACACACACACACACACAAATACACACAGTTTTCTCAGACTCAACTTATGATCTGTTCTCTCTCAAAGATAAGTACCATGATTACTCCCAGGCAACTCAGTCACACTCTGTGAGAACTAAGCATATTATGCTGCTGACTAAATCTCAAGGTATCTTTTGCAGTCTGGCTGTTATTCCTGTTTAAGACCTTGCCTGAGAAGTCACCCAGAAGCACATAGGAATTCAAGTCTCACCTTGTCAAGCCATCGAGATAAATTCACCCCCCAGCACTACCTTCAGCATCCTCCGAAGGGATTGCATGGAAAATCATGTCCTGTTCCACTCTCCCCTCCACTTGAGGGAAATTTTAAGGTAGACAAGCCCTATCTTTGCCTAAACAAACGACTCTTCTACTGCTGTCACATGTCTGTATCTCTTTCAGAAATTCCAAACAAGTCCTCTCTGCTTTAGATCTTTCACTCAGGCCTGTTGAGGTTTCTGCTCTTACTCTCTTCCCTTCCCCCCTCCGATGAAGCACTGATTCCTGAAGGACCTAAATGTGTCCCAGATCCAGTCTCATTCCTGCCCAACCTATCACTTGCTCTAGGCTCTAACTCTCCACCTTAAGAGCTCTCCTTTCTCACAAACACTGGAAACTTCTTTTACAGTATAGCTTAAGTCCTATCCACCAAAGGTTTAAAATAAATTCCTATGCTCAGACCTGCTGCAATCTGGACTCATTACTGTGTAGGACTGTTCAGCTGTGATTTCACTTTGTAATTCTCCTGTGTTGGATTTCCCTACTTTCTTGATCCTATGACTTCTTTTCAAAAACTGTATCCTATTGTTGTGCCTAAACAGCCTTTAGGATATGTCTAAGAAAGAATAAAAGGAAAGACAATTTGTTTCTGAGAATTTGCAGGTTTGAAAATGTCTTTAAGTCAATCCTCACACTTGACTGTTACTTTGTTTCCATTTATACAGGATGGACAATTTTTTCCTTTGGAATTCGGCAGTAATTGTTTCATTGTCTTCTAACTCAAAATGTTGCTAAAGAGGAATCAAATACCATTTTTCCCCTAATCCTTTATATGTAACTAGCTGTTGATGGTTTATTTTTCTGTTTCTCTTTGTGAGCTTCTAGGATCTTTTTTTACCTCTGGGTGTGGCAAAGGCTGCTGGATATTGCTCCCCAATATCCAGCCTTCCCTTCTTCCTTTTGTAATAGAAGATCTAAGATTTAACAAGACACGAGCCAGCCCAAACTGAAGACTATAATTTCCAGCTTCCTTTGAAGCTGGGGTGACTAACTTTGGGCCAACTGGATGTAGCAGAAATTATGTATAGCTTCTGGAGTAGACCTTGAATAGAAAGAAAGAAGCCCTCACTTTTCATCTCTCCTCTTCCAGCTGATAGTAACACAGACATGATAGCAAGAGCTAAAGCCTCAGTCTTAAACTGAGAGAGAAAGCCACATTTTAAGGACGGCAGAGCAATGAAATAAAAGGAGCTTGGGCTCCCAGTACCATGAAGCAATAATGCTGCTTGTGTTTGGACTGATATAAGAAAGAGAATTAAATTTTCATCTGTTTCAGCCACTATATTTTGGTCTTTTAATTTTCTTAGTTTTTTTCCTTCCCTCTCCTATTTTCCATCTCTTTTTTGTTCCAATTCCAGAGAGATGTCCTCAACTTTATCTTTAAAGCCTATTGAATTTTTACTTTAATTGTTATATATCTAAAGCCCCTTTCCTTTTCTTTTATTGCTTTATTTTTGTTTTTAGAATCCTGTTTTGCTTTATAGATGCAATACCTTGGGTTATTTCTCTGAGAATACTATGGTAGAGTCTTTTTCACAGTATTCTACTTCCTTTACCTAAGAGTTCCGTTTTACAGATTATTTTGGTTTTTGTCTCTTTCATGTCAGAGACATTGCTCCATTATCTGTTAACCCTACCTGTCCATTTTTAAATGTTTAAGAGTAAGATATTTAAAACACTTATGGGAAGTTCTGTGTGTTAGGGTGGGACTTGTTAACCATCGAGCCTTATTGTGAGGTGATTGAGTGACAAGCTAAATTTTTCTGGACGATCCCACTGATGTCAAGATTTAAAGATTTTTTTTGTTTTCTCCTTTAGGGCCATTCTGCTTTTTCAGACAAAGGCTCTCTGCCTCCTGCCTGGAAGTAGGAGAAGGGAGGGGGTGTCCTCCTGACTCTCTGCATTTCAGAACAGTTGACAGAAAGCTGACAACCCCACCTTTCAATACTCAGATGTCAGTTGATCATCCTATTTTCCACACTTGACTCTTCACCCAGCCGGGTCTGGAGTACCTGAAGTCATACACGTTCCAGTTCAATTTCTAAAGAAGTTGAACCTCTAGTCATGCGTAAAGGTTATGGATTAGCTTGGTGCTGGGAGTGGGTAGAGAGTAAGAATCAGAGTCACCCGAGCCCGGACACATTGGGAAGGTGACCCAAGGAGTCTACTTGTTTCACATGCAGACCCTTGTGTTCATTGCCAGACCTCTTTCATGCCTCCCAAGGTGGCTGGTGCCTCCTTTCTGGAGGTCTGCAGAACAAATTTAATCCCCTTTCTGCAATAGTTTCCTCTGCAGCTGTTACTTTATACCTGTCTCATCTTGCCTAAATTGGATTCAGTCTGAATCCTCTATCTCCCAAAAGTTCATTGTCTGCTATTGCCTTCCCTCCTTTTTTTTTCTCATGTGTTTATGTTTGTTGTCTTTAATTCCTTTACTTTTGCTGGGCATTTGAGTGGGAAGTTAGAGAAATGTGTTTAATCATCCAGATGACCTTGTGCACATTTAAGTTATCTTTGTGCAAAATATGTTACATCTATGTTATTCTGGTCTGTTTCAAATGGCAAGTTCCCTAGCTTATTATGATAATTCTTTGCCAGCATCAAATACAGTCCTTATACTTAGTGTCAATACAGAATTAAAACAAATATAAATAGATGACTTGGTTTTTTTTTTTCATTTTAGCAAACCTTTCCAGAAAGTACAAATCCTATTTATAGTACAAGCTACAGATATTTATTTAAAGAGAAACCAGATTTTTTCCCTCCATGAATAACCAATTTCACATGCATGAATTTGTTTGCAAATTCACTTAGAAGTGAAGATAATGTTGGCCAAAGAAGCACACTAAGATTGATTCAGAGCAACAAATTTTCCAAGACAACTTCCTGTTAAATTAGCCCTGTTCCTTTAGGTCAAGCCCTTTGGGTAGTGGGAGAAGGAAGTTAGTAGAAATGTGTCTGCCTTTATGGAATGCCAGCTACAACGTAAAGTCTTGAATGATCTTCCAAAGGACAGACCTTGTCTTTGCTGTGTGTCAGTACAGAGAATTTTCATTCTCTGGTGAATAGAAATTCATCCTAGAAAATGACATCGTGGGTTTAACAGTTGTGTGGTGTAAGAAAGCCACCAACACTGAATTCCTGTTAGTGTTCAAACCTAGAAGACTTTATCATAAGTCACCAAATCTTCTACTACATTTTATCCATTGCAGCAATTCAGAAAAATCTGCACTCAGATCTTTTCTTGAAGTTGGGTTTTTTGGAGTTTTTTGTTTGTTTGTTTGATCCCTTTTCAAACAACATGCTCTATGTTTCCATTTGCTCACTCATTGGATATTATTGCACCTATCATTCTTCTCTTAATTATTCAAGTATATTCATTTTACTTGTATACATCTTAAACCGCCTTCTGGTTAACGTGCTCATCTGGTTTTCATCAGAGCACAGAGCTCTACTGAGTTTGCCTATCCTAACCCTTTTCGTTTCAGAAATATGACTTTCTCTTCTCCTCCAACTTTCCTCTCTCAAATTGGCTTCTGACTCCCTTGGAGTTCAGTCAGTTTTTCATTCCAGTTGGAAAAATGTCAGGATTATTACTCAGATACTTGGTTTAAAACTTCATTCCTGAGAAAGGGATTCTTTTTCCTCTCAACTTTGTGACAGGAAATAGAACACTGAGTCTGTCCAAGGCAGGAACGACGTAGGGACTAGGCCCAGTGCCACAATCATTATGTCGCTTCTGAGGAAGCTCGGCTTTCCACAATTCAGGACCTTTTTAGCACATAAAGATTCCAGAATCTAACCTGGAACTAAAACACTTTACGGTTTAATCAGCTCGCCCTGATGAATGTCAATGCCTTAGTCTTCGATTCTTCCTTAAAATAGATCTAGATGACAAAAAAGCACCATTGCATGTCTGCAAACTCAGGCATGTTAGATACCAAATATGCAAGTCAAACATGACAGGTTTTCTAGCTTGGCCAATGAGACTAATAAAGTGAAAATACACACAAAGGGATTAAGCACAAGGGGAGATAGATTATTTTACTCAAGCCTCATGCTGCTACCCCGTTACCAAATTATGAATAATTTATCAGACGTGGCAAGATGCTTTTTAAAGCTCCCACACTCTGGACTCAGACGTGCCTGAGTTCACTCCCCAGCCCTGCCTCTGACTAACTGTGACATCAAGAGTTATTTAACCTCTCTAAGTAGCCACCTCTTCACCTGAAAATCCTAGTAATAATGCCTACTTGAAGCTGATTTCAAGGAGTCACTGAAAAAATATGCATAAATGACATAATATGCAAAGTAGAAAAGCCTGATGCAACATAATTGCCCAATATTTATAATATTACCATCATAAACATAGTGTCATCATTGTCTCTTTTTTTTTTGCGGTACACGGGCCTCTCACTGTTGTGGCCTATCCCATTGCAGAGCACAGGCTCCGGACGCGGAGGCTCAGCGGCCATGGCTCATGGGCCCAGCCGCTCCGCGGCATGTGGGATCTTCCCGGACTGGGGCACAAACCCGTGTCTCCTGCATCGGCAGGCGGACTCTGAACCACTGCGCTACCAGGGAAGCCCTCATTGTCTCTTTTGATTTTTGGAGGTGGCCAAAAATTATTCTAAGTATCAGTGGGAAAAAAAAAAGAATCACCAAAGGGAGGACTTATAAGAAAGAATACTGCATGCTGACCCATGACCTTATTTGCAGCACTGCAACCATTTTTATTCTTTAAAATGTTATATAATAATCATGAAGATATTGAGCAGAAACCAAATATGCTGTAAAAAAAATGAAATATAGCAGCTTTTATAGAAATTAGGGACTACTCATTTTGTCACTTGCCAAAATTAAACTTCTCATCCTTTACCCCCATCCCTTTTACCTTGTCAATGGTAAAGACACACAAATCGAAACAATATTTTTTATTTCAGAGATAAGTGTTAATCATTACATCCCCATTCTAATTAGGTTATTCACTCTTCACTGAATATCCCATATTCTACTTAATAAGTGTCAACTTTTTAATTGGGAAGGATTTCTGATGTTCTGGGTATATATTTTTGTATAATAATGATTTCATATTAGTAAACAGGTAGTTCAAATATCAGTTTCGGAAACTTTAATGAGTCTGGCTAATCTACTTTTCAACCTTCTTTAGGACTGAAGAAGTGATTCTTCCTTATTACGTGTGTAAAAATATCCTGGCATTCTTATTAAAAATATATGTTTCTGGCCTAACCCCAGAAATTTTGATTCAATGTATCTGGGACCCAGGAAGGGGCATTTTAATAAATGTCTCAGGTGACCACCATGGGGATGGGTCTCAAAATTCACTGGGAGAAACACAAGACTAAGGGAACAATTAGTAACGTTTTGCTTCCATTTCATATCAAATTCTCAATAACATTACAAAAATTACTGTAGATTTCTTAAAATTTCACATATTTTCCCCACACACATTTTTTACAGCTGAGAAAATTGTGCCTCTACCCACACACTCACAAATACGCCTTTCTATTTTTCCCTATTTTAATAGCAAGTTTGATGAATCTCATCTCTAATATTCTAAAAAACATATTTTAGGAAAATAAAATCCATAAAAACATCAAAGCTTAGAGACTAGATAAATCAATGTGCTTTTTGTTTTGTTTTGTTTTTTGGAAGGGTATTTATTTTTCTTTGGAGCTATTTGAATAATGAGTTCTCAGACACATAACTGTGTGTTCACTTAATACTACTTGCTATAGACTCTGTCGGGACAGACATAATTAGAGTGGCAAGGCCACAACCAATTAAATATCATCAAAAATGAAAATAAAGCAGGTCTGAAATTATAATGTAAATTCAATGTAAATATATTCATTCTTTCTTTTTATTAGCTAGTACTTATTAAGCACCCACTACATGGCAAGAGATCATGTTTCAATTTATTTAAAAAATACATCTATTGTAAAAAGAAAAATATACCCACATGGGATAACAGAGTGACATTTACAGGCTCTTTGGGGTATATTTAAATATATGTCTGATCTTCAAGAGCAGGTCTTTGAACATAAAAAAAGCAATAGTGCTAATTAAAATAATCACCCCAAATCATCACTGAAGCCTTCACAAAGTCTGCCCGACCATTTTTTCCATCCTTCTATATTCTTATTTTCAGCTTTCAAAATATGTAGCCCATGGCATTAGTTCATATCACTTATTTTGAATCTGATTAGTTAGGTTTCAGTTTTATAACACGCCTGTGTAAAGGGACAGATTAAAAGTGGTTGACAGTTGTCAATACTCCTCACTCACACTTAAACAAATAAGAGTCATCCTTAAAACAAAAGTAACATTCTTTACTTAAAATAACACTCAGACACCTGGGGAAGAAGAATTTTTGAAATCACATTTTTTAATGGCAATATGCACAGCATAGAGTGTTACTTTAAGTATGACCTTGGGCAAGTCATAGAACTTCTCTGAGCTACAATTTCTTCATGTATTAAACAAGAATGATAAGATCTCATTACAGGTTTGGTGTGTGAGAGCTCACAGAGGTAATGTATGTAAAACAGCAAGAACAGAATCTGGCAAGAGTAAGTGATCAATAAATAGAAGTTGGATGATGAGATAATAAGGATGATGCTACTGCTGAATTGGTCCCTAATTATTTCCTGTGTACATATTTTTTCTCTTCTACTAGACTGTAAATTATTTGAGAGCAGAGATGGGGTCGGTTTTTTCTATTTCCAGCAACCAGGCACAGTATTAGGTAAATAATAGCTGCTCTATGGATATTCATTTAATTGAATTAGAAATAACCATATCAGGGCGTCCCTGGTGGTGCAGTGGTTGAGAGTCCGCCTGCCGATGCAGGGGACACGGGTTCGTGCCCCGGTCCGGGAAGATCCCACATGCCCGGAGCGGCTGGGCCCGTGAGCCATGGCCGCTGAGCCTGTGCGTCCGGAGCCTGTGCTCCACAACGGGAGAGGCCACAACAGTGAGAGGCCTGCGTACCGAAAAAAAAAAAAAAAGAAAGAAAGAAATAACCATATCAATTGACAGGAGTGTAATTTTTTTCTCCTACTAAAAGTGCGAGCCATATCTTACCTAAGAACACAACTTGAAGTGTCTCAAGCATGGGAGAAAACGTTTCCTGAAGAAAGCTAAGCACTACAATGATAGTAATAATAGCAAATTGCATTTTGGTGCTTTCTATGTGCCGAACGCTGTTAAAAGCACTTTACACATATTAACTCATGTAATCCTTTCAACAACCATATGAGGAAGATCCCATTATCATTCCTGTTTAATGAACGAGGGAACTGGGGATGAGAGAAGATAAGTGACTTCCCAAGATCACACAGCTAGTGACAGAAGCAGGATATGAAACCCAGAGTATTGGCCACGAGTTCTGTGCACTTAACTGCTATTCTGTACTTTAGCTACGGTAGGTTAAGGAAAAAAGAGGAAGGGGAGTAGAAGATATTTGGTCTGAGGTACAGTAAAAAAACAGATTTAAATCTAATAAAATGGACTGCTGACCCTTACATTCATCTGAATCTTCTCAAAATCTCAGAATAGTGAAATGATTGTGAGAGTGTTCACTTTCTCCCAGAGAAACCAGTTTGTGTAAGAAAGTACCTTAGTTAATACTCATCATGCAGTTCAGGCAAAGTGACACACATAATTATATGAAAGAAAGAACTTCATTATGCTTGGAACCACTTGAAAATTAGTGATGCCAAATTTAACAGCAAGCTATCCCAACTTACTGGGCTTGGACTTCCCTTGCCTCTAGCAATATACATGTTCTAGTCTGCCACAGAGTCTGGGGGCAGGGCCTCTTATTTTGTTATTTGTTGTTATTGTTTTATCTTCTTTCCCCCGTACTTTTTATAGAAACAGAGCCAAAATTTCTCTCAAATATCAATCTCTATTTCCAACTTTGTGAAATCTTCAAATGGTTTGGAAAGGGAATGCTATTTCCTTAATAGGGATCTTTATATCAGTTTTGGCAGGGGTCAGCAAACTTATTCTACAAAGGGTCAGAGAGTAAATAATTTTAGGCTTTGCAGGCCAGTCTCTGTCACAACTACTCAACTCTGGCTTTGAAGCATGAAAGCTGCCATAGACAATTCATAAGTGAAAAGGTGTGGCTGTGTTCCCAATAAAACTTTATTTACAAACTTAGGCAAGGAATTGGGCCCCAGGCTACAGTTTGCCAATCCTAGGTTTATAGAGGTCCACTGTTTTAAAAGCCAAATTTTTTCTTGAATCGTTGTAATTTGCCTGCCACTATCTCCCAACATAAATTATCTTATTTAATTCTCTCAGCAGCCCTTAGATGAGAAGAAAAAAAAAAAAAAAGCTCAGACAGGTCAAATGGACAAGGGTCAAACAAGTAGGAAGTGATGGAGCAGTTACAAAGCAAAAAATCAAACTCAAGTTGTTTGTTTACAAGCCCTTGTTCGTCTTACTCTGCCTGATATACAAGGCTAGAGCTCTTACAGTAATTAAAAGGAAAATGATCCAAATACTTTTCAGTTAAATGAGTTGTAACTAGAGATACTTGGTTTCAATAACAGTAACTTTGAGAGAATAAAAGAATTATTGACCAAAATATTCTGAGAATACAGAGCACTGAGCTGACCCTTGATATCCTGCCATAAGAATAGAAAAGAAGGCTAGAGGATGCATGCCAGTTCTGATACATCAAAATTGTAAGGATGTAATTCATAGCTAGGCTGGGTTCAAAGTCCTTTTCCATCAGTTTTATACTTAATCTGCCTCTTATCATTATGAAATTAAATTCTAACTAGTATGTTTATACTACAATTCTCTTCTGACACTCTGACTTCTTAAACTGTGATGTTATATGTTGTTAATCTCAAGGCTATGATGTATGTTTTGATCGTTATAATAAATTATATTTATTTGTTATCCATTTGATAGATGATATTAACTTTAGTCATAGTTGTTATATTATTTAATCGACTTAACTAATTTTTTTAAACAAACTAAACTGGATTTAAGAAAAATGCCTTCTTTCTCCTTGCAAAGTTGTGTAAATAAAAATGGTAATTATGAAAGAATCTTTTCTAAAACAGTACAGAACCTTGCAATTTTCTCCTATTCTCTCTACTAATTTCTCTTATTCCAATATTTGCCCATTTCTATTGAGAATATCCAGGGTTGTTCACCTTTGAAAGGCATCTACCTTGAAAATCTAGACTTGCAACTTTTTCTTTAATGGTAGATGGGATGCAACAATATCCTGGAAACTTTACCTAGACGTCTGTCCCTAGAAAGGATAATATCTCCCTTGGTAGTAGGGTTTTGTTTTGTATTGTTTCTTTTTTATCTAATAACTTTCTAAAGGGCAAATTTTCAGCTTTATATCGAATAATAATTAAAAACCATGGCTTGAGTTTTCTAGTTGGAGTGTTATACAATACTTTCAGAATAGTGAATAAGCCACACTTTTATTATTCTTCAAAAAAAAGCTCTTGTAAAGTGTTCTATCAACTTGATGGAAAACGAAACCCATAATAGGTCATGAAGCAGAAAGGGGGACTGAAAGGAAATGGTTGCTTTTAATTAATATAGTGGAGATATGCAGAGTGGTCACCATCAGAAAAAATGGAAATAGTGCCGCACTTAGTTGGAGAGATTGATCATTTGTACCCAAATTAGCAAAGGGACAAAGGTGAGAGAGACAAAGCAGATATTGCTCTTTTGTGGGCAGAAACCCAGCATGTCCCTGATGCAGTCTTTATACTTCAATAATCCAAAACTTAACCTCTGATGATGATTGTACTTCAGAAGGTAACTCTTATCCATTCAAAATAAGAAAACAACTCCAAGTGTATTAGTCAGGGTTTTCCAGAGAAATAGAACAAACAGGGTGCATGTGTGTATTAGCCTCCATAATCACATGAACCAATTCCTTATCTATTTATATATAGGCAAGTTCAAAGTCTACCGTGCTGGCCATTAGGCTGGAAACCCAGGAAAGGCAGTGGTGCAGTTCCAGTCCAAAGGCCAGCAGGCATAGACCTAGGACAGCAGACGCTCCATGTTAGTCCAAAGGCAGTCTGCTGGAGAATCCCCTCTCTCTCAGGGAGGCCAGTCCCTTCGTTCTATTCAGGCCTTTAATAACGGGATGACCACCATCCACATTATGAATGTCAATCTGCTTTACCCCAGGTTCACTGATTCAGGAGTTAATCTCATCCAAAAACACCCTGCAAGTTGATACATAAAATTAACTATCATACCAAAGATGCCAAACATGAGGGCAGATGTATAGATAGATAGTTGTAGTAGTAGGTATATGTATAGATAGAATTAACTGCTGATCCCAGAGCTGAAACTCACTAGCTGTATGACCTTAGGCAAGGCACCTAATCTCTCTCAAACCCAATGTCCTCATTAGTGCCTACTTCAGAGAATGGCTGTGAAAGAGAGAAATGAGAAATGAGAAAATAAGTATAATACCCTCAAACCTTTTCTTGCTACCACTAGGGCTTTTTAAATATAGTTTTAAATTACTATTATTAGAATTACTGAAGAAATCCTTACTGACAGAAGGGTCCATCCAATCCATTAAGTAAATAAAGCATAAATAAGTAAGTAAAGCATATTCAGTACTGGAATTGACTGCCTAGTATTATGTTTAGATACATTGCTTATGTCTGGCAGGGAGGAGGGAATGTGGAAGTAGGAGATAGAGTAGTAATACATTTTTTTCTGGATAGATGTAATATGGATTTGCATAACAAGACATGGTATAGCTCACCTGGAACACTGCACTTACCTAAACACTGCCATAACAAACCTGGAGGAGGTCAAGGGGAGGGCAGGCAGAATGACTGAGGACAGAAGATTACTGTATGAGAACAATGTTCAAAGCCTTCCGTCTAGAAAGGTGAGCACCTTAGTGGGAAATACGATCAAAGGGTATGAAAATCAAGAAAATTATAGATAAGGCGAACTTGGGCTTCTCCAAAAAATGCTAAAGCATGTGAGTTTGCTTCTAGAAGCTGTAAAGGGGTAATTTAAGGACAATCTATTATATTTATAATCCATATCCCACATAACAGCACATCTTGTTGGCCCATTAACTTTAAAATATTCTCAGAATTCGAGGCTTCCCCTGGTGGCGCAGTAGTTAAGAATCCACCTGCTAATGCAGAGGACACAGATTTGAGCCCTGGTCCCGGAAGATCCCACATGCCGCGGAGCAACTAAACCCATGCACCACAGCTACTGAGCCTGAGCTCTGGAGCCCACGAGCCACAACTACTGAGCCTGCGAGCCACAACTACTGAAGCCCGCATGCCTAGAGCCGTGCTCTGCAACAAGAGAAGCCACCGTGATGAGAAGTCTGCGCACCGCAACGAAGAGTAGCCCCCGCTCCCTGCAACTAGAGAAAGTCCACGTGCAGCAATGAAGACCCGATACAGCCAAAAAAAAAAAACAAATAAAATTAAAAAATTAAAAAAATATATATTCTCAGAATTCAACCACTTTTCACCACCTCCACTGTTCCCATCCTAGTCTAAGCAACCATCATCTCTTGCTTGGGTTATATCAGTGGCCTCCTAATTCGTTGTTCTGCTTCCAACCTTGCCTCCATACAGAGTTTTCTCACTATGGTAAGTGAATTGTTTCAAAAAGTTGTTTCTTTTATCAACACTTTCTAATGACTTCCATCTCACTCAGAGCAAATGTCAGAGTCCTTACGATGGCCAGCAAGATGTTAGAATCAGGCCCCCAGGCCTGCACCTTCACCAGGGCCTTTGTGCTTCCTCTTCCCCCAACCTGGAATGTTCTTCTCCCAGATGCCACATGGCTTACTCCTCACATTCTTTAGGACTTTACTCACATACCAGGTTTTCAATGAGGCCTTTCTGACCACCCAATTTAAAACTATAAACTCTCTCTCCCCATACCTCAATTGCCACCTTCCCTGCTTTATTTTTCCCATACCTCACTTATCTCCATTTACTTTAATGTTTTTATTATAATGATCTTTCCTTTGGAATATAAGCCCAAGAAGACAGATTTTTAAATGATCTCCCAGTGCCTGGAGCAATGCACTTGCTACAGAGTAGGTGCTTTAATAATGTGTGTTAACTAAATTAATGAATATTTTCTTGTAAAGGCATGGAGCTCTGGAAGAAAAAAGTATGCCAACAAAAATGTTCATGAATTCCTGGAAGATTAATCCTCAGAGAGTTTTACGTTGATGTCATTCCAAAGTTCACGTCACGTAAAACCACCATGGCCTCCCAGGAAATACTTCCTTGTGCTACTCTAAGATACAAAATACAAAGCTGAATTGGCCACTTCATTGATTCAGTACAGCAAGTTCTATGTTCTACTGTGACATCTGATATTACTAGTGTTATTCATCAGTACTGCTTCTCTCCCACTTTTATCTACATTCTGAAAGGTGGCATTTAAAATGATAGGTCCCTTTATATCTATTCTCCTCCTGCCCTAAAAAGTAATCAAGGGATAAGCACTCAATGGTATGAAAACTTGCACCATGGTAAATGTTCAAATGACAGGGGGAATGCCAGGAGGTTTCAGATTTCCTGCATCACGCCTAGTTTTTGAAAGGGAAAAAAAAAGGTTTCACAATCCAAATCCATTCCTTTTTGAATGACTGCTGCCTGTGTAAATACTGCTTAGATAAATGGCTCCTTGTCCAATGTATTTGTCCCCCCACAGTTGTTAACGGTTCTCAGAGCAGTTGCCACCTCCATCAGTGCTGGGGGCCTCTTTCCACTTACCAGAATCCACACACCCTACTTTTGTCTCCCAGCCAGATGGCCTTCATTACGAGAGAAATTTTACCAACAGGTGCTTCTTGGGCCTGGAAATGCCATCCTGAAATTCAAGGAAGAGCTAATCTTCTGTGTGCGTTAGTGGTGTGGTGGTGAGGGGGTGTGTTTAATTGTTTGCATGGTTTGAGATTGGCCGAACTCTGTTGATATATTTCTTGACACATATGATTGCTCCTCGCTCTCAGAAAAATCTGTCCAAACCACAGGAAATTGTAATCTCATAATCTTAATTTCACTCCTGTAGAGCTAGCTGCCACTTGAAGAAAGAGAGAGAGACTCCTTCATAAATTCACACAAACCAGGTTATCTCTGCGATAGAGTTGATATGGAAAATGTTACTATATAAAATCTCCTGGATATTCATTCCCTTTTTTTAACCAAGCACACTCCTTCACTGATACCTAAATTGGCAAGCAAAGGCTTTCCCTTTCAAAATTAACATTTCCTTTCTCTTTCTCAAGTTAGAGTATTTTTGTTAGCTCCACAAAAAAACTAACTGGGGTGAGTTGGTCACACTCTAAATCCGATTCCTAACTCTGTAGTTGAAGGACGCTGCTTCACCACATGCAAAACAACTGTTTTGCCGTGACGAAAACCAAACTGATGCTCAGCTCACTGACGGTAAGAGAACTTACTGAGGATGCAAGGATGGGGGGAAGGGGGAAGGGGGTGCGGTAAGGTAGGGGATCTGCTCCTGACAAGAAGAATGATTTTAAGTCCTCAAATGATGCCAAATTCTGTCTGTGGCACGCATTAGCCGTAATCAGGGAAGGTTGCTATGTAGAAGTAGAAGCCGGGACTGAACTTCACAGAACTCTTTCAACTTTTCCTCTCTCACTGCGTAAATGTGAACGTAACAATAAATCTTGTTGACAATTACTTCCACGTTTATTGGCAGGAAGTCAGCAGCAGTTTTGAAGAGTATTGTGAGCCGTATGTGCAGTGGAGCCAACATCCATTAACTATCTCCCTAGTTTCTCCTGTGACTTATAGAACATGTTATTTTTCCCCCGTGAGCAACACTTCCAAATGTTGAATTAGTAATATTAGCACCAAATGCCACTAATTTGTCAGTTAAGCTGTGTTTTTCCATTGTGGGTTCCAGTTACCCCTTTGCAACACAGCTGAGCAAAGATGAGGATCTGAAGACGTTTTATTTATACAATTTTGCCAGCTTTTACGAAAACACATTAAAACAGTCACAGAGGTGACTTAGTCACAGTTCAAAACACTCACCGGGACTGCAGAGAGAATCCTGACATTTCACCTAAGCCTCCAATGAAGGTGGCATTTGGGCAGCACTCTGATTGTTTTCGAATTTCACAAACAAAATAAAGTTTTAATTCAGTCAGTCACTTTTGAATGTAAAAACCCTGTGTTCATTCTGAATTGGGAAATAAATCATTCATTCTTTCATGCTTCCTCATAGTTTTATGAACTAGGGGTGGAGAGCCAAGCAGGGAAGGGCAGGAGGAAGGGGCCTTGAAAACCCCACAACTGTTTGCATCTGACACTGCCGTCCAGCGTGGGGTCCCAAGGCAGGACTCGCGCTCCCAGTTGCGGCGTCAGCTGCTCTGCCAGGGGGGTGGGATGTCTACTTGCTTGCCTGTTTCCAAGAGCACAGATGCCGCCTAAGTTTCAAATTCAAAGAAAGAACGATTTTGAGACCTGCATGTTTCATCAGAAACTGTACTTTGAATTTTATGTTATCAGAAGATCCCACCTTAGTTAGGCAATAACTCTCCCCTCAGATCTTTGAAAGCTAAAAGGTATGAAACTCCCTTCTGCCCTCACACATACCAGCCCAGGGAGCAAGCCCCAAGGGTGACATAGCAAAGGGCTGGAAGAGGACCCAGCTATGCAGACTGTCCAGGGACTCCATGTGTCATCAAATACCTACAGTTTCTTTCCCATTCTTCTCAGGCTCTTTCCCACACAGCTATCCAGGGACCAGACAACATGTGGGGAAAACATTACCTTAAGTAAGCATTGCTTCGCCAATATAAGTTTCTCGTTTCCCTATACTAAAGGGAAGTGCCTAAACTTAAGGGGATTATATGACTTATTTTCTGAACCAGGACACTTTTATGCTAGTGGGTGCTATTAACAGTATTCCAGAAGGGTGGGTGTAAGCCAGTGCTACTCACAGCAAACTGGACCATGTCGTCTCCCCACCCCCAAAATGAACGCTTAGGCCTTAGGGGGTGGAAAATATACTCAGGTGTTGGGGATGGAAGGAGAGCTGAATTCTTTGCTCTTTGGCAAAGGACTAAGAATAGGAATAGAGTGATCAAAAATTTTCCTCTCCCACAAGCATTTACTCTCATCCAGAGCTTAGCACATTACTGGGCTTGTGATCAGCATCCAACCCATATTTATTCAGTTCAAATGTTTGCTGACTTTCAAGTTTATCTCCTGAGTACAGTCTCATGAGTATACCTGCTGCTTTGGGCTCTCTGCTTCCTGGCCACGGAGCACATCTACTCTGTAGCTTTGGGAACAGATTTGTAATCTGTATATTTGAGAAGTAGGAAGAGAGAATCTCATTTGTAGATTTGGGAAGTAGGAAGAGAGAAAGATGCTGCCAATATAGGCTTTGGGCCAGTATCAGACTCCTTACTCTACATGACTTTAGCAAGTGACTTAACTTCTCTGAGTTTCAGTTTCCACCTCTGTAAAGTAGTAATAATTGCAAGGTTCTTCGAAGGGTTAAATGAAATAACTATGTGCATTTAATTGTTTAGCACAGGAGCTGGTACTTAGAAATCAGTTAGTAAATAGTAGTGGTTGCTAATAATATTATTTTCATTATTAGTGTAAAGATGAGTGGCCTGGAGTCTGTGTTATGTAGCCCCCGGATTTCTATTATCCAATGTTAGCAGTCTTGGTCTTTCTGCCATCCTATATGTAGTTCATTGTACAGAAACTGCAGTTTCAAGGTGGAGGATAGTAGTTTATAAGTAACAAAGGACTGCCTTGTTAGCAAGCTGCTTGTTCTTTGCCTACTTTGACTGCTGCACAACAGATTAACTGATCAACCGTAAGGACAAGTCAGTTTCTTAACACCTACTTGTAGACTCAAATCTTGGCTGCAGCTCTCCCTGGCTCTTTAAGTTCTGACAGGCATGCAGATATTTGCATGGTTCCCTATGGCATTTTTACTTGTACAATATTTCTTTGTGTAATTCCTTAGGAAGTGCCGTCAGAGAGTTTCAGATGATCTATCAGGCTGGATGTGGAGGGGGATGGGAAGAGGCCCTGTAGGGGTTCCCCATTCAGAAGGCGAAGGGGAGTGAGCTCACTATGAAAAATCTAATACAATTTTCCATGGTATGAGGTTTCAACTGGCTGCTCAGTTCTCTCCCAGATGCTGCAAAGCCAGAGAACCAATAGATCTTCTTTCAGCTGACAGCTCTTCGCACCTTGTAATGCCCTCAGCAAAGCTGTTTATAAGTGGTGACAACATCTACAGACAGTTTGTTCACTGTTCTCCCACCTGCCCTTAAAAAAGTGATATGTCCAAACATAAACTTGAAATAGCAGTTCTTTCTTACATGAGTCAAGCCCGGAGTGATGAAAATTCAAAACAGCAACATAAGGTGTGTTAAGGCTTGGGAACAACTATCCCCAGACCTGAGGATGACTTACTTTCACATGAGGGCAAACAACCTATCCCTCTTTATTCATGATTCATCGGTGAAATGCATACAATAATGTCAATTTATAGGACTTCTATTACTTAATCTTCTTAAAGAGGTAAAGATAAAAATTACAGGACAAATGCATTAAAAAACAAAACAAAACAGCAGACTATTCACTTCCCAACCAGCCTCAAACCAGACCTTTAATTTACTAGCATCTTATGATCCTGGATGACGCTGAAGGAGGAAAGTTATTTTCAAGGAAAGAGCACCACACAACCCCCAAAGGGAAGATAGATACCTCTACCATTGAAGTCTGAAGTTGAATTTATATAGGGAAGTGACCCATGCCCTTGTGCGTCAAATCTGTTGCAGAATAAACCATGGGAACAGCTGAACTTTGAAAGGCATCTCAGCACACATGGAGTAAGACAGACTGTGCTATTCGGACCTGGCCTTGTGTTACGAGCAGGGTCCTAGTACTAGCCTCAGTGCTAACCACAGGCTACATGTTCAACTGATGATACTTATTCAGCTATCTGACAAATTAGATATCATTATTATATATGTGGATGTTGAGCGATATTCAAATTCTACTATGGTTTTGTTTTCAAATAATTCTTCATAAAAAGAAATTTTTAATATGAGAACAATTTTGGCAATATATCTAAACATAGGAGAAGGTTTTTTTTTTTGCATTAGTACATAAATTTAAGACCTGGAGTTTAACAGAAATGACAATAGGACACAGATGCAACACAGTAAAACAGGGATGGGGGTAGGAGTGGAGGGGGCAGAGGGACACTGGGTATGATCACAGTGACCAAGGAGTGATTTTACTGAAATATTAATTAGCTCTTTTCTTCACAGAACTAGCATATATTTTTTGACAGTCATTAGGCTAGACCATCCCAATGCAAATGTGAATAAGAAGTGTCGTCAAGGAAGGCACACTTTAGCTGAGGAGCCAGACATATAAGAAACAACTATAATGCAGGGTAATAACTACCGCAAAAGACCAGCCCAGGGTCTCCAGCATAGGAGAAGACGTGAAAGAAAGGAAAATTATGCCCTGGTCTTTAAAGATCAGTAGGAGCTTCTCGAAGCAGGAAAATGAAATTCCTGGCCCCCAAAGTTAAATGTACTAATAATAATATCCAATATTTTTAAAGCCCCAACTATGTGTCAGGTAGTAAACTAAGGACTATATGGATATTATTTCAATTAATCCTCACAACAGTCCAATGATATAGATAATATATTTACCTTATAGATGAGGAAGCTGAGGTACAGAGAAGTCAATCAACGTGCCCAAGATCACACAGCTATAAGGTGGTGGAACTGTCAGGAAAGCCTGAAAGAGCATATCATGTTTATGAACTGGCCAAGAGTCTGATATGGTTTAATACATTATGCATGAGATTAAACAGGAGAGGAGAAAGTGTTAATTGCCCAGGAGAGTTGGGGAGAGAATGCACTAGAAATATATCACACCATGAGGATATTATGGTATTATTTACCAGCAGCAGTAAAAGCTCACTTCATGATCTTGGTTATGGATTTGAAGTGAAACAATTCTTTCTATGTGAGGTGTTTGCTCTAATCTTCTTCAGCTATATGGGTACACACATAAAGTAGGCAAAAGTTGGATTGAATCAAGGTTGTGAGTTTTTTCAAGTGAATACAACAAAGCAAGAGTAGGGCAGGGAGTTGAGGGGTTCTGCAAGGCCTGAGTATAATTGTTGATTGACAGAAGAATTCAGGCTATGTAAAGAAGCCAGTGAGGATACTAGGTTGGTAAGGAAAGCACAACGTAATCATCCCAATAGATTAGAAGTCACTGTGGTGCCAGAAGATCATTAAGGGTGGGAAGAGAGAGAGAGACCTAGAAAGATATGAGGTAGTATTCAAGGAATATAAGACAGGAAATTTGGATTATAAGGAGGTTTTGTCATTGATAACGTGTAACCTCTAAGAGTATGACCTCAGAAGGGAAAGGCAAAAGTAGATGAAGGTAAAGATTCTTGGAGGACAAGTATGCTAGAGGAGCCAGATGCAAGAAAAATAAACTCTGTGCATATTTAAATCACCATGAGTGAAGTTATAAAGTCAGAGGTAATACTGAAGAGGGACCATGAGCTAGGAGCGAAGATCGTCGTATTAAGAGTGGGGACCGCCCAGAGGTCAGTAGATGCCGGCAACAGTGGAGGAGCAGCTAACAGGCAGAGCTCAGACTTGGGGTTTGAGGGGAAAGAAACTGGCCTGGAACAGGCAAGGAGGCGCTAGAGCTCCTATTCCACCTCCAGGTCAGCGGGGAGAGGGCTGTAGGGGCCTGAAAGAGGTCCCACTTGAGAGGGATGGAAGGAAAGTGGTCCTCAGAACAGAACCAGATTTCCATTCAAATGAAACCATGAAGGAAGCACTTGGAAATAAAGTCGGAGCAGAATATTTTGCTAATAGTGGAACAGAATCACACTGGAAGGATGCCAGGAGTTTGGAGGAAGGATGTGGTATTTGGGTGAGTCTTATAGGGGTTTATAGTAGAATGGGGTGACCTGGACACTGGGGGCTCTTTCAGGTGACTGACATAAAAAGGAAAAAGTATGGTGGGTTCAAGGCAGATAGTGGTGGAGAGGCTATGAAGGGAAAAGTAGGTTTCTGAGGTTTCTTTTTCGGAAAGTGAAGATGGAAGTAGAAAGCTGTAAGAAGAAGGCTCTTAGACCCAAGAACAATCAAATTGACTACAGTATCCGAACCCATTTTCACTGAGTTTATAACAAAAGAAAACTCATCTGAATTGAAAGGTAGAACAATCCTTTAAGTTCTCTAAGCCCAGAGAAAGCAGTGAAGAATCACATGAAAGAATACCTGCTACTCAAAGTTGAAGGTTGCAGGAGCCAAATTCCCATATGAAGTGCTTGCATCCTGCAGCTGACATCCTGTATCTTTCTATGCTTTATGTCACTTTAAGATGAAGAATCCCTCTTTGCTGTGCATTCTTTGACCATTTCCTTCTGCCTAAAAAGGACAAGATTTTTACAAAATTATTCAGTTTGCTTTTGTTTTAAATCATCCAAGAGTCGGAGGTTACCTCAACAATAAGCTAATAGGATGGAAGAGGAAAGATTAATGACGCTTCCTCTAAAGAAAAGCAGATCAGATCCTCATCAGAAAGACAATGGTCTTGGATATTATCAGACAATTTTAGAGAGAGATTTTAACATGAAGAAAATATAAAGAAATAATCCAGAGGAAAACGAAAGGTCAAAGAATCGTCTTATCCTTTTTAATGCTCAGGGCCTCTGTTGAGCAGGGAAAAATTGAAACAGGCATTATTGTTGTCTCTTGCCTCGGCTTGTCCCATTTTGGTTGCTTTATCTCCACCTATAACTTAGAAAGAACAATTATAAACAAATGGGGCCCAGCATGAGCACCTCTCCCGCAGCCTCACGGGGTCAATTGTCTCCTCCCAGCTCCCACACCAGCAGAGTGATGCATGATCCCTTGGACGTCAGCATGAGGAGGGGCTGAGAAGGCAAGCGGCCTGTGATTTAAACCCATGTCTGCCTTTGTCCGCTCCACGTGGAATTGCATCAGGAAGGGAGCCTGGACAAAGCTTTGCTACTTTAAAATCCAGGAATGGATATGAGATATATGATGAGCATACAGAGTGATTCAAGGGGAAAAAAGCGATGGAAATCATTTCCCATTATAATCCCCGCGAATTGCCTTACATCTCTAATATAGATCACTTGGGAAATAATTTTAAAGCATTTAAAAATATCTTCCATTTTCTATTATGAGCCTTTGGATTTCCACAGTTTGAAAGAGTGAAGAGACTGTAGCTTAGAAAACTAATTACAAAACATAAAAATGCTCAAGTCTAATGGAACATATCAGATTGGAGGAAGATTCCAGCAATGTCAGGCAGTGTTACAAATGTTGCCCAAATGAAAAAGCCACATCCGAAATGGAGGCAGCAGTTCCTACCTAAATGTCTTGTTCTCAACATCTTTGTTTTACATTTTCTTTGTTCCTGTTGGCTTACTAATTAGCTGTGATTTTTTTTAATGCCCCTTACTGTAGGTTAATATTGTCTAACTCACCAGCAGGGGTTTCTGTAATACATAATTCACTGAGCAATGTCAACGATTAAAATTCTTTCATTAACACAGCACCTTAAAGATAATAAATATGAAGTGTTTAGCTCCCAATCTATGGGTGCAGAAAGCCTAATTTTGCATGGAAAGAAAATGTGTGCCCAGATGACTTGGCACTGGAGAACAAAATGGAATCTGTTTCAGGGTATTGCAAACACAAACAAATCAAAGAGCACTTATTTTGAGAACAATAATGTAGCAGGGGGGGTTCCAGAGAAGGAATTCTAATAAAAAGGTACTTGAAGAATGCAAAACATGCAGTCAGAAGTGCTCTTTTCTGGCATTTTTGTGGGCAGTGCTGAGCCATTGCAGATGATCGGCTAAAGAGAGGGTCAACGAGTCTTGGGCTGACAGTTGTCAATGGTGTGGTGCCAGTTGCTTAGGCCTCTACATACCAGTTCTCTTCATTCTCCTCAAGAATTTTAACAGGTCTGACTCGTCAGGATTCAAGAAGAGCAACAAAATAATTAGACACAGGGTAAGAAATTTCATTTTGAAAAGTTCTAATCACTCTTAGGACATCTGTTCCTATAAACTCTATCACTTCCTTTCCATTTATATTTCATTTGCTAAGTGCAAGCTTAGCAAATGATTCTTATATTTGCTAAGATATATTCTATTCTTATATTTCATTTGCTAAGTGCAAGCTCTGTTTGCTTCCATGTATTCATCCTGTTACAAAAAGAATAATAATAGCAGATGCCTTGGCAACAGCAACCTACAAAACAGAGAATCTGATCACTAAATGTGATTTTGCTTACAGCCTTGTACCTGATGTATTATTTTTTTCTCTTTCTCTTCTCCAAAGATGAATCAGATTATTTTTTGTTGGCTATTTTGGGGGAAGGATGGATATACGTATTTTTTGGTAGTAGTAACAAATAGCACTTCTCCAATTCAAAACATTTTCTCGCATTAAGTAGATCAACTGAGAGTAACTTTGCACAGAAGCAGCTTCAAGTTCAAAGACATGAAAGTAGAATTAAAAACCACAGAATTGTCACCCAGTCCAAAGGTTATGGCTCAAATTTAACAGGTGGCCCTGACATAATGCATTTTCTACTCTCGACTATGGTTCTAACAGATTCGTCTCCAGAACCAAAGTGCAGCATCAAACTAAGCCCTCAATTGGCATTGTGAGCTGAAGAGACATGGAACCAGGTGAGAGAAGGGGGTTCTCCAATATGCCATCCATTCAAGTTAAGAGCCTGTCCACTTCAAGAGGGAGGTCAGCAGCAGGCCAGTCGGAGGAAATGTTCATGGGCTTGTCCCTGCTCTGTAATTTGCCTGGGGCTAATTTCATAATTTCTATTTTTAGTGTTTGGTTGCTCCCATCACTCTCATAAGCACAAATAATTGCTCCCATTTTTAAAAAGAAAAAAGCAGCAGATAACCCCTTAGTAAGGTGAGCCACTGAGCTAGCTACTAAAATTAATATTGAACACCACTAAGTGAAATTTGCTACTGATCAACACATTAACAGGAGAGTTGTAACCAATGGCTCTATTTAAAAACTTATAGCGAGGCAAACTTAGTTCTTTTAACCCAGGCAGAGTTTTTGAACTAGAAGTGTTTTAATTTCACACATATAAACCAAAAAGAATTGATTTTTTTCCCCTTGTTTCCACTTATGGATTAAAGTCTGGGTAGCTTGCCAAGTTTGGTTAACCGATTACTGTTAACGATAACGGATGAGGTGGGTGCAGAGTGACTGATACCCGTAACTATTGGGCAATAGATACATATGATTCAAATAAATCAAGAATTTTATATGGGTAGATTGAATCGTAACTTGAGCATCTGAATTCATAGCTCTTCAATGCCACATAAAAGAGGATGGTAAAAGGCTAGAGAAAAGCCTTTATGTCAAATCAATCTCCTTCCTCCTACTGAAAAGATTCAGTTTGGGAATTTTCATCTTCCTAGAGCAGCCATGGCCATGTCTAACCATATTGGTCTTAATGCAAAAAGTAGATTGATTGTTTGTCAATCAAATACTCAGACCTCTGTGTAAATGCAGTCCACCTCCTCTACCATAGACAACCATAAAAACAAGGTTGATCTTGGCTCGGAAATTAAGTTGAGGGGGTTGTTACATAGGGCCTGTAATTCATATCCTTTCATCCAGCCTTTCATCCTAAATATTTGTTGAGTTCCTATTTGGGTATAAATGTTCATGGTAAGAACTTTGGATTTTATTTTGAAATGGGAAGGATTTTAAATTAAAGAATGACATGATCTGACTTCAGTTTTTTAAAAACTCACTCTGGATGCCGTATTGAGAAGAATCTTTTCCGGGGCAAAGTAAAGGAGACCAGTTGGAAGGCTAATGCAACAGTCCAGGAGAAATATGATGATGGCTTGGACTAGGCCATCATCTAAAATTTTTATATTTTAGATGTAAAAATTGGTCAGATTTTGATACATTATGAAAGTAGAGTCAGCTGAATTTGTTGATGTAATGATGGGGTCTGAGAGAGACAAATATCAAATTCCCTAGAAGGTAAACTCTATTGTGGGAGAGAGAGAGAGAGAGAAAGTCTGACTGACTGATCCCAGAATTTCCAATAGAGCCTGGAATATAACGGTCACTCAATAATTATATGTTGAATAAATGACATGATGGTTCCAAGTTTTTGAACAGAGAAATTAGATTAGTAGAGTTGCCATTTATTGAGGAGGGACAGGGAACAACTACAGAGGCATGTCGTTGTTTTTTTTTTTGTTTTGTTAGTGAGACAGTGTGAAATCAATAGTTCAGTTCTGCACAGGTTAAGTTTGAAGTGTCTACCAGATATTCAAGTGGAGAGATCAAGTTGACAGCATATGTCTGAAATTAGGGGAAAGTCAGAGATAGAGAATAAATTTGGCTCTTGGTAGGGAATAGATGGTATTTAAAGCTATGGGGCAGATGAGATCAAGTAGGTTGTGAATACCACAGAGAAGTTTGAGGAGTGAGCCCTGGGTCACTTGAATATGTATTAAAATGAAAATAAACAAGCAAATAAAAAGCAGACAATGAAATAGAAGGGGAACCAAGAGTGAGTAGTGCCTCGGACACAAAGAAAATAATGCATTCTGAGAAAATTGGTTAAGTAATTGCATCAAATGCTATTGATGAATATCCATTAAAAAATATTAAAATTGGTCATTAGATTTTGCAACATACAGGTTAACAGTGACCCTGACAAAAGCAGTTTCAACATCATCTGTATAAACTGGTACTGAAAGAAAGGATGAGTCTCTAGTATCCAGAACAGTGCTGACAGAGCTGGTATTCAACAGACACTTAAATGAATGAAGGACCGTTATCATTCTACTTAGAGTACATTTAAAAATGATTCACACGTATCCCATATTGGCCATGCCTCATTAAAAGAAATTAATTTAAACCCTAAGAATGTATTTAAACAAATTTATATACATAATAAATTTGACACAGCTATCATTAAAAATATAAAAGGATTTAGATGAAACATGTCCATCAGGATATTATTTGTAATAGTAAAACTTTAATAAAACCTGAATATAAAACTATAATAGTTAAATAAGTTATAGTTTATCCATATAATGGACAATTATTCAGCCATTAAAAATGTTTGATAGAAAATGACAAATTTAAATATCCAATGATATGGAATGACATTATATGGTATAATGAATCAAATGATATAATATTACTATGCAAATAAAAAGCAGGAATTACAATGTTATATTCAATAATCTAAATTATTTAAAATTTTTATGAGTTTGATGAGTATGTATGTGCATGTATGCATGCCTGTAGGTGGGGCAGAGTGCATTTATTTATTTATTTGTTGATGTGTGGAGAAAGAGTTTTCTCTATTGAGGAAATATGCCAGATTACCTCTATATGATTATTCTCTTCCATTTAATAGTTTCTCTTCTTTAAGCTATATTTCTCCAATTTCCTCAAATATGAATATTTTGCATATAAAATTCAAAAGAAGTAAATAAACTTTAATAAATATTGTAACTTGTATATATATGTATATATAGCATATATAAATTTTAATAATTTTTGAAATTTATTTAATGGTCCACTAAACTCCTAATATCAGCAGAAGACATCTATGATAATTGAAATCAACTGCAGTCAGAGTTACATGAGCCACGAATTCTGTTTTTGTATCCACTATCAAACAATGATGTGACTGGGTATTTTTAGGGGCCATGCCTACATTCCTTGCTGTGCATTCTTAATCACTATCTTTATAGGCCTGTGCCAATGTACTGAACTTCAAACTGTTCATCTGTTTAGTCTTCCAAGTGGACAAGCAAGACCCACTTCATAGTTAATAAAAGTGATTTTACAGAAATAAATCATGTGACTGCAGAGAAAAAAGTAACTAAAAATTGTCAATTCAGCAGCTTATGAAGATAATTTTTTTTTTGCAATGTATCTACTATATTGACTCAGTGATACCAACAAATAATGCTATATATCAGCTAACTCTACATTCAAATTAAAGAGAGATCTTATAATTTTAATATCATGATAGAATCTGGCTCCCTTAATTCTCCAAATTATTAACTATCTTGATAGGACTAATGGAATATTTTCCTTACAACCAAGGCCAGTATTATAAGATTTTAATGGAATCAATTTTAAGCATAGCTTAAGCATTAAATTTTAATGCATAGCTAGCATTTTTTTCTTTTAGTTGTGTGACTTAGTCTAAAAATGAAGCTGAATAATAGTAAGAATATTCTTGTTCCTAGATTATTTTATTACATTAAGAACTATATTTTAAATGTTCTGTTATGTGTTTTTATTTTAAACTTCAGCTACATTCGAATAGTAGAAAAGTATTATTAATGAAAGAACAAATGAATGAGTGGATAAATTAATGCATTTTTAAAACCACTATTATTTTCTACTGAATTCAAATTCAATACCCTGTATTAATCATTTAGCCTCTGTGTTAGGAGATTTCACATGTATTTAATTTTCTATATAAAAGCAATATCTATTTTTTAACATTCTCAGTCAAAAAACAAAACATCCCTCTATATAAAGTACTAATTGAAAAACCAAGTATTCTACCTAAACTTTTTATCCATTTAGAAGAGTTAATTCTAATGTAAATGAAAATGCTTGTGGTTATTTAAAGGTATAATATAAAAATATCTATAAAAATCAGAAATAAGCCAGACATCCTTATAATATGCATTATTAATTACAAATTCACCTGTTTTTTTCTTTAGACATGCAGAAATATAATCCACTTAATAATTATTTACTATTATCTTTTGACTCTTACAATTTAGGGACTGTGCCACTAATTAATTATACTATTATTTAAAGTATAAGCCAAAGACTAATTATTTTAAAATATTTGTATTATTATAAAATAAAATTTTTACTATTGTTGAAAAATCAGGAAACACCAAAAATGACCAAAAACTTATAAATAAAATCACACACATCACCCCAAAGACATAACAGCTTTAACATGTAGGTGTACTACTTTCTGTTTTTGTAATGCTTATATCACTTTCAATCTTAAAACTGGAATTCTCTAGTAGTGAAACTGAGGTGCTTCTTTTTTCCAGTAAAACACTGTAAATAATCTCAGAACTTTAAGTATCCAGCTATGAGGTATTTTTAATGGCTGCTTAGTATTCTATCAGATGGATTTGCCATAATCTGTTTAAGCAACGCCATGTTGAACATGTAGCTCATTTCTAATTTTCTCCATTAGGAACAAAACTACAAGAAACATCCTTTTAGATAAATATTTGTACAATATCATGATTACATCCTTTGGCTATATTTTCACGTTTGGTTTACTGAACTTCACAATATTGCTGAAACTATAAAAATGCATAGACACTTTAACTAATTGATTCTCTGTCTCAAAAATGGATCCTTCTTATTCCGCATTTTCTTCATTGGAAGGGAGCCTGACATTTCACAGGTGCTAGTGCTAGGTGACTGTGTAACACCAAGTCCTCACAATCATCCTGTTCTATAGATCGTATTATCTTCATTTTACAGAAGAGGAAAGGTGAGAAGCCAGAAGGTAAGTAACTTGCCCAAAGTCACATACGTGGTAAGGAACACGGCTCAAATTTAAACTCGGGTCTAATTCCAAAGGCCAGGCTCTCTTAATTAGCGCAGGTCACACGCATCTGTGGGCAGGGAAGGACTTGTCCTTTATTGAACTTCAGTTCCTTTCAGAATACTGAAAATCTAACCTAACAGGCAGCCGAAAGTGAAAATTCAGATCATCAAATACATGATTTTCAAAACAACCACTTCAAGGAGTGGAATTTTGTTGTTTGTTTGTAATCAGATGGCTTCATCATTGGCTGTTTTTGATTTCCTTCTTTTCTTCAAAGTGGTTATGGTGGTTTCCTCCACTTCTTTTCTGTGCCCCTTCCGGGGCTTTGGAAGAAGCCTCATCCCAGCAGTGAAGAGCTCTCACTGTCACTGTCTGGCTGGATTGAATGTCTCAACATCACATTCAAGACAACCCTGGCATTACAATTAGCCACACTTTCTTTTGAGCACAGTCCTACTGGAATTCAAGGTCCCTGCTGGAGAGTGCACGATCCCACTGTTGTGGAACAAACCTCTTACACATCAGGACAAAGGTGGTAAAATCTGACAAGAGAATATTAATGGTTCTTACTCTCTACGGCTCCTTCCGATAGGTTTTTCTATAGGCATGCCATCAGACAGGGAGAGCCAAAAGTCCTGAGATCACTCCTATAGCATCCTGAGCAAAAAGGTTCTTCCTCTCCAAACCAGTGAGAATAAAAGTTGGGAAAAATTTGACTTTAAAAAGAAGACAAGCAGTTCTATCATTATTTTCCACCTGATACAATTAGTCAATAATCATTATTATGTTTGACAAATAAAGTTTTTATACAATCAAACTGAAAAGTATGTTACCAAAGTCTAAGAAGCACTTAACTAAAATTTTATTTTTCCCATTCCATCTCTCATCTCTCTAAGGTTCTGCTTATTTGCATGGTTTTTTTGTTTGTTTTGTTTAGCAAAGATATTTCTCAGGACTTTCAATCATCAGTTGTCCACTTTTCCTAGGTTCCAAATCTTCTCACCACATACCTGCAACCCACTTTCTTTTTAAGCTTACCTTTCCTTCATTCCTTCTACAAAAATTTTACTGAGCATCTACTATGATCCAGATGACACATTAGCCACTCAAAATGTAAATATTTATTTTAGGGAGAGGGGAGATTAAAGCTATTGCCTTAGAAAGTTCTCTATGAGTAACTGGAATTAATGAGATTATTTATCTTTCAGTAGCAGATATTCTGACAGGCACATTTCATGATTCCAATTTCACTTTCCAAGCATTGTGCAAGCAATTGTTCATCATGTAAATATTTGGTTCAATTTACGTTTTTGGTTGGTGTTGGCATTTGTCTGTGTATCTTTCAATCTGTTTATGCATATGCCATTCACATTAAGCCTTTAGAGGTTGAGGGATCTGTTTATATTTAACTTAGATGTTCACAAACCAGCAAGCATTAATACCAAACCAGATGGATGTTTATTGAGTTATTTCAATAATTATAATATTCCTTTAAGTTCTTAATATATAAATGCCTGTGCACTACCAGTCAAATATTCTTCTCAACACCAGCTACACTATCGTGACAAGCTTAAGACAGGCATTGCCTAGGGACCAAAATTATGCTGATAGCTACTCCTTTTTGATATGGACAGTAGATTTATTCATATGTCCATCCATATAGCTTTTCACCCTGGTCCCTAACCAGGCTGTTAACAAAATGAGATCCCTGCCAGTTCCTGTTTGGCAGATCCGTGTGGCTTAGAATCTTTGGTCTAGCGTTTGAGCAATGAATGCCAGAATTACCTAAAGAATTGCGAACATACAGAAAACCTCCTGGGCTTCCAAACATTGGTTGAGTGTATTTGTTGATAGAATACGTTTAATTATTCTGAGCATATTTAAAAATTGTCCCAGTGCGGTAATTTTCTCTATTGGCATATAAAATCTTGACATGTATAATTTTCTTTATTGGTATGTATAGTTGTTACTAATATAAATCATGTGTATCTTGTTGGACATTGAGGTGATATAAACCTTTTTAAGTTCCCAGAGATCCCTAAAGAATAAAGTATTTTACTAAAATGTAAGCCAACATAATCACTGCTTTCAGAGATCTGTGGTATCTATGCTTTTCATTGTTCTTTTTGGGGTGGGGAGGGGGGTCTGGATGACTTAACTTTTCCTTTGGAAAAGTTATGGTTGGTCAAACACCAGATAATCCAAGTACGAAAATTGTCATGTATAGTACAATTTATAAAACAATAGGATAACTCTGTCAAGTCTGTTTTTAATTGAGTGGTTACCCTTCCAATAAAATATATATATATATATATATCAGAGAAAGACCATTACTTTAGGTTAAAAGAAAGAATGGCAATTTATCTTCTGACCAAACAATTCTTACTGATTCCATTTGGAGTGTATTTTTCTTACCAGTTCTCTGTGGATGAGGAATTGTACTAGCCCGTCATTCACATAATACACATAAAACACTGTTGTAGGGAACATCCTTCAACAGCAGCACTGTTTCTCAATCTAGTGGCCCAGTCCCCCTGGGGGGTTGCCTGGGTGACAGTTAAATAGTTGCTATAACCCCTGTACTCAAGGGTTTCTAATACAATTGCCCAAAGTTTTGAGTGATGACACTGAATACCTCTAGCGAAGGTGGTGCTTTACAGGTGAGGGCATCAAAGTCAAACATTCCTGAGCCCTGCAGTTCCTCTGAGATAAAAATGCTTTCTCCGTTTCAGACTATGAAAGATGAACATGGATGGGGAGAAAGCCTGAAGAAATCAGCTAGTAAATGTAACATAGATTATTTGTTTTCTTCTCTTGTAGTAAACCATTGGGATGGATAGATAAAAGAATAAAATGAAATGCCATCAAACTAGTTGTGGGTGTCTTTTTACACCTATATTTTATCACTGCTACTGACTGCATACCTGTTTTAAACAAGCATTTTTAGTAATTATTTTTAATATTTATGGATGTATTTTAAAGCCATTCATCCCCAAAAGTTATATAGGTCAAAAACCTCACAAATAAAGTTGACAAGAAGATAAATTAGAAAAAAATATTTGCAATGTATGTAACAAAGTGTTAACATCCATAATATAACAGTAATGTTTATGACTGCTTCCCATGCAATGGGCACAGTTCTCAGTGGTTTACGGGTACTATTTCATAACAACCCCAAAGGACGGTTCTATTATAATTGTCATTCAAGGGAAAGGTGGTTAAGTTACAGGTAACAGGTAACAGAACCTGAACACAAGCAGCACATGAACAGTGCCTGTACATGAACCCAGGAAGTCTGAATACAGAGTCAGTCATCTTGCCATCTCCATATCCTAAATCGGTTATATGAATCAATAAAGAAAAGACGAACTTCTCGGGGCTTCCCTGGTGGCGCAGTGGTTGAGAGTCCGCCTGCCGATGCAGGGGACACGGGTTCGTGCCCCGGTCCCGGAAGATCCCACATGCCACGGAGCGGCTGGGCCCGTGAGCCATGGCCGCTGGGCCTGCGCGTCCGGAGCCTGTGCTCCGCAACGGGAGAGGCCACAACAGTGAGAGGCCCACGTACTGCAAAAAAAAAAAAAAAAAAAAAAGATGAACTTCTCTTTAGGGGGGGAAAAAGGCCAAGCATATGAACTGGTGACTCCAGAAAGAAGGAATACAAACAATTCAAAGAAAAAAAGGAAAATCCCACAGATAATGCAAATTCCCATCATATGCACATTGCTGTGCTGTGAATAGGTTACAGGTTCGCCCAGACACTGGCCTGTCTGGAACCTTTGGTTGATTGCCTCTGACAGCAAGGGTCCTCATCCACTTTCCTCAGTGTGCCACAGAGATACAATATTCTAGGTGCTTTATGACACGCAAGTGTTGGGAAGTTCTGATTAACATCTTTGATTTTCGACTTCCTTTTGTACAAATGCAGATAGCATAGGAACTGCCTCCTCACAGCACTGCTGTGAAATGTAATGAAAATATGTCTGTAGGGCACTTAGCAAAGTGCTGGACACATTGTAACCACTCAAAATTAGCATTACCTACTTTAGGCTGAACCCTGTATGATACCCAGTAGCCAGTTAGCAGTCATGAGAAATACTTTATCCCCCTTTTCCCACCTGCCAAATACAGCTAGTATATGCTACCCCACTATTCACTAGAGAAATTTTAATTAAATTGGTACAAGGTAGGCATTATAAAATATGTGGAAGAACTAGTCTAACTGCAGGCCTGTACCAGCAAAACTCTGAGTTGGACACTTGCTCCTGTTCCTGTCTCCCAGGTCATGGT
The DNA here is from genome assembly GCF_039906515.1 of Pseudorca crassidens. Lineage (NCBI taxonomy): Eukaryota > Metazoa > Chordata > Mammalia > Artiodactyla > Delphinidae > Pseudorca > Pseudorca crassidens. The sequence goes on along the minus strand of NC_090297.1, from coordinate 71,445,425 downwards.
GAAGACGGTACTTTCCCATCTCAAACTCTACAGAGTAAATATTTATATATCACACAGCAAAACTACAAAAGCTAATGACTACATCCTGCAGTTTGTAATGCGCCAAGATGCTGATCCTATGGAAAAAAAACATCGAAGCATCTACACGTTTCATACTCTGCCATTTTAGTAACAGACACATGTGTGATCTACCAGATAGCTTGCTTTGAGCCTTGATCATTGATCATTCCCCTGCTCTCTGGAAGGAAAAAGTGTCATGATGGACAGTAACAAGGGAGAGAAAAGGAGACATTAAGTCAAATCCGAAAGAAACAAATATAAAATGATATGACAGCAACAATTTGGGAGTCAACAGGAAAGCTTGGTACAGTGAAGTGCAGTGAATCAAAATGATCAAATGATTTTATTAGTTTCATTTTATTAGTCAGATCTATTACCTTATTTTTTATGGCCAGGGAAAAACAAAATAATTATAATTTGTTTATTAAGGCAGACCTCAGTGGAAAGTACACCCCTGAGTCCTTTACTCCACTTCAGTCAAGCCATGCCCACTACCCTTTGACTGAAAATACTTAGCCTCCCAATTCATCCACTCCTCATGCGGAGGACAGTGGATGCTGCAAACAAAGGTTTCTCACAAAAGGACTTCACAACATCCAGAAAAAAATATAGTGTGAGCTATTGTATTTAAAAAGCACTGGAGATGAGCACTGCTCAAAGCTGAGTGGAAAAAAATCTTAATTTATCTTTAAGCCCCAGACTGTAAATATACTGCCAGCACTCACAGCAGAAGCCTTTCTCACACTACTGCCCTCTTTCGTAAGCCCATGAACCTCACCTGGAGTAATCACATTCTCAGTGGGAGAGAGGGGGCTCAGTTACCATGATAGCTAATTCCTGGGCCTCCCCTCAACAAAGACAGTCATTATAAACCATTCCAAATTATAGGTGGGTGCTCTGTGATACAGACTGTTGTAGACAGGGCTGAGACAATTACCAAATGAAAAAATATTATTATTTTAAGAAATCTAACATTTTAATACAATGTGAAAAATGAGGGAATAATAAATGGAGTACATGAAAAGAACTAATAATAAAAAAGAGCTTGGTGAGAAATCCCGCTGTCATATTTGCATTTACCCTGAAACTAATGCCATGCACATTTCTGAATGCAAATAATTCACGAGAGGAAGCAAAATGAGGATGTTAATAATCATTTTTCCCTTAATGAGAAGCTGTTCTTTGACTGAAAGGTGCTTTAAGATGGACTAAGTGAGGCTTAACAAAAGAGTTCCTTTTGGGGGGAACGCATAAATGAAGGCAGTTGCATTTCATTCTGGGATTTCAAGGCAGCAGCATTAACATTATCATCACAAATATTATTTCTACATTTTTAAATAATAAAAATTCACCCTGTCAGTGTAAAATTCCTCCTTGTACTGACTTTAGCTCAAAGTGTTATTTCTTATGGGGTTTCCAGGTATTAAAAACATCTTTCAGTATTACTTTTAGTCATGCAGAATTCTAGTTCTTTTAATAATAAGAACTAATGTTAAATGATTCCTTATTATTGACCAAGTACTGTACTAGGGGTTTGACAAGGGTCACCTCACCTTAGAACTGATGAAACTCCCAGAGATGGGTGAAATTTATCCAAGGATACCAGCGAGTAAGCGGAATTTATTTAAACTCAGGAGACCAAACCGCCCTTTCCACCTTAGAAGCTACCACCGCTTTTGATATTATGAACAGACCCAAGCGGCCTCAGCAACAACCTGTGAAGAATGACACATGACATCTGCACACAGGTGAAGCCTAGAGATGCTGTTCTCTTCAAAGTGAGCTTACAGTTGCTTCTGTCTCCTCTCTCTCCCTCTCTCTCTCTCTCTCTTCCTTCCATAGGAGGCTGCTAAGGGAGAAAAATGCCCAAAAGACAGGGAAAGTTTTAGAAAATCAGCCTCAATTATCCATCTGTGGCTCTATATGCACCTCCCTCAGTGTGATTCCCAATCAATGGCCTGACTACCGACAGTATTTCCATGGCAGAAATTTATACAAATAGCTTTAGAAGAGTGGTATAGTGTTTCCCTCCAGAGGAAAAGGCAGCCATACTTACTGCCTATTAGAAAAGATATGTTTCCTCAGCTCAGGATTCCTCCCCTATAATGCAGCTTACTGTGTGTGCCAGTGACACCGGGCCCTCTTTTCCCCCTCCTGTAGGACTCAGGAAAATGCTGAGGGCTACTGTTATTAATGTGAGTAATAAAGTCCTTTGTCTCTGTCTTAAGTTTTCTACCAACATCCATGAAACCATAGTAGGCTAACTTGTTAACTTGCAAGGAAATTAAAGTCTCACACACTTCGTAGTTCTTGACAAGGTCCATATTGGAATCATGGTTCTTTTGTTAACCAATTATTTGATTTTCAGAAAGTTACTTAAACTCTCTAAGCCTCGGTGTACTCAGCTGTCAAGAAAGACCAGCCTTAAGAGTTTAACTGCTATATGATATAATATATATTATGCTATATAACATATGATACATGCATTAGCACCATACCCAGGCACAAAGTATGTGCTCAACAAATTTGCCTACTATGGCTCTCATATAATGAAGAAATTACTTAGAATGTGGAACCAACTTTTAGCCCCTTTTCTGTATGGCCTCAGAAAAGTCACCCAACTCACCCAGGACTGGATTCTCTCCTCTGTAAAATGAGACAAGTAGATGAGGTGATCTCTAAGATTCCTCCTGGCTTTAAATTCTGAAACTTTTTTCCAGCTTCTTCTCACCATCTTCTTTCTCTCCCCTTAAAAGCAGTTTCTTTCATCAAATTTTTCCAGAGGTAACACATCAAGTACAGGGCCTGATTGGAGTTAGAACCAAGCCTCAACTCTGATTCACAAGAGTAAAGTCTGGCTGCTGCAGGAGAGAGAGTTGCTTTGCTAAGGCCAGCTGAAGACAAAGCTCGTACTAGCGTTGCTGGTAAACCAAAAGAGTCTTACTAATTTTAGCCTTTTCTCTCTAACGCACACCCAGCTGGCTTTCCTCTTGCAGTTTAAGCAAGGGCAGAGACAGTGGAAATGTAGAGGAAGGTTTGAATATCCAAAATAATAAAGTAGAATCAATCATTGGACTTGTTGCCTAATTCAATATGGCATGTGAGCAAGATGATGAGAGACTCTAGTTTTTAAACCCAGCTCTGCATACAGCAGACTGTGGGCCAGATTAATCCACTGACTCTCCCTAGATCTTGGTGCCTTCACTGGTACTGTGAGGACACTGGATTAGATGATTCCTGAGGTCCCTTCTGACTTTGTAATTCTATAATTAATGATTGTCACGAACACTTCTCATTGCCCTAAATAATTTATCTGAATAAATGACTAAATTTATCTTAACTGCAGGCAGAGAAATCAAATGAAGTGACAGGAAGTTTTAGACTGTACATAGCCAGGAGTGTGTAAGTAAAGAGCTACAACTGTCAATGTCGATCTAGGATCTACTTTAGTCCCAATGTATGGCACAGCCAAAGATATGTCAGTTCTGGATGATGATGGACAAGCTTATGTGCATCTGAGTACTCCACTCTTGACCTACTTATCCATATTGTGTGGATCTTCCAACGTCAGTGATGTCCTTGCTCATTTCCACCCATAGATGCCTACATTGTTCTTCTTGGACCCAAGTCATATGCTCATCAGACAACCAGCTAAGCTAGGGCAAGCATCTGGAAAGGTATCAAAGAGCACAAAGCAGATCAGTCAATCATTAAGCCCCAACAATTATCTCATTAGTAACCACCTTTAATCAAGCAACATCAGAAACATACACCACTGTGCAATAACTGCAATGGAAAAAAACAGGTTTCTCCCCACAGCACATTGCTGATATTTTTATTTTAACATTTAGCAATATACATACTTTTTAATATCTCTGCCATGACTAAGCTGATTTATTGTGGACTATATCATTTTTATCTTTGCACCTACCCTTGTTAATTCAGCATACAATGTTTTAGAGTTTAGCATACCTGGTTTTAAATTCTGAGTTTGTCATCTGTTAATTGTGTGACTTTGGGCAAGTTACTTAACCTCTCAGAGCCTTACTTACTTGTCTGTGCAATTAACATAATAATACGTACCTCACAGAGGGGTTGTTAGAATTTAATGAGGCAGCTTTTATTTTATCTTTTTATTGAATGAAAGATCCTTTAAATTCTATACAGCTTTACAATTTTCAAAAGTTTCACACACTTGATTTCATAAAATCTCATAAGTCCTTTTTCCCCTACATCTATAATGCCCCTCCCCCCCACCCTCTACCCACTGGTAACCACTAGTTTGTTCTGTGTATCTGTGAGTCTGCTTCTTTTTTGTTTCATTCACTAGTTTGTTGTATTTTTTAGATTCCACATATAAGTGATATCATACAGTATTTGTTTTGTTCTGTCTGACCTACTTCACTTAACACAATGCCTTCCAAGTCTATGCATGTTGCCACAAATGGCAAAATTTCATTTCATTCTTTTTTATGACTGAGTAGTACTCCATTGAGTGTGTGTGTGTGTGTGTGTGTGTATATATATATAAATTTCTACATATTTGTGACCTCCAATGTCCATAGACAGGAAGAATATATATATATATATATATACATATATATATATATATATATATATATATATAGCCACATCTTCTTTATCCATTCATCTGTTGATAGACACTTAGGTTGCTTCCATATTTTGGCAATTGTAAATAATGCTGCTATGAACATAGGGGTACATGTATCTTTTTCAAATTAGTGTTTTTGTTTTTTTCAGATATATACCCAGGAATGGAATTGCTGGGTCATATGGTAGCTGTATTTTCAGTTCTTTAAGAAACCTCCATACTGTTTTCCACAGTGGCTGTACCAATTTACATTCCCACCAACAGTGTAGGAGGGTTCCCTTTATAAGACAGCTTTTAAAGTGTCAGGTGCATTGTCTGACATACAGTGAGATTTAATATATTGTAGTTTTTGGTATAGCAGATCATCAATAAATATTTATTGAACGATAGTTATGATTTCTTGATTGTTTATTGTGTATCAGGCCCTAGGTTATTATTTTATACAAAACTATATAATAGAGGTACTGTTATGAGACTCATTTCAAAAAATGAAGGACATGAGAAGAGAAAGGTGAAGTGAAATGCTGCCAGAGGTCCAACAGTCAGTAAATAGCAGAACCAGAATTTAAACTCAGGTATTCTAGCTCCAGAGCACAAGCTACAAATAGCACACAATATTACATCCAAATAAATGAATGATTTGGTTTCAAATAAAGCCAGGGAGCCAGAAGACACTAACAGATGATTTATTATGTCCTTTAATCTTAAAACAGGTTTCCATGTCTTTATATAGAACTAGATCTAGACCCACATTTATTAAATTTCTATTACTAGTTTTCAAAAATCCTCAAGAGAAGACACATTCTGAGTAATCTATTCCACTAATTAGCATACAATTATTTCCACATGTTTGTGACCTCCAATGTCCATAGACAGGAAGAATAATTAGAAAGTTCATTATATCTCCTTTGGTTTGTATTCAATTTCATAAAAACATAGTTAAATATCATGTAAATAAGTTTTTCTCTGTAAAAGTATTAGCTGCACTGGTTCCTGGTAGAAAAGAATGAAATGTAAAATTCTCATTTACAGATAGAACTTAAATACAGCTTTTTTATGAATAACCTTTATAAAGGATACTGAACAAAATCTTTTCAGTAAAAAATGATATCATATTTTTAACAGAGTTTGTTTGAAGAATTCATTTGCAAATAATTCTTTGTAGTAAATTGTTGGCCCTCTTCCTACATTCTAAAGCTTCTTCTTTTGTCTTTCTTTAAGATAGAGCAAAATGTGTTATAAATCTCCATTCTGTAACAAATACATTCTAATGTAATTATTCAACCACTGGAAAAACCTTTTCATGCTTTAGGTTAAATAATAAAACTACAATTTAAGATGCAGTGTTATTCATCATTCTCAAAACAAAAAAAAAAAAGGAAAAAAGTGAGTTCATTGGTCTCACTGTTTTATGGAAGAGAAACTAAAACAAGGAAAAGAAAAGTATTTGACCAAGATCTAAAAAGAAATAAACACAATATGGTGGGCCTGGCTGCTCACTGTCTCATCTAAGCCTGCAGAATAAACAAATCTAAAAATTGTGGAATGATTCAAATAAAACAGAAGTTTCTCACTCACAGAACAGGCTGAGACAGATGCTCCTGGTTGGCAGGCGGCCTTCCACATGGTAACTTAGAGACCCAGGTCCCTTCCTACTTGTGGCTCAGCTATCCCCTAGCACCTCATCATTACCAGTTTGCAGCAGGCAGAGAGGGAAACAGAGTGGAGGTGGACATACCCTTTTTCTAAAAGACGTAGAATTAGCACATATAACGTCCATCACATTCACATTCCATTGACTGGAACTCAAACATATTGCTACACATCAGTACAAAGGAGGCTGGGAAATATGGCCTAGCACAGGAAAAATAAGAAATAAGATTTGATGAACAGCTAACAGTCTTTCCCATACTTTGTGTGTTCTATTCAATGTCACTACAAAGTTGAAAGAATTCAGACATAGACAATTTCTGAGGAGTCTTCCATTAGATCTTTTAAAACATACCCCAAATCCTAGAATATTCCAAGCAATAATTTAGTTATTGTGTAATAATACAATATAAGGTAACTGGGATCAAAATCCTTTTTCTCTTTCTTCCATACAAATAAAGAACCTTTTTATTTTGGGCAATTTTTGCCAGAGTTCTCTTTCATAAGAGTAATAAGACTTAAAAATCTGGGAATTAGAAATGTTATTTAAAAGTATTCTGATCCATTGTCCTACATTCAGGAAGGTCTACACCGTTCTATTTTAATGAAAACACTTTTTCAAAGATGTGCAAAGGAGATTCCAGAAAGTCTTTGGATGCCCAACAACCCTCACAGTCAGGAAATTCTTCCTTGTTGCCAATTTAAATTTGTTATCCTATAGCTTAAGCTCAGTTCCTTTTGGATTTTTCTTAGACATAAAAAACAGATGTTCTTTTATCCTTAGTATATTACACATTCCCACATTTCTATATTTAGCCTTGTCCTTAGCAATATGAATAATCCCAGAACCTTTTCCCCACAGGTACTATGCCCAAACCCTTTAATTGTATTTATGACTCTTGTTAGAAATCTATCCAACTTTTCCACATTCCCTTTAAGTTGTCATGGTCCAGAATGAGATCCTCATAATTTAGCCTATTTTTGTAAGTGCCTGTTCTATGAGGATATAGTATACAAAGAGTAGAGAGAAAAATGAATCTAAATCCCAAGAAAATGATATTCTATCAACAATAAAATAGACTCTCATTGCTATATTTTGTCTTTTTCTTGCCAGTTACTGCTTTCACATTTGTCATCCCCTTAGGCAGAAGTCTTGGCTCACACCCAAGTTTCTAGTTACAGAATTGGCAAAGCCACATAACTCCCTTCTCAACACATCCTTATCTCAGAAAAGTCAACACTTTTCCCCATAAATGTTGGGAATCTTTCACATGTTCACAAGCAAGATACTTAAAATACTTCATATTCAAATAGCCCCTTACAGTTTGAAAAATGCTCTAACACGTGTGTTCGCAATGACTCTTTACAGTAACCCTGTGAGGTAAATTACACATCTTCATTTGAAAGATGAGAAACCTCAGAACTAGAGGTTAAGTGGTTTGCCTAACATCACATAGGAATAAGTGGCAGTTGTGGACCACTAATTCAGAGCATCTATCTCCAAATCTAGTGCTTTTGCAGAATACCATGTAGGGGAACAGTTTCTTTCTTTGTGTTTCGATCCACTGCCTAAGAATCCTAACAGAAATAAATAATTCTTAAAAAGGACGTCATGTAAGTTACATCAATAAAAACATCTGATTTGAAAGGTATCTCATATTACTAAAAGAAGGTGCTGAAATATAACTTCAGTGTTGTAAGACAGATTTTTCCTTCAATGATTTCATGAAATATTGGCTTTGACCATGGTTCAATAAGAGTTTGTGCGTATTCTTGGCGAAGGGGGGCGGCGGGGGGGAAGAGTGTGTTTGCTACATAGTAGATGCTGAATAAATGTGCGTCTGAGCAAAACATCATTACTCGTTATTCTTATGTAGTTATTTGTTGAGTTTAGCTGGGTTCTTCAAAACTCGGTCACACTGCTCACGTGCTCATGAGAAGAAAATACCACACAAGCAAATATTTATTAAATAAAGACAACTAACTTGTCTAACTGTATGCATCTTTTTTTAATTAAGGTATTTAAGGTTTGTGTGTGTGTGTGTCTTTTCAGAAAAAAACTGTTGAGACATTAAAATGCATTTTATAAGACTTTAAAAACACTTAATATTTAGCTTAAGCTTCCAGGGCAAATTAATTTCATACATATATTTCTAGCTTATTTTTATAGAAAATCAAGTGTATTAATTTGGAATTTTTCAGGTATTTTTCATCATCCCTCCAATATGCCCCAATAATACCATTATTATCCATTAATATCCTATTCAAGTGAGAGTAATGGTAATTAAAGTAAACCAAACCTCACGTATCCCATGTTTGTGTAAGTTTCTTTGGCTGCTTATTTGAGTTAGGAAGCATATATGATTTTCAAAGACTCTCTCCCTACTATACATTTTATTTAATAAAATTCTTTTTGGAAAGTTTCTGATATCAAGTAAGTTTTATCAATACAAATTTCCTTGTACTTATTGTGTTAAAAGATTCACAACTACAGAATTTCCTTTCCAGGATATATGGGACTTTAAATCTTTAACCACTAATAGATTTTCATTTTCTCTTGCATACTCTGGGCAATGCGTATTTTAATTATGTTTATACGATTTATCTTCGGATTCTTGCTTGGAAATAAGTCTAGAAATAGATATCGTATGTGTGGTATTCATTTTAAATCTAATCATATGGCAAACTTATTAGTCTAAAAGAGAGACATTTAATTTTGCAACATAATTTCACATTTAATTCTGAATTGTTTGTTATATTTAGCTTTTGTCTTAATTAGAAGTCAGAAGTAATTCTAGAAGAAGATGAATAAAGTTAGAATTTTATTCATTACTTCACACAAAGAAAAACTTACAAACCTTACTTTTGCCAGTATGCTGTTATCACATTACTGCTTCTTCTGCCACTTTTTATTTAATTAAAATACTATAATTTTAACAATAGCCTAAATTTTTTAAATAGGGCACTTATGTCTTTCAAGTGTTTGTTAGCATTATTTATTTTGTGCTAAAATGTATGTTTTATTCTAAAAATATATGTTTTAAACCAAGTTTTACACTAACAGTGAAAGAATGGAATAAATCACAAGAGGTTTTTCAACCAGAAAAAGAACATGCTTTGAGTTTCACAAGATATTAATTTCAAGCCTTAACACCCTTAACTGGACTTTTCAGGGCAGGTTAACATTTGCAACCAAAAGTCTGTCATTGAGTGAAGAGCTTGGCTTTGATGGAAATAACATGGGCAACAGGACTGTCTAGCTAGATGTTGAATATAGTTTCCCACTTACAGAGTTTGCTATATGGAAATCACCTTCCTCTTTCATTTTGGTTGCTCTGTCCTTGGGCACTTGTCATTTAACTTTGGGTCCCTCACACCTTGGAAGTTAAAGAAGATAACACAGAAGAATGATGCCGAAACCAAACTTCTGCAACCAGGGAGTAATAGCTCACAGAGCTATCATGCCAAATGACAATTACACTATATTTGCTTATGGTTCTGCCACAATAAGCTTATGCAAGGGGTGGTTAGGGATATTGGTATCTATGCATTTCTATCTAGTAAAAGCATTGGTATCTGAAAACTAAGTCAATGTGTACCACCTTCACTAGTTAAGCAACACTGTTTCAAGTTCTGTTATTTAATAATTAACTTTTATGGAAGCTATAATTTCTGAGCCAAAATCATGGTGCAAAACTGTTACAGATGCAGCTACAGTTGTTTTTCTGTAAATCAATGTTTAGCATGACTTGCTGTTGAAGGGAGAAATGCCTGCAAATTAATAGATTTAGTAAAAGAACTTTTTTTTTATCTTTTCACTTCTATCTCAATTAGAAATGAGAGAAAGATGGAGATGGAAAATAGGAAATATAGGAAGTGGGAAGAGAAATACCAGAGTATTGGTGCCTTCCTTTCCAAATAGCAAAACATGGGCTTATCCTCAGCAATTTACAAATGAATGTAAATAAATAACTATTAATGATGGAGCTACATCACAGATGATGTGGAAATTGTAATTAACTTTACTGTCATGTAAGTGACAGATTATAGAGACCTTTCATCACCTTGGAGATTTATGGAGCAAAACGCCTGTGTATAATTTAGTAAATACGTGGAGTTGTAGAGGAGACCTACCATATGTTAATTAGGAGGTAGTTGCAAGGAGAAAAAAGGAGATTGCAACAGGAGAAAAAAGATATATCCAGAGTAGGTAAACAGAGAAAAAAAAGAAAAGGTCAGGATGGGAATTTGGCTAATTGAAGAAGGAGGCATGTTGGTGGAAGACAAGATGAAGTAGAAAACTATTTTTCACAGAAGATTTTTCACAGAGGATATGTCATCTGTAAAGCCTGCACCTTTACTAGTAAGCAGGTTAGAATACATAGTCCTCCTCCAGCTTTTGTTCTGGATTCATAACCCTTTGATTTTGATCAAATAATAAATCACTCCATGTGCTAATGAATACTGTACTAGGACTCGAAGACCAATGGTGTCTAGCAAAGCCCTAGATTTCCTAAATAGAGTGCCAGCTAATTAGAAGGCAGTATGCAGAGTTTGGATAATGGTTTTAACACCTTATAGAATCAATGATGTCCCTGGGAATTGAAGCCTGAATCCTAGATGAAAATCTACTCTGGATTCACAGGCTAATGGGTTGACAAAAAAGCAGAGAAACTACATATGAAAATGAGAGTTTGGCTCCTTGACAAAAAAGGAGGGGAGAGAGAAAAAAATCAGTATCAAATCTTCAATCCTGAAACTTAAATTGCTGCTTTGGATCTTTTCTTCTTTTTTGCCTTTCTTCTTCTTTTGATGAAGAGCTGAAAATGTAAAGCACAAAGGTTTCACCAGCCCAGGAAGCAGATTCACGGCCTAAGTAAGTCCCTGAAAAATTTCCAGGTTCCCATTCTTCTTTAACACTAGAAGAGGCCAGACTGGGGGCAGTCATTTCATGAAAGCCTTAGATCTTTGCCACACTACTCACATTGTGTGGGAAAAGAGCCTTGGCCAGATAAAGGATTCTCGTTAATTTATAATGGTGATAATGTTTTTCATTCAGCATGCAAGATGTACACAGATGGGCCTCATGCTTCTTGATTTCCACTCTACAAGACATCGAGTGCAATGCTTTGCACCGGATTCCTGGTGGGAGAGGTAGAAAGGAGATTTTTCATGCTCCTTACAGAAGCTGAAAGATAATAACTCAGGAAGAGTCACTTAACAGAGTTTAGGGGAGCATTGGTGGCTGCTTCATTGTTCTTCTCACAGCAGGCTAGAGGGCAAAAGTTTATCAGAAGAGGAGAAAAAAACCTGAGGGTTAACTGGAACTGAATAGAATTTCAAATATGCTTAAATAAAATTTTCTCTTGGACTTTAATTCTAGTCATTGATTTGAATTCTTCTAAAAAAAATTAAATGATGTCTTAAATATGGCAGTCCTTTTGTATCCTTCTTTTAATCACAAACCTTTGACTTTGGGCATTGTTAATAACATTAAGTATTAGGCTTACATTGTTAGCTTAATAGTAAGTGGAAAGAATGTTTTTGTAATTCTATGATTTTTCTCATTCAAGCCTTTTCTTTTAATAAGTCAGTTTAAAAATTCAAGAGACAGTCTAATATTAGGGTACTTACTAGAGGAACTACTCATCCAAACCAGTGCAAATCATTTAAAATTTAGAAATTAATGAGTTCTGAGTTTATCCTTAAAAATTCCTGAAATGCCATTTAAAATGGGTGTTAATTAGGCATACAATACCTTAGGTTTCCTAAATATTGCAAGCCAGTTTTTAAATAACATTTGAAAATAAACCCAACAGAATTGTCACTACCCTTCTATAGAACCTTCAACCCTCTATTAAAAAACCTTTACAGGGGCTTCCCTTCCCTGGTGGCGCAGTGGTTGAGAGTCCGCCTGCCGATGCAGGGCACACGGGTTCGTGCCCCGGTCTGGGAAGATCCCACATGCCACGGAGCGGCTGGGCCCGTGAGCCATGGCCGCTGAACCTGCGCGTCTGGAGCCTGTGCTCCGCAACGGGAGAGGCCACAACAGGGAGAGGCCACAACAGCGAGAGGCCCGCGTACCAAAAGAGAAAAAAAAAAAACCTTTACAGTAGGTTGTTTATAATATAAAATTAACTGTGTTGAATTTTTACATCTAATTTAGCAATATATTGTTAGTAAGCGTTTCTTAATATCTATATTTTTAAAGTTTTGTTTTTGTTTTTTTTTTTTACTTTGAGAATTTCTAACTTTTTTTCCCTAAAAAAACTGGAATCTACAGGCTTCCCCTTGCATATCTGTGAAGTCACAGAAGCTGGCCTAAAGTCATGGGTCCTTTGTAGTCTGAGGTCCTCTCTATTCAAATCAGTTTCATAAGAAATGGTTTAAAGTTAAAAAATAGTCACATAATAGCTTATAGAAAGTGTTTAGGTAAATTCAGTGGTTTATGTACAACACTGTAGAAATACTGGTATCAGAAAAACAAGTCAATCTGAGCAAATTTATGTATAAACAGCTTTCATCTTGTAAAAGGAAGAAATTTCTATATTTCTGTCCATTTATATGGATTAATCAATATATATTTTATATATAATTATATTTTGATATATATTATATATATTTTTACATATATAACATTATTAATCCATTTCTATTGATTAATCACTATAAATAGATAAAATGGGTAGCACCATTTCTGTAACAAAGATTATTAGTTATCTATCAATATCCACTCTCACCTTTTTTGATAATAGCACTGGGTTAAGCTTGGCAAACATCCTTTTGGTTACACTCTCTGTATATAGAATAGACATATTTTACAGTTAGTATGGCCATTTGACTAGATTGCCTAGATTCTATGTAATAGGATGAGAGCCTTCTCCCTAAAAAGGACTATGCATGTGCTCCCAGGCCCTTTGGTCTCTCTGGTTGGGAAATTATAACAACTGGAGCAGCCACTGTGGACCCCAAGAAGACAGCTATACATTGAGAGTGGCAGCATCTTACTGTTACAGCAGGCAAGTAGCTAGATATGAGCAGTGAATTGGGGGCAGGGGACAGGTGGCAGGAAATCACACATCTTGTAAACAGCAGGGGTCCATGGGCAAACAAAGAAAAGCAGGGACCTCCAGACTAACAGGAAACCACACATTTTGGGTGATGAGTATCCTGGAGGCAGACAAAGTGGGGAAAGGCAGGAATCTCCTGCATACATATGTAACCTGTTGCTCATTACATTAAAATTAGCCTTGCAGACAAGAAGTACCCATCATGCACCACGCCATGACACTTCTGATCTAAGCACAATAAGGACAAAAATCCCTCCTCCCCTCAGGAAGATAAAGCTGGATGAAACTCAGGGAATAGGACCCCCAGACCCCTCCTTCCCCAGTGAATATTCTGCCCCTTCATCCCCCTCTCCTTCTGAAAATGTATTCTTGCCTAAACAATCCTCACTTTACTTTCTTAACCTCCCCAGCTCGTCTCCGAATTCTTTCTGCAATAAGGCAAGAAACTTAAATTCACCGGGAACATTACCAGCCTTAAATCACAGAACTCTAGATTGTTTTAAGAGAAATAGACAATTTTATCATTTTAAATCACTATTTTGGATTCTCTTTGTTATAGCATTTTAGTCTGTACCCAATTTAACACAGTTCCTATTAAGGAGAAAACAAAATGGTGGGAGTGGTTATAAAAGATACTCAGCAAGTGAGAAATTGCATATGGCTGGATCTACCAAACAATTTTATGACAAATTTAACCATAGCTAATATACGTCTACTTACTCCACACAAAAATGGGAATATGATCATATGTGGTTTGAAGAACTCCTCTATAAAAGTTTTTAAAACTCTAATTCCAATTACCTATGTTGTTTTCACCTACCAAAATTAAAGAACAGTGTTTCATCTTCTAATTATCTATTCATGTCAACAGTTCTTGATGTTAGTACAGGAAATAATAGACTAGAGGGGAAAAAAAGCAGGGTTAAAATTTTCTTCACCTCTATTATACCTGCCCTAATACCAATTCCAAGAGTGAAAGATACCATGCATTAACTTATAATATTTTAGACTAAGTTCAGTAGGTTTCCATGATGTATGTGAAAGTTTTTTGAAAAATAAAAAGACTACAATACACTATAAAATATGAAGGGTTATTATTACTATCATTACTATTATCCAGAGTTTTTTTTTTTTCCTTTTTTCAAATTGTGGCAGCTACTGACCTAAAGCTTGAGAGCTATAATAGAGAGGGGAAAAGAGGTACATAAAAAAGAAAGAAAAGAATATTTCTTAAGTTAGTAGAATAATTATATTTCCAAAATGTCTGAATTTAGGATTTAGGTTTTAAATGCTTTACCATCAAAAAAATTCATAGTTACATACATATCTGAGTCATTTTGGATAAATATATGAAAGCAAGTGAAACAGAAAACTCTGAAACAAGAATTATTTAACTTGACATTAAGCAATGTGTATATTTTACCAATACTGGTTCATTTTCTAATAGGGGAGTTTGGTTTAAAAAATTATATGGCTTATAACTTTATAATCTTGATTGATATTAAATTATCTAAATATAATTTATAGTTAGAGGACTAAATCATGCATGTGATCATTTAGCTTGATTCTTTCAAAATTAAAAACAAGTTGAACTACATAGAGTCTCTTTTTATGTGTTTTGTTTAGAGTAGATGTTGGCAGGGTTTTTTTTGTTTTGTTTTTGTAAAGGGACCGGTAATCAATATGTTAGGATTTGTGGGCCATATAGTCTTCATTGCAACTATGTAACTCTTCCACTTAGTACAAGATCAGCCATAGATGATATGGAAATGAATGAATATTTCTGTGTTCCAATAAAACTATCTACAGATACTGAAATTTTAATTTCCTACATTTTTCACACATCATGATATACTACTCCTCTTTTGATTTTTTTTCCAACATTTAAAAATATAAAACCAACTTTTAGCTCACAGACCTTACAAAACCAGCAATGGACCAGATTTTGTCTGTTGGCCATGGTTTGTCAACCTCTGATTTCGAATGATCACAAAATCAAATCAATATATACAGATACATTTACCTATACAAGATAAATTTTAAAATTCTACCTTATTTAGCTCAATTAAAAGAGTTACAAGAGGTAATCAAAATTCATTCATTCAACAAATATTAGTGAGATCCTACTGGGTCCCAAGCAGATAATACAAACAGAGAAAGTCTCTGCCTAGTGGAAATTATAGCCCAGTTTGTAAAACAGACATTAATAAGTAACTCATGCAAATAAACTGATAATGCCCATCAACTACAATTTCTAGATTAATTCAAAACTTAAATATAGTTTTATAGTAGTTTAATTTAATTTCAATAATCAAAATGTTCTAATAATATGGGGAAGTTGAGTAAACAGAATAATAAAATTTTAGACTAGTAGCTCAAAGATAGAAGCTGAATTTGACTTAGCATATGGAAAAATTGTATACAGTGACTCTGTATTTTAATATTGTGACCTCATTTTAATTGATTAAGTTTCAGAATGGTCTTACATTGCATCCTCTACTCTTCTTTACCACTTCATAATCATCCCATTTTCTCTACTTGAAGTGACCCAATGTAAAAACCTCAATTTATACTATATCCTCTGCTCTGAGAAACCATATATCTCATGACTGAAGAAAAATGAAACTAATATGAACCCAGATTTTTATCAGTTTAATTGAAATATATAAACATATTCTTTAACCACTACTTTTTATTGAACTAAGTTAACCCTTACAATTATGGAAGAAAAAAAATCACATTATTTTACTGAACATATTTTGCACATGCATTTCCTTTTTTGTAAGTGATTACTTCTTCATAAGGAAAAATAATTGTTAACTTGGAGTGTCCACTGTGAAGAAGATGCTAGATATACATTTAATTTTTCCAGATCAGCTAATTTATACCTCTGGCTTTCAAATATTTTCCAAGTTCAGTAGCGTGGGGAAAAAATCATGCAGTCATATGACAGTTAACATACACTGTGTTCAAATTAAGTTTACAATTGTTCGAAAGAATGAAAAAATATTCATTTGAAAATGAGGTCAGACATCAAAATAATCCATACTGGGGATATGTTAAAATAGTAGAAGCAAGGTGCACATTATATTCAGGTAAACTATGGATAAAAGAGGAAACTGACAGTGTTTTCAAACACTAAAGAGAATTCAGAAATAGAAAATCATGAAGAAAACATGTTTTTGAGTATTTCTCAAAATTGTGTTTTACAGATCACTAATCCCATATAGAGTCCGCAAGGAAAAGATGTAATAGTCAAGTAATTTTGGGAAATACTAATATAATATTTCCTTCTAAAAGGATCAAAATGTGCATTAGTACATTAATCACACTGAGAAATCCTGCAGTAGGGAAAACATTAAATTTGTTTAACTGTTTCCCTAACTATTTGACCTTTGACTATTCCCACCCATCAAAATACCCTTTAACAATTGTCATATGGAAATATTTAGAGAAATCTTGCACTAGAGCAAAGGTCAGCAAACTTTTTTGGAAAGGGCTTAAGAGGAATTACTTTAAGGCTTTGCAATCCACATAATCTCTGTAGCAACTACTCAACTCTACCATTGCAGCATGCAAAATAACTATAATTAATGTGAAAATGAAGGGGTGTGGCTATAATCCCAAAAAACTTTATTTACAGAAACACAGCAGACCAGATTTAGTCAATGGGCCATAATTTGCTAACCCTTGAACTACATAGGCATGATCATTCTCAAAAATAGAAGCTGAAAATTCATCATTTTTATCCATTAGGGTTTGTTCTCAAGTGTCCTTTAGGGAGCAATGACTGTGAAGAGTTAGTTTCCTGAAACTTCACTGTGACATAAAAAGACTATGCAGGCAGTGATGGTCTAGTTTTATCAACTGTGCTGAATAAAGGAAAGACACCCCAAGTACTAAGATATCTACTGCCTTCAGCTCAAAACAAGTAGATGCCTACAGTTTAGTAGATGATCTGAGATATCTGTACCCTATTTAAACAGCTATATGCTTCCAAGCAAATGCAAAAAATTAAGCTGGACATATACCTCAAAAACAGAATTAAGGTAAATATACTTATTAAATATACTAGAAAGTTGAAAAGATGCTTCTTATGCACCTAATTTAATATTGGTTAGTAATTATGCAGTTGCAAAATTATATTTTCATAAAGTGATATATTATTCTAGGCAAGTGACTGAATTTAAGGGGTAAATTGAATTGTCTCCTTGCATATACCTAGTGATATCTATCCTACTAAAGTTCCCATCAAAACAATATTATCATCTCATGAAAATAACCTCATGTTACTAAAGCAACAAACAATGATGCAAAATAGAATATTTTCCTCATTATAGTCCCTTCCTTCCTCTTAATCTGTTGCTTAGAAGCTCATATAATTTATCAAATCAGCAAAACTGTTAGCAAATATTACAGTCCTGGCTCCCAACATCAGTTTTGATCATTTTGCTCATTTTTTCAATTCTCTGGAGATTCAAAAGACCTTTGGCAATTCCATTAAATGATCTGTTATTTTTCTCAGTAAATGTCATTTCCCTAATCTGGTAATTAGTAAAAAAAACAAAGACCAGTTTCCTCAGTGAATGTTGCTCGCTTTCCCTTTTTTGTGCTGGATTTCTACCATTTGCCATTTCTCACCAAAAAAAAGGAAGAAAGAAAGAGAAAAAAATGAGGTTATTATTATTAATGAGTAACATTTAATTAGGTTGTTTGATCTTTGATTGATACCTACAAAGATCAGCCCAACTGTTTTAATGAATATTGATGTCTTTATATAATGACAAAGCCCTTTATTCTCTGGCTACTGAATTACTAGGCAGTGATCACAAGAAAACATGTGATACACACTAAACAGAAATCCTTAATTTTCACAGAAACAATTTCTGATGTAGGATATAGGTCAATAGTTTGTATTGTGTGACCATAATTACATCAGGATAGAACTTAATAAACAAAAGATTTTTTAATTATTCAGAATTTAGGCATAAATGTTAATAGCTAAATTCATACAGAATTAAAATCTAATTTCTACAGTATTCAGTTTTTCAATGGACTGTCCATGTCACCAGAATCTTTGACTTGCCCTACAAGGCCTTTCCTTATACGGCTAAAGTGTACCATTCTGTTGCCAAACTCCACCTTTACCACCACTCCCTCTAAGCCATCTTACGCAATGCTACGAACATACCAAGTTACTGATTGCCCCTTAAATACCCCATCCTGGCTAGTGCTCCCGTGAGGTTGCACATGCTTTCCCACTTACCTGAAACAACCTTCTCCACCTCATCTACACAGTTAATGGCTACCCTCAAACACTCTGCCCAAATGCTTTTTCTTCTATGCATTCATTTATTCAGAAGCATATGGACCATGTCCTACGTGCAGGTGCTGTTTAGGCACTGGAGAGACAAATGATGAACAACATGGTCCCTACCCTCAGGGAGCCTACATCTAGGATAAGGAACACAATAAACAAATTCATGAATAAACAAGATACTTATAGATTGTGAAAATGGCTAGGATGGAAGTAAACGGGATGATGTGAGAGAGGATAAAATGTGGGGAAGCATAACTTTAGATAAAAGGTGAGGGAAGGACTCTCCGCAGAAGTGACATTCTAGCTGAGACCTGAAGATGAGAAGAGTCCTGGCCAGCGTGACTGGAGCATAAAACCATGGTGGAAAGAGATGAGGTTTCACTCCCTAACTTCTCGACCCCGTCCTCCTGAAGTCAGTTCATCAGCAACGTTTTTCATAACAGCACACGTCTGATGATATGCTTGTCTGCCTCCAACTCAGTCTTGAGCTCTTTGAGGGCAATTACCATATATTATACATCTTTATATTCCACCACCTCTTGGGCCCAAGTACATGGCATATGTTCAACAAATATTTGTTCACTGTTCATTTCTATGCCTATACTCTTTATCCTAACCACTTCTGATGACTGCAAGGAAATCATTTCATCATTTTCCACATTTATCCACACATTTACCCTATTAACTCCATGCATAAACAACCTCAAATCTTTTTAATTAAAAAATGAATCTCCCTTTAGCCCCACCTCCCCTCTACCCACAGCCTCTCCAATTTACTGTATGAAAATTTATTGAGAGCTATTCAGTCATTGTTTCTACTTCTAATTTCCCCCATTTTCCCCCAGCTTACTGCAATTTTGCTTTAGTGTTTGGGTTTTTAGCTCATCAGCACTGACACAGCTGTTTGTTATGTGCCTGAACTTGGGAGTCAAACTGTGCAGATCCAAATATTTGTTTTGTTGTATAATGTGGGGCCGATGACTTAACCTCTCTGTGCCTCAGCA
This sequence comes from Pseudorca crassidens, assembly GCF_039906515.1. Lineage (NCBI taxonomy): Eukaryota > Metazoa > Chordata > Mammalia > Artiodactyla > Delphinidae > Pseudorca > Pseudorca crassidens. The sequence continues at coordinate 71,425,709 of NC_090297.1, read as the reverse complement.
GCCTCATCTGTAACATGGGGATAATAATAGCATCTAACCCATAGGTTTGTTATGAGGATTAAATGACCTATTACATGTGAAGTGTCTGGCAGAGTTAGTGCAATTGTTGTCTTACCCTTTACATTCACAGTAGAATTACTCATCACACTGACTCTTCTGCAGCTTTTCTTGGTCATGAAATTATTTCGTCCCATAGCTTCCCTATCTCCACTGTCTCTTCATTTCCCTTCTCCCTTTCTGGCCATTATTTCTCAATTTCATGAATCCTTTTCCTCCAATCTCTCTTAAATGTCAATGTCTACCAGGGCTCTCTGCTTTTTTCACTTCATTCCCTTAATTCAAATCCATCTGTTTCAATTACCATCTAAATCTTTACCCCTAAACCGGATCTTTTTTTCTAAGGTTTAGACCTCTAGATACCACTCCTTTTAAATTGTCCCCATCTAGCTTTTCAGCAAGACCCTTAACCTCAACACCACCACCCTTGAAATCAGTTTTGCACCTCCTCTGGGGCTCCCTGCTGCAGGGAACGACAGGGACCCAATTCTAGCTCAGGTACCCAATTCGGAAACATTAAGTGATTCTAAGACTCCAGCGTCCATTTCCACTGCAGCAACTTAGACCAGCTTCCATCATCTCTCATCTACAGAAATCCTCTTAGCTGATCTCCACGACTTCAGGCTCACAAACTACCAATCCAATCGTACACAACAGCCAACGCAAATCTGATCCATGCCATTGCCCTGCTTAGACCCCTGCAATGACTCCCCAAAGCTTTCAGGATGCAGTCCAAACTCCTCAGTTTAGTTCAAGGCTCTCTGCTCTGAGCCAGATCAGTGCCCGTAACAGCTCCCTCCCCACGAATTCAGGAGGCTGCAAGTGCCCTATAAAAATCTGCTGCAGCTACGTTCCGGCTGCTCAGGAAATTCCTCTAAGTTCCACATCACACGCAGATCGCAGCTTTGAGCCTCCGCTCTCATCGTGAGTCCCTGCTTTCCTTCAGTGCCCGCCTTCATCCTGACACTGCCTGGTTGCCTCCTTCAACGTCAGATGTGCTAGCTTTCCATTTCTCATTCTCTCTAAATTATGGTCTCTTTAATTATCCCTTGTGCTCTACTGCACACTGTGGCCCATGGGTAAGCGACATTGTAGCTCTTACTTTTGACCCAGGCTCCCCTGACACCACCCCCCAGCCTCATCCAGCATCCAGTTTCCACCTGCCTGGAAGGGGGCATTGGACTGTCTGAAAAATTCATCCGTCCCTGTGCTCCATCCACATGGAACACTTGAGTTCCCAAACAGTCCATGCGGTTTCACACTTTTGTCCCTTCACACAAGCTGTTTGTTCCCTTTGCCTGGAATATACTTTGGTCTTCTCCCACCACTCACCTATATACCACATTGCCCAACATATGCATCTACTAGCTTACTCAGGCCAGCACTTAAAGATTCAACTCTTAGAAGATTTTGGTGATACCTATCCTGGTCTTAATTAGGAACATTTCTTCTGTCCTCTAAATCCCTCTATACAAATCTATAATAGCATAGTACCTACTGTTAAAAAGTTCTTTTATTTCTTTATTTCCCCTATCAGATGGTCAACCTTTGAGAACAGGAAAATGTAATCAATCTTTGTATCTCAGTACTTAGTATAGTGCTTAATACATCAGTGAGTACCTAATAAACGATTTTTCAATGAATGAATGAATAAATTAATTTCTTAATCCTGGAATAAACTGAATAAATGTCATTTTAAAACATTTGTTGGATATGAGAAATTTCATTTCACAATGATTTGTGAACATTTTCAAGTGTGTGTTAATATTAGTATTTTTAAAGTAGGTATTTATATTCCAAAGTATCTCTAAGAATCACATGACACACTTCTACTTTTAACTTAGACTTATAATGCATTGACTCCTTTAAAAATAAAATCAATGCCCCTCAATTTCTTTCTCTAGAAGGCCTGTATGGTGAGGCAGGGTGTCTCAGCAGAGGTTGACCAAATGTAGAGTTATGTAGTGTATTTGATGTGGATGGATTCCCACCAGGGAATAAAATAAGATACCCTCATTCTTTCTCATTGTGCCTTTGCAAGGCCTTTAGGAAAGAACATTTGCACTGCAACTTTCCAAGCAACTTAACTCCTGTAGTGTTTATAATTGTGCCATTTATACCTGACACTATTATCCCTATGACTAAACGTAAAATTAGTGAACATAGTTATTGGATATATTATTAAAACTGGTAAAGACAAACGTGTGGAATACAGAATGCTGATATTATTTTGCCTGATATAGCACTTCATAGTTGTAAGTCTTACACACACACATACACACACACACACACAACCAAAAAAAACCATCTTTAGGGCTTCCCTGGTGGCGTAGTGGTTGAGAATCTGCCTGCTAATGAAGGGGACACGGGTTCAAGCCCTGGTCTGGGAGGATCCCACAAGCCGCGGAGCAACAAAGCCCGTGTGCTACAGCTACTGAGCCTGCGCGTCTGGAGCCTGTGATCCACAACAAGAGAGGCCGCGATAGTGAGAGGCCCGCGCACCGCCATGAAGAGTGACCCCCGCTTGCCACAACTAGAGAAAGCCCACGCACAGAAACGAAGACCCAACACAGCAAAAATAAATTAATTAATTAATAAACTCCTACCTCCAACATCTTTTTAAAAAAAAAATCATCTTTAACTATTTTTAAATAGTATGTGATGCATAATGTTAATAATAGCGAACTGTTACTGAGTGCCCACAGCAAGCCAGGAACTGCTCTTAGAACTTTATGTACATTTTAACATTTGGGCCTTACAACAATTTTAAGGAACAAGTGATACTATTTTCTCCTTTTTTCAGTTGAAGAAATGGAGACAAAGAAAAATAAATAGGCTGAGGTCATATAGTTAGTGAGTGATAAAGCCAGAACAGAAATCCAGGCAGTCTAATTTCAGCTCTGCTTTTAATTTCTTTACCACCTTGTCTTTGTACATATCATAGTGTAAAACAAAGACTTGCATGGCTTTAACAAGAAATGCATTAAAAAAAAACCTGAAAATGCTCTAAATGCTTGCCATAAATGGAACTGTATGCATGCAATGAAATGCTGTATGATTCGCGTATATACATTCAATCATAACTACCAGCCTATCCCTTCTCCTTACCACACCAAACAGTGCTTCACCTAATACCTCTAAGACATTGTAGAGACCTTGGTATATAAAATGCTCTGAAAAAAGATTTAATAAAGACACAAATATACACCAACGAAGATAGAATTTAATCAATAAATTTTAAACCACAGATTAAGCAGTATGATAAACACTTTGTTTTCAGTATACCATTTAATCCTCAATAATTGTATGAGATAGAAAGTATCATATCCATTTTACCGATATTTTCTGTGGTTTACAGAAATTAAGTAACTTGCCCAAGGTCATGTAGCTAGTGAATGGTAAAGCCAGTATTCAAATCCAGGTCTGTGTTACTACAAATCTCAATGTTGTCATGGTTTTAAGCACTTTTAACTGTATGATCTTACCATGGAAACAGACCAAATATTGGCTTAAATTTATCACAGTCCTGCCCAGCTTGAGTATTTTGTGCTTTTATTAGCCCCTAATTTCTAGCTGCATGATTAGAAAACATCAGCACTGACAATTTTACAGGTATTACATATATGAAGCAACAAATTCACATACGGATCATTGTTTTGCTCTGAGTATTTTTTTAACTCCCATTTTATTTCTTTTTCAGTTGCTAATGGATGCATTTACAAAGGACAAGATATTGAATTCTGATGTTATTATGGAAGAAGGAATTAGGGACTAATCAAGCTTCCAGCTGACTCTTATCAGAGCCCTCACATTTCTATTTCCATATAAGCAATGCTGTATATGAAGTCAATGGAACAGGTGAGTCTAACAGAACTCTAGAGAAGTCCAAACAAAACTGATGATCCAATGCACTGTTCAAAATATGAGTTTAAAAAAATGAAAACATGTCTTGAAAAAAATCTCCTAAAGTATTCATCTTGGATGCTAGCATAAAACCAAAAACACATTTAATGGAGAGTAATGAAGTATAAAATACAAGTTTCATACTTACTGAAGGTAAGACTAGAAACAGTAGAAAAATAGTCATCCTCTAACAAAACACCTCAACATAGTAGGCACTCAGTAAATATTTATTGAATAAATGAATGAGGTTTACATTTGCTTCTATAAAATAGGCTACATTCCACTAAAGGTAATTCTTTTGTGAACTATGTTATCAAAATTATTATAAATAACTATAAATAAAATCTAGCTAAAGCCTTAAAATATAAAATAAATTGTTTAAAAAAATGAAAATTTTAATGTCTTAAAATAATTTTTGTCCACTTCAATTTATCTCATTAATGTCTCTCTAGCTAGGTGAATAGTAGATTTGAAAATAGTTCTGTTATTTTTTAGTAACTCCAGAATTCAAATCATATTGTGCTATTCATTGGTACCAGAGTTCCTACAGAATACCCTAACATGCAAAGGCACTAAAATGAGAGATGCTTTATATTGTTGTTTAGGATCTTGCTTATTAAAGATTTCTATCATTTTCCTAAAAATCAAGAGAAAAATTTTTTTATTAAATCAGATTACGTATCAGCTGAGATCTCATTCATGTGTAATATTCTACCCATCTACAATTCTCTACAATTGGTAACAAGTCAGTTCTTTATATCTGTTTACATTACACATAGATTGACCAGACTTTACAAAGTAGAAAACATGTTGTTCTGAACATGAAAAGACTCTAAACAAATCTGACCAGAAACAAGTTATAAAGTCAACCTGAATAATCAGGAACACTTTTCACTGTTAAGAGTAGAGGATGGCTCTTTCAGAACTCTGTCAAGGTATGGCTAATCTCACCAATATATTTTTATTATTGCTGTTGTGCCAGTTAAACATCAGACATCAAGACCCAGTTTAATAACATTGGCCCCATGGATCTTTTTTTTCCTTTTAAATGTTTTGATTGTCTTTGCTACCACTTATATGATATTTTCTAAAATTATATTAAAAAGTAGATTTGGGACTTCCTTGGTGGCGCAGTGGTTGAGAGTCCGCCTGCCGATGCAGGGGACACGGGTTCGTGCCCCGGTCCAGGAAGATCCCACGTGCCGCGGAGCGGCTGGGCCCGTGAGCCATGGCCGCTGAGCCTGCGCTTCCGGAGCCTGTGCTCCGCAACGGGAGAGGCCACAACAGTGAGAGGCCTGCGTACCGCAAAAAAAAAAAAAAAAAAAAAGTAGATTTGTTTCTACTGCACTTATTCTCAGGAACAATACCAAAACAACTATAATCTTTTAAAATACAAACTTTATTTTACTATATTAACAATTATATGGAGTTAATTTGATTTTTATTTTCACTTAATTGACCGTAAGTATTGATACTATAGGGGAAAAAATGTGTCATTAGTCAAATGCCCTTTCCCTGTATACTTAGTAGTCTATCATACACATTAATATTGATAACAAATTAACTTCCTAATTCTAAAAGTTTTAATTAAAACAATTTGGCCTGGTCCCAGATCGAAATGTATCTCCCTGAACCTTTTTTGGATCCCTTTACAATATCCGTCCTAAACAGAAAACTTAGTTTATTCTGGCTCTGATTCAATCTTCCAAAATTTCCTCTCTGTTTACTTGGGGGTTTTGGAAGCACTCCAAGTTTGTCTCTAGTCACTGAAAGGAGATGAATGAAATTGAAATTGCATTTACTATTCTTTTGACTTTTATATTTGTGCTCAAAGACAGATCTAATTTTGCTGACACTTTTCACAGAGAAAAATTACCAAATTAATTTATTTTAGCACTCACTAAAACAGGGTTTATTCACAGCTAATATAGCATTATTCCCATTCTTTTATTAAACAATAAAATCTATATTAAAGAATAAATTACTATTTTCCCAGGCACAGCTATAAAAAGCTTTAGACAATCCCAAGCATTTTTGAGTAACCTAGAAGTTAAACTTCTTTCAGAATTGAAGAAATTGAAGCCTGGAACAGGGAGAGATCCATCCAAGTTCCCATGGCTAATTAGTGGTCAACTTGGATTGGAAACCCAGTCTAGCACCACTTCCGGTCTCTTCTCACTCCTGTGATTGCCTGTAGGACTTCTCAGATAATTCAACTGCTGATTTGATCTTCAAAGTTTTTATGGAATGTTGAAAAGTCAACTATTCATTCCTTCCATTACTGTACACTGATGTTATCACGATCTTTCTCAAAAGAGAAACAGGAACAAATAAACATCAAAAGCCATTATGTGCCATAAATATGGAGGAAAGTACAAACCATATACCTTGAGAAATGTGTAGTGACTAGATGATAGGGTGATAAGCACTGTAGAAGTAGATGACAGATCCAGAGACTGAAAGATAAAATTCGCCCACTATTACATTTTCAATACATAATACTTAACTCCTCAAAGGTTTCTGTGCACATAAGCAAAAGAACCATCAGCTTAAGGGCATCTATGAATTTTTAGTAGTCTAGGCAAATATTTCAGTTCAAAAATACACGTCAAGTACTGTCCTACAAAGATGTAAAATATTTTAAATTGCTTGAGAGAAGATGTTTCACACAAGACAACATAACGTTATTATAATCATTTGCTTATGTGCCATATTCTTTTGATTATTAGTGTATAAAAGCACACAATCATCTGCAAAAGACAGAAATAATATGGACCTGGTCTAATGCAATAGCTGTCTTTCAGAAAATTCATGAATGAATCCATTTTTTTTGTAAATCATAATCTTATTTTGAAATGCATTGCAAGCTTTCTATTTAAGGGAACTCTGCAGTAACTCTTACAAAGAATAATTCAAAATTATCACTCTATGTTATCTAGGGAACAGCCAAAGAGAGAAGCTGACTAGGTATCTGAGGCAGGCCCACTCAAGAGCCAGCACTATGATGCAGTAAGCATGCTAAGGCTTTCATCCTTATTTGGAAAGTCTGGGCCAGTTCTCCATCCTGGCGACACTTCATAATCATTTGGACAGCTTGTAAAAAACAAAACAAACAAAAAACAAACAAACAGCCGAAAAGAAACACAGGTCCCAGCTCTCATCCCAGAAATTAAATCAAAACATCTGGGCATGATTATTGATAATACTAAAAAGAGCAGTTCCACTGGAGGCGGCTACCAAAACCTGAAAACAGTGGGTTCAAGAGAAAACTTGAAGAAGAGAATTAGAGATAAAATACATACAAGCAACTCTTTCAAGGAGTTTTGGTCTACAGGGAATAAATGAAGTAATCATTAGAAGTAGATTCACAGACAAGAAAAGTTTTTATTTGGTTGATTTCTGCTTTCATTTGTTTTCCAAGGTGAGAAATACTGTAACACATTTGTGCGTTGACAGGTATGATCCCACAGAAGTTTATATCATCAGAGAAAGAAATGACAAGTGCTGGCCTTGACTAAGCAAGAGGAAATGGGATGCAGTGCACGAGGGAAGGAGCTGGACTTACAGTAGAGCAGGACTGTTCATCCCTAGGAGAGGAGGAAAGGCAGATTGTGTGGACACAGATACAGGGAGAGGGGGAGCTCTGGTGGAGGAAGCACACGGAAGTTCCCTCTAACAGCTTCTATTTTCCCAGTGAAAAAAGAAATAAGTCATCAAGTGAGAGTGAGAAATGGGGCTAAGATATTGCTGATCTGGAGACAGGGCAGATGTAAAATAATCGCACAATTAGATGGGTATAATGCCTAGAGAAATGTCACCACACTGGTCTGTTGTACCAGAAAATCAATGCCATTCAAAAATAAAATGCATTAATCTCACATGCTTTGATCTTAGTGAGTCCATGTTGGGCCCTATTGACCATCACTTCCTCTTATAGAAGTGTAAAACCACCCTTCTTTAGTTCATTCCAGTCTTCCCAGAGATTAATAAAGCTTGCCACTTTCTAGTTTGCAAAATATTTCTTCCCTGTTTCGAAACTTAAAAAGGTATTTGCTTATCTCCAGTTTGCCAATTCTTAGTCTCCAGAATTCCTTAACAATAAAATCACTGAAAATTGCTCAGGAATCTCATTTTTGAGCAGTCTCAAGACCCCTCAGTATAATTCCACTGAATCAATACATGTCAACTCATTTAAAAGTACTAGGAGCTCCATCTCTCCACCCAGAACATAATTCAGCATGGTGAGAAATCCCTAACCTAATTGCACTGACTTCTATTCTATTCTCTCAGCTTGGCCCATTTCACATCCAGTAAGTTCTGTATACGCATTCTGTATATTTCTAAACTCTTAAATTATCTGACAGTCTACAAGCACTTTAAGTACTTTCAAAGATTAATTTAGATGAATGTACTCTTATCAAATGAGTGAAAGACTGGAGATGACATTTGAACTTCTGGAAAACTATAAGGATTTTAGAGACTTGGGAACCACTTACGCTCAGCAGAAAAAAGAAAATCATGTTATTGTTTTCCTCTAATCATAATGTCTCATCCTTAGTTCAGGCTTCTTTTTTTCAGCTCTGGATTTACTTTATTAAACTCCCCAAAATTCCCCTCAGTCCCAGTCTCTTTCATCCTCCAATTTATCTGAATATTACTTCCGAAGATCAACTTTCAAACAGTATTGTTTTCTCGATCTCATGGTGATGTGGTAAGCACAGAGCATTTGATTCCCCACAGTGAAAGTACTGCTCTGGGTTATGGGTTAGTTAATTCTGCTCTTTAGAGTATAATTGTCCTTATCTATAATGTAAGGATAATAAGAGAATTACGTGCAGTAATAAAAATAGCTGCCTGGCTTCCCTGGTGGCGCAGTGGTTGAGAGTCCGCCTGCCGATGCAGGGGACACGGGTTCGTGCCCCGGTCCGGGAGGATCCCACATGCTGCGGAACGGCTGGGCCCGTGAGCCATGGTCGCTGAGCCTGCACGTCCGGAGCCTGTGCTCCGCAACGGGAGAGGCCACAACAGTGAGAGGCCCTCGTACCGCAAAAAAAAAATAAAATAAAAATAGCTGCCTTTCCCAATGCTTAGAACATAGTAAGTGCTCAATAAATACATGTTCTGCTCCTTTCTTTCTCTCTCCTTTTCTCAGATGGCCCCACTTTTCCAATAAGACTAAGTCCAAAGTAAAAAAAAAAAAAAAAAAGACTAAGTCCGAAGTAACATTTTTTTCTGGTAAAGGCAGACAACGATCTCTATCATTTTCCTTCTTGACTACTTCTCAAATTCTACTCAGTTCAGAGTGTACTTTACTTGTTCATATCATACACTAACTTTTTAAGTTATTTTATATGTTAAAATATCATTAATTCCCAGATAAAGAGACAGAGATAGGTAAAAAAAAAGATACAAAGAGACAAATTGATAGAGATAGGTCTAGGTATGTTTATGTTCAGATAAAGATATGGATTTGGTTTTTATATATGTACGATTTTTTTAAATAACCAATTTTTTTATATACACAATTTTACATATATACAATTTTATCTTAGGTATAGCAGCTCAGTATAGAGGTAAGGAAGCAAAGTCTGTTAAGCCAGACAGGTAAACCCTCAAGCCCTCATTCAGGAGCTGACTCAACATATAGTTGTAAAAATGTAGCTTAAATTCTCTAAGCTTCCCTTCTCTTTTCCTGTGAAATGACTTCTTCACTGCAGAGTTGTTATATTCAAGAAGGACAATATTGGTAAAATCCTGGCACATAGTAGGGTCCCATTGAGTTACTGTTATTTTTGTTATTATTATTTTCAGAAGTCTTACTTTTTCTGCTGTGCCATGCATTTTTAATAGCAACAATAAATAAATGCCTGCCGAGTTGGATTTTGTTATGATTCGATCTTGTTAATAGCAATGAGTAAATTGGCAGGGTTGATGTTTTGAAATTTTAAAAGATGCCATCTTTTGACTGAATCTTATAACATCCGCGGTAAGGCTGCAAAAAAGATTTTCCAATGGATAAGATTTTTTTGACTTGCACGTCAAATGAATTAGATGTGTGAGATTATATTGCTGAAGCAGTCCATTTGTAAGCACATGTGGAGTTTTTCGCTGTGGTGACCCAACATACAAGTTGGTAATAAAGGTAGGGGTACATCTACAAATCAAGTCTAGCTTCTGGTACACAGTTCTTCATTCTATATTTTCTCTTCTCTCTCTCCTCCTCCTCTCTCCCCATATATATCTCTATTAAATATATATATTTTACTATTGCTCTTTGGATAATCAAACTTACCTTGAAAGATTTTACTGTTGACTTCTCTATATTTTCTCCATTTTTCTAAATGCCTGGTAGAACAGAGTCTAATGAAAATTGAGCAATTTCTTGTCATTATATCTTCTATTTTCCTTTTCATCAATAATACTTTTGGTAAAACAAACAAGTAATAAGAATGTATCTATCTAGTTCATGTCACTGAAGCTGACTATGAAGGAATTTCCAGGCCAGAAAAACAAAACACATATTATTGGCTTGACAGTTAGAGAGACTAGAAAAATCAAAAGCTGCACTAGATCTAGAAGAATTATCTCCAAATTGATTCCTGAAAGTAAATCAATTTCCTAGCCTTTTTCCATGTTGGCAAGTTAATGGAAAGAAATAGGCTTATTTATTTATTTGAGTGATATTCAACCTAATAACATTTCAGTGAGTAAATAAAGAAAACTAAACAAAAAAATCCAGTGTGATTTAAAGGAAGTAGTTAAATTTTTGAAAAGGTGTTTTTTTTCCCTCTTCAGGAGAATGCTTATATTCTCAATATTGATTAAGGATTGTTTTCACATGTACCTCATTTGATTTCTATTTCATAATATTTTGGATCGATAAATATATTTCACCTGGAATTGTAGGAACTGGGGGTGCACAGCTGTCACTTTTTTAATTTAAATATTTGAGCTTTTCTTTAATTCACCTAAAAAAGCAACTTCATGCAATGCAAAAAAAATCCGGACTTTGTATAATGTATATAATCCAGAATGCACAATCTTTAGCTCTCTGACCCTGGGAAAGATATTTGACATCCATAAATCTTAATTTTCACATGAATAAAATGGGAATAATAATAATACCCACCTTGCTGATTATTGTAAGATTTAAAATATATGAATTTCATGAAAAACCCCTGATAAACATTCTTGTAAGAATGGACTGGTACTTCCCTGGTCGTCCAGTGGTTAAGAATCCGTCTTGCAATGCAGGGGACGCCAGTTCAATCGCTGGTCAGGGAACTAAGATCCCACATGCCGCGGGGCAACTAAGCCTGCGCGCCGACTAAGCCCGTGCGCCACAACTAGAGAGACCATGTGCGGCAACTACAGAGCCCACACGCTCTGGAGCCCGCACGCTACAACTAGAGAGAAGCCCGTGCACCGCAACAATAACCCTGCGCACCGCAACGAAAGATCTTGCGTGCTGCAACTACGACCTGACGCAGCCAAAAGATAAAGAAAATAAAATTAAAAAAAAAGAACAGACCATGAGTGTAGCTCTTAAACTCCCCAGTATAGTGCACATTACTTGTTTTTCTTTGTGTGTGTGTGCATGAGTATTTTCAAAACATATATTTCTAAAAGTTTTTGAAAGTTTTTAATACTTTCCCAATAAGAGCTATGAAAAAGGGACTCATAAATAGGTTTGCCTTTGAATAAAAAGTTACCATTTTTCTGAGCCATGAAAATTCTGATGAAGCACTGACATATATAGGAAGAAATAGCAACTCTAAAAATAATGATAATGACAAACATGGGTTTGCTATGTCCAAGTGCTTCATATGTATTATACCGTAAATTCTAGACGCCTATCAGGGGATTGCTGTTTAAAAAAAAAGAAAAAGAAAAACAGTTCTTAAAAATCTGAAGCTAGGGGGCTTCCCTGGTGGCGCAATGGTTGAGAGTCCTCCTGCCGATGCAGGGGACACGGGTTCGTGCCCCGGTCCGGGAAGATACCACATGCCGTGGAGCGGCTGGGCCCGTGGGCCATGGCCGCTGAGCCTGCGCGTCCGGAGCCTGTGCTCCGCAACGGGAGAGGCCACAACGGTGAGAGGCCCGCGTACCGCAAAAAAAAGAAAAAAAAAAAAATCTGAAGCTAACATGGATTATAAAATGTGCTCAATGCCCTCTAGCTATAGATTAGCATATCTGGTACTTAAACTCAAACTCCAAAATCCAGGACTGGCTCTTGACCACCATGCTGCCAGTATCTACTTGGGGTAGGTATAAATAACTCCAAAGAAATACTTCAGGTCGGCACAGCAAAAAGAAAAAAGAGGAGAGCTCTTCTTATATAAACCTCTACAGAAAACACTATAATTTACACCTATTTCCAGATTTTTTTCTATTTATCATACAATTAATTATAAGTCCATTCCAGCACATACCTCTTCAACCAAAGTTTTCTGCCATGAATGCCCTGTGTGACCTCAGAACCAAAGAAGATATCAGACACCAATAAATATTTGATGAGGAAAATTGGGGAAGGGGTATAAATTTTCAAATCCAATCTTTAACATGAAACTATTCCTTAAAGTTTTAAATTGCCCGCTACAGAGAGATGGAGTTCTATAAATTAAAATATCAAAAAGTAAAATATATTCTTAAAGTATGGTTGAGTTCAAAGGCTGCTTCAAACTCAATAGCCTGGGAAACAAATATAGATATGCTGATTTAATATGAATCAGCACACCCATTATCAGCAAAACAAAATAAAATACATTTTATTTTTAGTAGATAAAAAAATTAACAAATTTTTCTTTATAGAATTAAAGGCAGAAGAAGCTTGAAAAGAAATAAGCTGTGGGCACTTTGTTGCAGGGTAAAGTGGTATGCCTGCTAGGGAAGTGAAACTTTTTATTTTGAACAACTCTAAACTCACAAATCATGGATATTTAAGTGACATCCAGATAATATTTGAGCCTGTCTAGTTGAGCGTGCCAATCAGTAAATTGTGTATGTAGTGGACAATTAGGTGAGCATAATTGGAGTCTGTGCTTGCAATCTAGATTTACATCTTAATCATCGTGTACGTCATTGGGAATGGTTTACACACACATATAAATTGTAGAGGTTTCATGTATTTTTACACTTTCAGGGTCTATTTCTGGCACAGATAAATAATTCCCTTGTATATTTTTCCTTTGAAGTTAATCTTATTTTCTGTACTATTATATATGTCATACAAAACACTTAGGCTGTTGGACTATGCATTTATTGTTTGTCCATTTCTTTGGTTATATCTATATGCCCTGCATCAAATCTGGGAGCACTGTAGAGTGAAGAAGGAGATAAGTTTTCTGCCTTTTGAACATGCTGTCTGGCTTTTCTAATAGTATATTATACATTTCAAACATCTAGAACAAAAATTTTAAATTTAAAGAGAAACGGGGTAAAGAATAATATGATATATACTTTCATACTTTAACTCTCACTTCAACACAGTTCATCCTTCAATTCACACTTTGTATATCCATTTCCATTTGGGAGGTGGCCCACAGGGATCATTCAACATCAGGCTTACAGAAGAGGAAACTGAGGTTCCATAAGGCTATGTGTTTTTCAAAAGCCACTGCATTCCCACAGATCATGTGCTCTGTTTATACATAAGAAAGACCAGACGTATCAAGGATTTCAACTCAGCCCTTCACAAGCTTCAGCCTGACTTCCTCTTCTCTCGGCTGAACATTTCTATTTGGATTCCTCTTTCTTCCTATACCCATTCCCCTTTCTGACTTCTCCGTGCCATTCCTAAGTCAGGCACTCAGAAATGACTCTTCCCTTTGACATATTCATCTGATCATCAACAAGTCCTTTCCATTAATTCTTCATTTCATTTTTCCCTCTTTTTGCATCATCGCTTTCCATCCATCATATCTGGCCCTTTGAACATCACATCAGATTTACTGCAAAAGTAACCCATTAGTCTTGTCGCCTCAAGTCCCCACTTCTGATATCCACCACACACCGTACCATATGATTCATTGAAAACTCTACCTTTATTACATACTTGCATCTGTTCATTGCTTAATATATAAAAACAAAACCATAACAAATGATAGCATCGCGGTCTAATATGGTACCAGGTGCTGTGCTAAGTGTGTTACATTAATTACCTCATATGAGCTTTACAGTAATCAGATGGGGATGTATTCTGGTTAATTCCGTTTTATAGATGGAGACATTAAAGTTTTGAGACACTCATTAATTTGCCTATGGTCACATCATTAGTGGATCAAGTACTGACACACAAGAAATGTAATTCTAGAGCTCAAACTATTAACTGCTACAATAAACATATGCAGGGATGTTTCCTGTGAACCTCAAGTGACAGAAGAGAAAGCGATTTGGAAGTGACAGGGTAAGAGGTGGGGACAGCATGAAAAGGCATCTTTAATCCTCCAGAATTTATATTTCCAAGAGAAGTAACTCAGAGAATCATGAGTTGCTTTCTTTAAATATTTTCTGTCTTTTGCTTTTGTATTTCTTTTTATTTAAATAGTCAATGGCTCCTAATATCTGGAATAGTGGAAGCAGGGTAATGGGTTTCCAAAGGAACAGCAGTTTGGCTTGTGAAAAATTTAAAGAAATGTTGTAACTAATAAATGGAACCATCACAGCACAAAAGAAAAACATGCCAGTTTGGGGGCTTCCCTGGTGGAGCAGTGGTTGAGGGTCCGCCTGCCGATGCAGGGGACGCGGGTTCGTGCCCCGGTCCGGGAGGATCCCACATGCTGTGGAGCGGCTGGGCCCGTGAGCCGTGGCCCCTGAGCCTGCACGTCCGGAGCCTGAGCTCTGCAACAGGAGAGGCCACAACAGTGAGAGGCCCGCGTACCGCCAAAAAACAAAAAAACAAAAAAAAAAAACATACCAGTTTGTTTTCTCTTCTGCAAAGAGACATTCAAATAGAATGAAACAGACGTTCAATGGCTTTCCTTCTTGAATTTTTTTGGTACACTACATGGGGAGATCAGTCAAGGAAGGGTCATAATTACTTTTAATTATGGGCAGAAGAATAGATGTAAAAATTGCATTTCGAAATTCTATTTGGAGCTGTAATTTGTGTCAAAGCCAAATCCCATCACACAGACTGAAAGACTTCGGGTACTCCAAAGGAAAAGTAAAAAGAGTATGTAGGAATGTTTTAGTTTTATGTTATATGTATTTGAAACCAGTCAAGAAATCTGAACCCTTTTCGTGTGGAATGAGACGAGACGTCGGAATTCTGAAAACATCCCTCTACCCTCTCCACAGCTCATTCATCAAGACACTGGGAGGCTTGGTGATTAATGCTGGAGTCCTGAAGCTCCCCTTGTTAGACTTCCTTGACCGTAAGCATCAGAAATCCATGCTGGTTAACTTCGAAAGAGAATTTATTAGAGCAATCTTGGGAAGTTCAAAATGGCAAAGAGGGCTCGAGCCAGGCTTCGAGTCAGCTCAGCATCGGGTCAGCAACCAGCCAGCTTTGGGCACTGAGGCTGCAGGACCACCTTGACCTTCACTTCAGGACACTGCATAGGAGCATGTGAACTCTGACTATCTTTTACATTCTTGTAACATTTGGCTCTAGATTTACAGCTCTCCCTCTGCTCCCCCCAAAAAGATGATAGGTTTGGTCTGGGAAAATGCCCACCATTTGGCTAGAAAAATGCAGTGACCCTTATTCACAGCCCCAGCAGAACTGCAGACTGGAGAGAGGTCATTCTTCAGAAAGAAATCAGGGCACTATTTGGAAAGGGGAATGGTTGGTGGGCAGCAAAAAAACAAAAGGTGAGCTAATATAACAGAAATTGTTACAGAATTGCAAGCTTGTTCTTTTTGTAAACAAGAATTTAAGATTTTTTTCTCTGGAAAAGAGAGAACCATGGTACCTATTCATTATGGTTTTTCAAGTATTCATAGAATTATTAAGAGGCTGAACAGTTGTTCGCCATACTTGAATAGGAGTTGAACAGAGTTCAGCTAAATGAGCCCTGGTTCAGTTCAAGCTAAAATGTAACTAAGATTAGTTGCTCATCAGGAAAACTTCCAGTGTGATAAAGGGGATAAAACAATAGTGAGTGAGCTTAACCTTTTACCCACTGCATTTTTTTTTTAATAAACAGAATCCAAGATCTTAAAGGTACATTGGAGATTATCTAAGACAAACTCTTCATGTCACAGGTTAGGAAACTGTGATCCAGAGAATTAAGTGACTTACCCAAGGTCACACAGCTGTTCAATATCAAAACCAAATCTGCTACCTAGCTTTTCAAATTCATAGTAATATCCACTGATCTCCACTCTTTTCTTGGACCACATGTGTCCTGGTTAATTTAGACACTTACTAATTAAAGATAATTTATTGTATTTATGTTTGATTTCATTATCTACAATCTTAGGATTGGGGATAACTTTATTTCCCCAACATGTAATTTTTAAACTTCAGTATTTCATCAAATCAAGCTGCCATTAATTGTAAGATGTACCACTAGGAAACCAAGCAAAATGCTGGCAATTCCACTGGGACACAATGCTTTCTTACTATTTCGGATTTTTATTTTATACTTAAAATAGTATAAAATATAATTAAATTGTATACCTAAAATAGCTCTTTTAGGTTCATTTACACATGGATTTCTTTATCATGCATTATTCTTGTTCATATGGTATAAGGAAAATATAAGCAAAATATACTTAATAGTAGCTTAAAAACTTTTGCACATGTAGAATCCAACTCTCCTGAACCACATTTCCTCTCAGAGTCACAGATACCATGTTATACAATATCAACCTCTATGCCATTAAGAGCATTGGTGATGCAGCATTTCTTCAAATTGTCCCCAACCTTTTCTTTCAAGCTGCTGACACCCACTCTGCACTCATACTTCTTTCTTAAATAGTCCTTACAGTTTTTGACTGAAACGTCAAGAGGTTGTCATTGTCCAGCTGTGCCACTGAGAATAACAATTAAGCTCACACATGCACACACGTTGACACCTTCCTTACAACTGCTACCTGGCCAACAGCAATCGTAAAACTCCATTGAATATAACACACATCCTAATTCCAGCTATGTTAAAATGTGAAAAAAGATGTGCACTCGGGGCTTCCCTGGTGGCGCGGTGGTTGAGAGTCTGCCTGCTAATGCAGGGGACACGGGTTCGAGCCCTGGTCTGGGAGGATCCCACATGCCGCGAAGCAACTAGGCCCGTGAGCCACAACTGCTGAGCCTGCACGTCTGGAGCCTGTGCTCCGCAACAAGAGAGGCCGCGATAGTGAGAGGCCCGCGCACCGCCATGAAGAGTGGCCCCCGCTTGCCACAACTAGAGAAAGCCCTCGCACAGAAACGAAGACCGAACACAGCAAAAATTAATTAATTAATTAATAAAAACTCCTTACCCCAACATTAAAAAAAAAAAAGTAGAAAAGATGTGCACTCGAACCAAGTAAATGTAGTAATTTAGTAATTTTTTTCTGTATTTTAGCGCTTAAAATGAATATGAAGAAATAGCTTTCATTTCACTATAAAATTTGCTAAGCCTTCATATGCAACTACTTATCAGCAAACGATGTATTATTATGCAAGTAGAGGAAGCTTTCTCTGGTTATTTCTAACTGACATTTATGGGGACAGTGGACAGGTATCTGTACTATTCTTATTCCCCAGGCTGTGCCACAGGAGATGATGTTACACCTACACCAGCCTCCATTTAATTCGATCAAAAAGTTGATTTTCCATTTTCTGATAAATTTAGATTTTTAAAAAATTTAATAAGTCTCTGCTTCCTTTTTTTAGCTCAAAATCTTCTTCATGGGGTCATATTGAGAAATTAGCATTTTCTGAGAGAGTAAACTTAATTACTTGAAACACACTCAAAAAAAAATTTTAACCCACAATGCTGAGGATAGTTCTGCTAGCTTTCTAAGAAAAGCATAGCATTGTTGTTCATCCTGTGGTCCATGGAGCTGCGGCAGCAGCATCACCTGGGAGCTTGTTAGAAATGCAGACCCTAACTCACCCCAGACCTAAAGAACCAGAATCTTCATTTTACCAGGATCCCCAGGGAGACACAGGCACATTAAAGTTCGAAAAGCACAGGCCTATAAGATGGGCTGCTCGAAGCTGAGTACACATTCCCCAGAAACTTGGGTTGCTGTAACTTTTTTATTGTCACAGCTGACATAACTAGCTATTACGCTCCCAAGGCATTTCCAGTCTGACTGCTAGTTCCTAGCAGAGTTTCGATCTTCAGAGATAAATAAAGGAAAGAAAAGGAAGGATTGGGTGGTGAAGGGCACAAATCTATTACCAAGGTGACTGACTCATTAAGGAGTGGCACAGTAAAGACGTGGCAGCTCAGGGCTGGAGGAAAAACTCTCTTAGCTCAGTCATCCATTCTATTTCACCAATATCATCCAGTACTTTCTACATGCCTCACACTTAATCTTTCTACCTACCTAAAACTCATCTTCTCACGCTTCCTCTGCTCTCCTTATGAAATCTGGTGTGACTGTCTAAACCAAGGATTCTTTAACAGGAGACAGGAGTTCAGGGATAATTTTTGGGGAGCCTATAAACCTAAGATGATATGTTTTAAAAATGGGGTATTGGGCATATGTTCATTTTCATCAGGAAGAAAATACCATTGTCTTATCAGAATTTCAAAAGGGATTCCAATCAATCAATCAACAGCTAAGAACCACTAACACTCTATATAATTCCTATCCACCATCTATTTTAGTCATTGATATCAACTTATTAGTAGCAAAAATCATCCTATTCCATTTGGGAATGGGCTCATTATGAGGCAACTTTTATGCTGTCATATACCTGTTTTCCAAAAAGACAAACAGAAAAAATCACCGAGACAGGAAAAGTTCATCTCAGTTAAATATGAAGACCTCGATTAACTGATCATGGTGGCATCTCTTCCCATTTTGCCATCCTCCTTTCCTTCATTCTCTACATCTGTCATCTTTCATTCTTAAAGGATCATTGTTGCTATTCCTCCCACAGGGTCAGCTCCCCTGTGATCTTCCGGAAGTGTGTCATCGATGTGAAAAGCTATATTGTTCTACAGCCTGTCCTTCCCACTTTGTCTCTACTTTAAAATCTCATTCAGGAAACAGCAAAGAAAGGTCAGGACTGGCCTTGGCTGGCTATCACAAGGTGCACCATTCCCTCATCCTTAGCCCAAGATCCCACAAAAGGGGTGGCATCCTTTAATGCTCTTGAAATCATCAAGAGAAATCAAGGAAACCACTTCCAATCCTGTCTTTATAACCAGAAGCCCATTGACCAGTGTAGGTAAAGGGATAGCACATCAAGGGGGTATGGCATTTAGAAAGTATGATTTGATCCATACAGCCGAGTGATCATGGCAAGCTCAAATCCCATGAGCTGGAGAATAAATCTATAGTACTATCAGCTCTGAAATATCTCATTCATCAAGCACAGGTAAAAAATCACCTCTAGGTCTTCCCTGGTGGCACAGTGGTTGAGAGTCCGCCTGCCAATGCAGGGGACACGGGTTCGTGCCCCGGTACGGGAAGATCCCATATGCCGCGGAGCGGCTGGGCCCGTGAGCCGTGGCCGCTGAGCCTGCGCGTCCGGAGCCTGTGCTCCGCAACGGGAGAGGCCACAACAGTGAGAGGCCCGCGTACCGCAAAAAAGAAAAAAAGAGAAAAAAAAAAATGCTACAGCCACTTTAGAAGACAGTTCGGCAGTTTCTTACAAAACTGAACATACTCCTAGAATCCAACAGTCATGCTCCTTGGTTTTTATCCGAAAGAGTTAAAAACTTATATCCGCACAAAAATGCACATGCCTGTTTATAGCAGCTTTGTTTATAATTGCCAAAACTTGGGAACAACCAAGATGTCCTTCAGTAGGTAAATGGATAAATAAACTATGGTCTAACCAGACAATGGAATATTATTCAGTGCTTAAAAAAAGAAGCTCTTAAGCCATGAAAAGACATAGAGGAAACTTAAATGCATATCACTGGGGCTTCAGGGAAGATGGCGGAAGAGTAAGACGCGGAGATCACCTTCCTCCCCACAGATACACCAGAAATACATCTACACGTGGAACAACTCCTACAGAACACCTACTGAACGCTGGCAGAAGACCTCAGACCTCCCAAAACGCAAGAAATTCCCCACGTACCTGGAAGGGATTAAGAGTGCTGCTTAAAGGAGCTCCAGAGACGGGCGCGAGCCGCGGCTAAAAGCGCGGACCCCAGAGACGGGCATAAGACGCTAAGGCTTGTTGCTGCCGCCACCAAGAAGCCTGTGTGCGAGTACAGGTCACTGTTCACACCCCCCTTCCAGGAAGCCTGTGCAGCCCGCCACTGCCAGTGTCCCGGGATCCAGGGACAACTTCCCCGGGAGAACGCACAGCGCACCTCAGGCTGGTGCAACGTCACGCCGGCCTCTGCCGCTGCAGGCTTGCCCCGCACTCCGTGCCCCTCCCTCCCCCGCGGCCTGCGTGAGCCAGAGCTTCCGAAGCAGCTGCTCCTTTAACCCCGTCCTGTCTGAGCGAAGAACAGACGCCCTCTGGCGACCTACACGCAGAGGCGGGGTCAAATCCAAAGCTGAGCTCCAGGAGCTGTGAGAACAAAGAAGAGAAAAGGAAATCTCTCCCAGCAGACTCAGAAGCAGCGGATTAAAGCTCCACAATCAACTTGACGTACCCTGCATCTGTGGAATACATGAATAGACAATGAATCATCCCAAATTGAGGAGGTCGACTTTGAGAGCAAGATTTATGATTTTTTTCCCCTTTTCCTCTTTTTGTGAGTCTGTATGTGTATGCTTCTGTGTGAGATTTTGTCTGTATAGCTTTGCTTCCACCATTTGTCCTAGGGTTCTATCCGTCTGTTTTTGTTTTTTTAATTTTTTTCTTAATAATTATTTTTTATTTTAATAAATTTATTTAATTTTATCTTACTTTATTTTATTTTACTTTATCTTCTTTCTTTCTTTTTTTCCTTCCTTCCCTCCTTCCTTCCATCCTCCTTCCCTCCCTCCCTGTCTCCCTCCCTCCCTCCCTCCTTTCTTTCTTTCTACTTCTACTAATTCTTTCTTTCTTCTTTTTCTCCCTTTTATTCTGAGCCGTGTGGATGAAAGGCTCTTGGTGCTTCAGCCAGGAGTCAGTGCTGTGCCTCTGAGGTGGGAGAGCCAATTTCAGGACACTGGTCCACAAGAGACCTCCCAGCTCCACATAATATCAAATGGTGAAATTCTCCCAGAGATCTCCATCTCAACACCAGCAGCCGGCTTCACTCAACAACCAGCAAGCTACAGTGCTGGACACCCTATGCCAAACAACTAGCAAGACAGGAACACAACCGCACCCATTAGCAGAGAGGCTGCCTAAAATCATAATAAGTCCACAGACACCCCAAAACACACCAAAAGACTTGGACTTGCCCACCAGAAAGACAAAATCCAGCCTCATCCACCAGAACACAGGCACTAGTCCCCTCCACCAGGAAGCCTACACAACCCACGGAACCAACCTTAGCCACTGGGGACAGACACCAAAAACAACGGGAACTACGAACCTGCAGCCTGCAAAAAGGAGACGCCAAACCAGTAAGATAAGCAAAATGAGAAGACAGAGAAACACACAGCAGTTGAAGGAGCAAGGTAAAAATCCACCAGACCTAACAAATGAAGAGGAAATAGGCAGTCTACCTGAAAAAGAATTCAGAATAATGATAGTAAAGATGATCCAAAATCTTGGAAATAGAATGGAGAAAATGCAAGAAACATTTAACAAGGACCTACAAGAACTAAATATGAAACAAGCAACGATGAACAGCACAATAAATGAAATTAAAAATACTCTATATGGGGTCAATAGCAGAATAACTGAGGCAGAAGAACGGATAAGTGACCTGGAAGATAAAAGAGTGGAAATAACTACTGCAGAGCAGAATAAAGAAAAAAGAATGAAAAGAACTGAGGACAGTTTCAGAGACCTCTGGGACAACATTAAACTCACCAACATTCGAATTATAGAGGTTCCAGAAGAAGAAGAGAAAAAGAAAGGGACTGAGAAAATATTTGAAGAGATTATAGTTGAAAACTTCCCTAATATGGGAAAGGAAATAGTTAATCAAGTCCAGGAAGCACATAGAGTCCCATACAGGATAAATACAAGGAGAAATACGCCAAGACATATTAATCAAGATGTCAAAAATTAAATACAAAGAAAACGTATTAAAAGCAGCAAGGGAAAAACAACAAATAACACACAAGGGAATCCCCATAAGGTTAACAGCTGATCTTTCAGCAGAAACTCTGCAAGCCAGAGGGACTGGCAGGACATATTTAAAGTGATGAAGGAGGAAAATCTGCAACCAAGATTACTCTACCCAGCAAGGATCTCATTCAGATTTGATGGAGAAATTAAAACCTTTACAAACAAGCAAAAGCTGAGAGAGTTCAGCACCACCAAACCAGCTTTACAACAAATGCTAAAGGAACTTCTCTAAGCAAGAAACACAAGAGAAGGAAAAGACCTACAATAACAAACCCAAAACAATTAAGAAAATGGGAATAGGAACATAAATATCGATAATTACCTTAAATGTAAATGGACTAAATGCTCCCACCAAAAGATACAGATTGGCTGAATGGATACAAAAACAAGACCCATATATATGCTGTCTACAAGAGACCCACTTCAGACCTAGAGACACATACAAACTGAAAGTAAGGGGATGGAAAAAGGTATTCCATGCCAATGGAAACCAAAAGAAAGCTGGAGTAGCAATTCTCATATCAGACAAAATAGACTTTAAAATAAAGACTATTACAAGAGACAAAGAATAACACTACATAATGATCAAGGGATCAATCCAAGAAGAAGATATAACAATGGTAAATATTTATGCACCCAACATAGGACACCTCAATACATAAGGCAGATACTAACAGCCATAAAAGGGGAAATCAACATTAACACATTCATAGTAGGGGATTTTAACATCCCACTTTCACCAATGGACAGATCATCCAAAATGAAAATAAATAAGGAAACACAAGCTTTAAATGATACATTAAACAAGATGGACTTAATTGATATTTATAGGACATTCCATCCAAGAACAACAGAAAACGCATTTTTCTCAAGTGCTCATGCAACATTCTCCAGGATAGATCATATCTTGGGTCACAAATCAAGCCTTGGTAAATTTAAGGAAATTGAAATTGTATCAAGTATCTTTTCCGACCACAATGCTATGAGACTAGATATCAATTACAGGAAAAGATCTGTAAAAAATACAAACACATGGAGGCTAAACAATACACTACTTAATAACGAAGTGATCACTGAATAAATCAAAGAAGAAAACAAAAAATACCTAGAAACAAATGACAATGGGGACACGACGACCAAAACCTATGGGATGCAGCAAAAGCAGTTCTAAGAGGGAAGTTTATAGCAATACAATCCTACCTTAAGAAACAGGAAACATCTCAAATAAACAACCTAACTTTGCACCTAAAGCAATTAGAGAAAGAAGAACAAAAAAACCCCAAAGTTAGCAGAAGGAAAGAAATCATAAAGATCAGATAAGAAATAAATGAAAAAGAAATGAAGGAAACAATAGCAAAGATCAATAAAACTAAAAGCTGCTTCTTTGAGAAGATAAACAAAATTGATAAATCACTAGCCAGACTCATCAAGAAAATAAAGGAGAAGACTCAAATCAATAGAATTAGAAATGAAAAAGGAGAAGTAACAACTGACACTGCAAAAATACAAAAGATCATGAGAGAGTACTACAAGCAACTCTATGCCAATAAAATGGACAACCTGGAAGAAATGGACAAATTCTTAGAAATGCACAATCTGCCAAGACTGAATCAGGAAGAAATAGAAAATATGAACAGACCAATCACAAGCACTGAAATTGAAACTGTGATTAAAAATCTTCCAACAAACAAAAGCCCAGGACCAGATGGCTTCACAGGCGAATTCTAGCAAACATTTAGAGAAGAGCTAACACCTACCCTTCTCAAACTCTTCCAAAATATAGCAGAGGGAGGAACACACACAAACTCATTCTACGAAGCCACCATCACCCTGATACCAAAACCAGATAAGGATGTCACAAAGAAAGAAAACTACAGGCCAATGTCACTGATGAACATAGATGCAAAAATCCTCAACAAAATACTAGCAAACAGAATCCAACAGCACATTAAAAGGATCATACACCATGATCAAGTGGGGTTTATTCCAGGAATGCAAGGATTCTTCAATATATGCAAATCAATCAACGTGATACACCATAGTAACAAATTGAAGGAGAAAAACCATATGATCATCTCAATAGATGCAGAGAAAGCTTTTGACAAAATTCAACACCCATTTATGATAAAAACCCTACAGAAAGTAGGCATAGAGGGAACTTTCCTCAACAAAATAAAGGCCATATATGACAAACCCACAGCCAACATCATCCTCAATGGTGAAAAACTGAAAGCATTTTCACTAAGATCAGGAACAAGACAAGGATGTCCACTCTCACTGCTCTTATTCAACATAGTTTTGGAAGTTTTAACCACAGCAAGCAGAGAAGAAAAGGAAATAAAAGGATTTCAAATCGGAAAAGAAGAAGTAAAGCTGTCACTGTTTGCAGATGACATGATACTATACATAGAGAATCCTAAAGATGCTACCAGAAAACTACTAGAGCTAATCAATGAATTTGGGAAAGTGGCAGGATACAAAATGAATGCACAGAAATCTCTGACATTCCTATACACTAATGATGAAAAATCTGAAAGTGGAATCAAGAAAACACTCCCATTTACCATTGCAACAAAAAGAATAAAATATCTAGGAATAAACCTACCTAAGGAGACAAAAGACCTGTATGCAGAAAATTATAAGACACTGATGAAAGAAATTAAAGATGATACAAATAGATGGAGAGATATACCATGTTCTTGGATTGGAAGGATCAACATTGTGAAAATGACTTTACTACCCAAAACAATTTACAGATTCAATGCAATCCCTATCAAACTACTACTGGCATTTTTCACAGAACTAGAAAAAAAAGTTCACAATTTGTATGGAAACACAAAAGACCCCGAATAGCCAAAGCAATCTGGAGAATGAAAAACAGAGCTGGAATAATCAGGCTCCCTGACTTCAGACTATACTACAAAGCTACAGTAATCAAGACAGTATGGTACTGGCACAAAAACAGAAATATAGATCAATGCAACAGGATAGAAAGCCCAGAGATAAACCCGTGCACATATGGTCACCTTATCTTTGATAAAGGAGGCAGGAATGTACAGTGGAGAAAGGACAGCCTCTTCAATAAGTGGTGCTGGGAAAACTGGACACCTACATGTAAAAGTATGAGATTAGATCACTCCCTAACACCAGACACAAAAATAAGCTCTAAATGGATTAAAGACCTAAATGTAAGGCCAGAAACTATCAAACTCTTAGAGGAAAACACAGGCAGAACACTCTATGACATAAATCACAGCAAGGTCCTTTTTGACCCACCTCCTAGAGAAATGGAAATAAAAACAAAAATAAACAAATGGGACCTAATGAAACTTCAAAGCTTTTGCACAGCCAAGGAAACCATAAACAAGACCAAGAGACAACCCTCAGAATGGGAGAAAATATTTGCAAATGAAGCAACTGACAAAGGATTAATCTCCAAAATTTATAAGCAGCTCATGCAGCTCAATAAAAAAAAAAAAAAAACAAACAACCCAATTCAAAAATGGGTAGAAGACCTAAATAGACATTTCTCCAAAGAAGATGTACAAACTGCCAACAAACACATGAAAGAATGCTCAACATCATTAATCATTAGAGAAATGCAAATCAAAACTACAATGAGATATCATCTCACACCAGTCAGAATGACCATCATCAAAAAATCTAGAAACAATAAATGCAGGAGAGAGTGTGGAGAAAAGGGAACACTCTTGCACTGCTGGTGGGAATGTGAATTGTTACAGCCACTATGGAGAACAGTATGGAGGTTCCTTTAAAAAAACTACAAATAGAACTAACATATGACCCAGCAATCCCACTACTGGGCATATACCCTGAGAAAACCATAATTCAAAAAGAGTCATGTACCAACATGTTCATTGCAGCTCTATTTACAATAGCCCGGAGATGGAAACAACCTAAGTGTCCATCATCGGATGAATGGATAAAGAAGATGTGGCACATATATACAATGGAATATTACTCAGCCATAAAAAGAAACAAAATTGAGCTATTTGTAATGAGGTGGATAGACCTAGAGTCTGTCATACAGAGTGAAGTAAGTCAGAAAGAGAGAGACAAATACTGTATGCTAACACATATTTATGGAATTTAAGGGAAAAAAAAATGTCATGAAGAACCTAGGGGTAAGACAGGAATAAAGACACAGACCTACTAGAGAATGGACTTGAGGATATGGGGAAGGGTAAGGGTAAGCTGTGACAAAGCGAGAGAGAGACATGGACATATATACACTACCAAACGTAAGGTAGATAGCTAGTGGGAAGCAGCCGCATAGTACAGGGAGATCAGCTTGGTGCTTTGTGACCGCCTGGAGGGGTGGGATAGGGAGGGTGGGAGGTAGGGAGATGCAAGAGGGAAGAGATATGGGAACATCTGTATATGTATAACTGATTTACTTTGTTAAAAAGTAGAAACTAACACACCATTGTAAAGCAATTATACTCCAATAAAGATGTAAAAAAAAATAGTGAAAAAAAAATGCATATCACTAAGTGAAAGAAGGCAATCTGTAAAGGATACATACCATATGATTCCAACTATATCATATTCTGGAAAAGGCAAGACTATGAAGATGATAAAAAGATCAGTGGTTGCCAGAGGTAAGGGGAGAGGGATGAAGAGGCAGAATACAGACAATTTTTAGGGAAGTGAAAATACTCTGTATGATATTATAATGATGAATATGTGTTATTATACATTTGCTCAAATCCATAGAAAGTACAAACCCAAGAGTGAGCCCTAAGGTAAATTGTGGACTTTGGGTGATTATGATGTGTCACTGTGGGTTCATCCTTGGTAAATACTTCTGGTGAGTGATGGTGGTAATGGGGTTGGCTATGCACTTGTGGAGACAGGGAGTATATGGGAAATCTCTGCACCTTTCTTTCATTTCCTAAAACTTCTCTCAAAATATAAAGGCTTAAAAAAACCTGAAAGTTAGGTGAACTGATCTCAAAAAGGACAGGTTGGTGTAGAGGTTGAAATCTTGAACTCTGGAATCAGAGAAACTTGGGTTCAAATTCAAACTCTGACACTCACCCCTTCCTGACCTTGATCAAATTACCCAACTACTCCAAGCCTCTGTTTCTTCATCTGCAAATGGGAATAATAATTGTTTTGACCTTAGGAGGTATATAAAATATGTAATATAATTCAAAATGTGGTCAGAATTCCAAGGGTATTTTTCAGTTTCTAATTATTGAAAAATATTTTTACCTACTCTGAGAACTGTTCTCCCTATTTGTGTTATTGTAAATATCAACTGAGATAATAGGTCAAAGTACTTCAAAAACTACACATTATTGTATTGGTATGAGGAAATATTATTCGTTTTATTTTACCCTTCTTACTTTTAGAAGAACTAAGTAAAAACAATCCCTATGATAATGCTTTCATTCTAAATATCAAACTAGGTGATAAATTTTTAAATTAAGAAAAAAAAAAACCCTAGTTGTGGCAAAATTTGTTTATACAGAGGGGATTTAAGAGACTAGGTCTCTAAAAACGAATTGCTAAAAATCAGTACAAATATCAAAAATGACCATTAAAAAATCAGAATGAATAGTATAGTTAAATCACATTGACCCAAAACACTATTAATTGAGATGGAGCTCGTTTTCTATTTTCAGTAGCATTAAGATGAATCAGATTATTTTTTTAAGGTACATATATTAATCAGAGCTGCTAAACTACAGGTAAAACAGTGCCAAACCAAATGGACTTTATTGCAATTCTAGAAAATCTGAAATGATTAACAATGAGAGAAAATAGAGTTGAAGAAATGTCACATCTCATCATTTTTATCCCCTTTTTCCTAATAATCGAGTTTCTTTCTCCCATACTTCTTATACTTATCATTCATTTTTTTCCTCTTCAAGTCAATACACACTTTTAAAAAATGTCAGACTGTTTAGAAAACAACAAATCAAACCAAACACTCCTATGAAGTTGCATATTTCAATAAATCTCCATGACATTTGACTTGGAAATGCTTTATAACTGCTTCAATTACCTCTTCCATGATTGAAATTTTTTAAAACAATTCATTAAAACAGAATTTTTTCAAGACAATTAAAAATAAGTTCTTTGTTTCGTGCAATTTCATATTCTTGAAAGTCCTGATGATAAGACATGAGGAAAGGAGAATTGGTAAAAGTAAGTCCTACTTAAGTATTTTTTTTTTAAACCACTAAGGTACCACTTCACAAAAATGATGTTGACCTGTCAGTTATACCTTCTTTTCTCTGTGGGTATGCCTCCATTTTGCAGGGGAGATATACATATTGGCATGTATTGAAATAGTCTGAATCAAATTATCATCTAGTTGAGATGGGGTTATAGCAAGAGGATGTCTCCATGACTCAAAATTCCACTGAGAGGAACTGCAGTGTCAAACTTGTGATATGGTGTCAAGATGAAATATGCTTTGAATTTTATTAATAGTAGGGAGCATATTTCACTGCTCATTCAAGTGTCATGCTAGAACTAGGTGAGTGTTGCCAATATAAGTGGATGGAGATCAACACTTTTCTGACACTCCTGCTACCAAGTGCCTATAAAATGTTTATACCTAAAATTGTGTCAAATTATGCTAATTGCGTACTGAAAAAACACTATAAGTTGAAGTATTCAAAAAGTATATTTCTTGGAATCTCATGGGGCTCTTCAAATTAGACACTTGGGAGAACTTTTTCCCTCTTCCAAGTACCGTCAAAGTACAATGTCTTAAAGTGTCACCAGGGAAGCAAATTCATTTAAATTCTTGATCATACATATATAAAGTATTAAAGGTTTTACCATCAGTAGTTTCTTTTTAGCCCCGTTGTTCTAGTATCAGTTAGAAATATGTTTTTTTATAGAAAGATTGTGTTTATTATAAAAGATACTCCAAGCCCAGCTCAGGGTCTTTAACAACATCAGCCACCAGCAGACGCTAACAATAAATCAGGTGTGATTGTGAGTCAGGAAGAAAATGAAATAAAATACTGCTTCCTAGGAGAGATTTTTTTTTTTTTCCTTCTCTCAGGTCAAAATAAATAGGGATTTTTCTGAATGTCATTATAGATGAAGACAACTTCAGTGACTTCTCAATTTTACATGAGAATATTCTACTTTCAGGACTATAGATAACAATCCTTGAGTTCCCAAATTCTGACCATATTCTATTAAAATCATTTTTTTCACGTTTCTGTTAAACTGTATTTAATCCTTTGTGTCAATGTGCTGAGAAAGATAGTAAAGGTATATCTGAACTTTGCCTTAAACTTCTTTAATCTTTTTTTAAGCTCTCATTCATGTAACACAGATTCAGCAATCTGATTTCAACACCCCATCTCCCGGGGGGGAAAAAATGTTAAGATTTCCAAGTTCAGAGACCAGTGTGAAACTGGTTCTCCTCAACTAAAAGATCTTTAATTCTAACCGCAGACTCTCTACAGTGCCTCCTGGAGACCTTTCAAGTCCTTTGAATTCCAATGGTAGTAAAAGGTCTTTTGTACTGGCTAAAGGGGTCCTAGAACGAGGGACTGGTAATGGCATATGGCACAGGTGGTCACAGAGAATTTCCATCTGGTATGGAAAACATCAACCCTCCTACAAGGCAGCATATGCCACCAAGAACACATTTGCCCCAAACCTTTGTTCCCTATGCTGGCGACGAGCACAATTTAGCAACCCATTCAAACTACTGTTGCATTTCCAAGGCCCCTAACAATGTGGGATTCAGCTATGGAAGAAACCACTGATAGTGCTCGTTCTGCCACATTCTCCCCACTTTCTAAAGCACAAATGGACGAATAAATCTCTCCAGAAATGTTTGCTTGCAGGGCTGAGAGTCTATTCCTAACTCTTGTGTCTTTTCATCCAATTCCAAGGGCAGTCTCCAGTGTGAAGTAGTTCTGAACAATTTTGCCTGTAAATAAGAAACCCCGTTGTTTTTGACCATTCCTTACTGTTTCCGTTCAATGTCTCTTATCTCCGTTAAAAAAGAAGTCACTTGGGCTTCCCTGGTGGTGCAGTGGTTAAGAATCCACCTGCCAATGCAGAGGACATGGGTTCAAGCCCTGTTCTGGGAAGATCCCACATGCCGCGGAGCAACTAAGCCCGTGTGCCACAACTACTTAGCCTGCGCTCTAGAGCCCGTGAGCCACAACTACTGAAGCCCACGTGCTACAACTACTGAAGCCTGCGCACCTAGAGCCCGTGGTCTATGGCAAAAGAAGCCACCGCAATGAGAAGCCCGCACACCGCAACAAAGAGTAGCCCCCGCTCGCCGCAACTAGAGAAAGCCCGCGTGCAGCAACAGAGACCCAACTCAACCAATAAATAAATAATAAAAATTAAAAAAAAAGAAGTCACTTTATCTCATGCCCCTTTGGTATACTTCTAATATTTTTGTATGAGAAATTATATATTCCAATGATAGTGATATTCCCATGCCTAAGAAGATCTGCCGGCAGATGGAAAGCAAGTCAGAGCTCTCTAGGCCTGAAAAGACAATTAAACCTCTAGCCCAGATTGGTGGTGATTACTGGCTACCAGTTATTCAAAGGCTTTATGACCCAAGCTGATTGTAGTCCATGTTATGACAACAAAACCAAATCACAATTGAAGTGCATGCTTGATAAAGAGCCTTCCATTTATATGAACAGCTTTAGCAATTAGTTTCCTGTAACAGAGAGAGCAAGAGATAGCACTTTACTAGTTTCATGTGACAAAAATGGCGGGATGATTTTTTAAAATCATCAGCCCTTCAGAGCAAATATATAAATTATTACCATTATTATGCATAGTATATTAGATTACAAGACTGATGCACCCTATGCTGAAGCTAAATTAAAAGAATACCATACTATATTAGAAAAAAGTAATCAGTGTACTCAACATCTTACTATAGTTTATGTTCCCTTTTCCTGAAAACTTTCTAGCCCATGGGAGGGAATATTTGATGGTTATTCTGACAAATACTACTGCTGGAAGACGGTCTCTATATGGTAGCAACAACCATCCTACCCAGCCCAGCTCTTTCTGCACTGCTCATCTTTTCTCTTTTGGGACCTGTAGTTTCTTCTAGAAAAGGATTTTTTTTGTCACTGCACTTTAAGTCAGTGGCAGTTTTAAATGATAAGCCTATTTGACAGGCGTTTTGTTACCTTCCTATCTTTCTTAGAAAGTAAGGAAGAGGCAGCAAAATATGAAAATTGAAATAATTGAACTTCTTTTAACAGATGGAAAATTTGGACTGCTCCTCAGTTCTAGAAATTAATCTCTACTACCGTGCCAGAAAATAAGGAAATGCTTTTATAAAAATTGATGATAGGAGTATCTTAAGGGGGCATAGGAGCTCCCAATGGCCAAAGGTAGAACAATTTGAGCAAACAAAAAAAGAGCTTTTTTTAAGTAGCAAAAAAAAAAGTAGGATCCAGGTCTTACAATCCTCCTGCTTTGCCATCATCAGCAGACTGGACCTCAATCTCCAGCTCAGCAAATCCCATCATTGTTGCAAGGAGGCTGCAGCAGCTCTAAGCTTCATATTCCCAGATGACATGGCTCAACAGAACAAGGAATGAGGCAGCAGTAAAACAAAACCACAAATAAATTTTTCAAATTAAAAAAGGAACAGCACTGGATTATAACCCAAAACATAATATAAATATCCATGAGTCTATATGAATATAAGTGAATGACTGAATAAGTAAATAAATATGGGAAAAGACACAAATCTCCGACGCATAAGGATTCCAAATAATTTATGTAAATACACCACCTTCCAGGAAATGGAACATAACTCCCCACTCCATATAAGTGTGGGCTGCACATAGTGACTTCCTCCCAAAGGTACAGTGTAGAAAGAGGGTAAAATAAAGTAGCTTTACAGTGTAAACGCTTGCAAACACTACCTCAACCAGGTGATCAAGGTCAACAGTGAAAATCACGTTTATAGTGTATACCCTTGATATCATGTGATTAAAACAACACTTTACTTCTGTGGTTTTCCTCCCCAAAACCCATAACCCCAGTTTAATCATGAGAAATACATATGAAAAATCCCTACTGGGGGCATTTCACAAAATGCCTGATCACTACTCCTGAAAACTGTCCAGGTCACCAAAAACAAGGAAAATGTGAGAAACTGTCACAGCCAAGAGCAACCTAAAGAGATATCACTAAACATAATGTGGCATCCTGGATGGGATCCTGGAACAGAAAAAGGACATTAGGCAAAAACTAAGGAAATCTGAATAAAGTACGAACTTTAGTTAATAGTAATGTGTCAATATACAATCATTAATTGTCATATTAATATAAGATGTAATAATAGGAGAAACTGGGTGTGGAGTATACGAGAACTCTCTGTAATAACTTCATAGTTTTTCTGTAAATCTAAAATTGTTCTAAAATATTGAATCTCTACAACCCTTAGAATTTGTCTGAAGGTTACTTTCTTCATAACTCTAGCTCCACCTTACCGAAGCCAACTTGCTTTCTATTACAGATTCATGCTCATACGTACACATATATGAGTATTTTGCTCTCATAGTCATTAGTCCTGTTCACCATATTTCTCAATTCTCCTGCCCCTTTTGAAGTTAGGCATAATCCTATTACTGTCCAATAAAATGTGAGAGGAAGTAAAATACATCACTTTCAGGCTCAAGATATAATAGCTATCACTAAATTCACTCCATCATCTACCCCGTGCCACAGCAGTAGTAGAAACGCAGATAGAGAGATAGAGATTGAAGTTCCATAACTTGGATCACTGAGTGACTACAATAAACAGAACTCCTGACCACCCCGCGTCGGGAGAGAAATAAACCTTGATGTATTTAGACAATGAGAACTCGAGTGTGTTTGTTACCACAACATAGCTTGACCATCCTATCAGATACACACATGTGCACATTATTTATCACTTGATAACACAATGACTCTCAAAATGTCCCAGCAGAAAATTTATTATAATCTTCGAAAATACTGAATCAGTGTGCTGCACACCTGAAACTAACTAATATGATATTGCAGATCAACTATACTTGAAAGAGAGGAAGGAAGGAAGGAAGGGAGGAAGGAAGGATGGAAGGAAGGACGGAAAGAAGGGAGGAAGGAAGGAAAGGAGGGAAGGAGAGAGGGAGGGAGAGAGGAGAGAAAAAGAAAAAAAGAAAGAAAAGGAAGAAAGGAAGGAAGGAAGGAAGGGAGAATGGGAGACGGAAAGAGAGGGAAAGGAAGGAAGCAAGGGAAAAAACTTTTGGAGGAGATGAATATGTTCATGGCATAGATTTTGGTGATGGCTACACCGATGTACACTTATGTCCAAACTCATCAAGTTGTATACATTAAATATGTGCAGCTTTTTGTATTGTAAACCTCAATAAAGTGGTTCATCACAAAAAAATGATTGAATTTAATGAAATAAAAGAAATCTTCCAAATATTACTGACAATCTGTATACAAAAGTTTTTACGTTTTGGACGTTCTTGTAAGAGAGTTGTGAGCTTCTAGAGGGAAAGAATTCTGTCTTGTTCTCCAGTTTATCTCCCATATCTGGTGCACATTATGCACTACATGTAGAATTCTGTCATCAAATAGACAATAAATATGAAAATATTCAAAAAATAAAAAGAAGCTTAATTCCTTATGGGATGCATATTTATCACAATGTGCTTATATTATGGGAGTAAAACAAGTATTTTAGGCAGAATTAGAATAGGTACTAGAATGAGTCTTTTACATCATTGGCTTACTGCCAGTTTATAATTTTCAATGTTTTTAGTAATTCTTTTACATCTTAACTATGGAGAATTATCTTCAGTTATGAATAGGGAAACCATTCCTATTGTAGTCAGTACTGGATTTTTCAGGTAGTTTTAGGGTTAAATTCCCTGTGTCTGGAGATAATTTGAGAGCTTGCTTTCTTTTTGAACCACTCTTAACATCGGTTCTTTTTTCTTAATGAGAAAGTACAAGTAGAGTGGCTAATATTTTTTTAAGAGAAAACAAATGTTTCACAAAAAGAAAAAAGAAAAAACTTGAAAACACAACCCACAATAAAGCAGTGGGAAGATTCATTTTTTTATAACATAATTTTAATAGGAAAACAATCTTTTATGATCTTTATAAATAGGTTAGTTACATATTCCTTCCACACTGATGTGCATTAAACAACATAAAAATTGTTGTAGAGAAATAGACTCATGATCCTCTTGAGGAGGTATAAAACCACCAAAGTGCACTTGACAGAGTAATACCCTGGGGTATCAAGAAATGATAATTCCTTCATTTCCCCTCTCAGAGCTCAGTTTATGCAAAAAGCACTAGAATTTTAAAACTTCAGGGCCCTTAACCAGACACCAGTCATGACCATATGTTTCCACCTTCAATGACATCCTCTGGCACCAAGTTCCAAAATCAAAATTTGTTTTATTTAAAATACATTTGTCAGTTTAGAGGCATCAACACACTTCTCTTTCTTCACTAAGCACGCGAACATCACTGGGCCTGAGAGTTTAACCACTGTCATGCAAACTGCAATGTCATAAATAGAATACAGGGTCTGCCATATTCTTTTCTACACAATTATTTTAAAGATTTAATTTTTTATCAAAATAGCCCATGATATAGGACAAATCAAAAGGTACAATAGCATATGATAGATTTCCCAGAAAAGTATATTTTAAAAATATATTTTTTATATTATACTTAATACATATATAATATTCTATAAGGCTATCACTCTGCTTAGCTCAATAAACTTCGTATATGAATAAGTCTTGCAGAGTATTTTGATTACCTCTCTAACAGAAGATTCATCACCTAATATTTATTTGAAATAGTGGAAGAAACCTTGAAACTCCTTGCTTATCACACATACCAGCTTTACCATATCATCATGGCTAACAATGGATAAAGACTGGAAATGGAACAGGAAATCCTCCTTAAGGAAGAAGATAGACGACTTATAAGTGTTCAGATAAAGAATTGATACCTTTAAAAGATATGACTTTTTACTACAGCTATACAGAAACATACATAATACAAATAAATTTTAATAGGATCATAAAGATAAGTTAATTGTGCTTTGCTGATAGGATTGTTGGAATATGGTTTTTAATGCTCTAAAATAATCATTAATAAAGGACTCTTAAGGATAAGCTGATCAACAAGAGTAATAGAAGTAACATGTTAAAAACATAAGCAGAATATTCAAAAGTTTAAACATTTACAAATACAATTTATTTTCCTTAGCACTTTAAACTCTTTAACAAAATGGCATTTTTGTCTCCACAAAAATCCATTTGAAATCAAATGCATAACACCTAGAAATCCCACTGAGCTCATCTCTTCTTTTGAAAACTGTCAGATGTACTTTAAATAGTGGGGGTCTCGATGCTACAGTCGGGTTTATAATTTGCAACAATACACTTCTTATTACTTACAGGAAAATCATTTCCACAATGACTCACTGATGTCTCTCTCCCTCTAATCATCATTTCTGCAGCATTTAGGTACAAGATGCGTGGTGTCCTCTCTTCAGATGCCAACAGAATGACAATGAGTCAGCAACATGAGCAGATAAAGTCACAGTCAGAAGCTGTGTGACTGCCCTAGTGACCGCAGAGAAAACGTTGAGAGCATCCTTCACAAGTGGACGCAAGAGGACTTCCAGGCAGCAAAAGAAAGTTACCAAACAAATGTGGCTCTTCAAGAATACAGTGGGACGCTGAGGAGGAATTATCAACTAGGAAGTTCACTGGCTGTAGACTTCAGATACCTTGCCTCTGGGGTTTTCATCAAGCAGTGCAAAACCTGTGTGAGTCTTTGAGATTCCTGTAGAATGAGGAAGAAAATATCTTGCCATTCACTCTTTCAGTTACTGATCTTACCTGAACGTTGTCAGGTATTTTAATGTTTTAAGAAAAAAAGGAGTACCTTGGAGAGTCTACTGAGATTGAATTCTTAGTTGCCAAAATGTAAGGTTTTTAAACACTTTAAAATTACTCTACCCTGTGGACACTGCAATGGTTAATTTTGTCAACTTGAGTGGGCCACATAGTGTCCAGATATTTGGTCAAGCATAAATCTGGTTGTGTCTGTGAGAGTGTTTTTGAATGAAATTAACATCTGAATTGGAAGACTGAGTAGAGCAGATTGCCCTCCCCAATGTGGGTGGGCTTCATCCAATCAGTTGAAGGCCTGAATAGGATAAAAAGGCTGACCTTCCCTTGAATAACAAAATTCTTACTGCCTGACAAGTTTTGAACTAGAACACTGGCTTTTTTCCTACTGTTGAACTCAGACTGAAACATCAGCATTTCCTGGGTCTCAAGCCTCCACCTTCTAACTGAAACTGCCCCATTGGCTCTCATGGGTCTCCAGCTTGTCAACTGCAGGTCTTGGGACTTGCCAGCCTTCACGACTGTGTGAACCAATTCCTTAAAATTAAATAAATAAATAATGTAAGTAAATAAATAAATGTATCTATCTATCTCTCCATCTTATTGGTTCTCTTTCTCTGGAGAAACCTGACTAATGCAGACACCTTTGCATAGGAAAGGGATTTGGCTCTCCTAACTTTATATATTTGTTGGGCAGTGTCTGGATGTACAGTGGACATATCGTTTAACTGAGTTGACCAGTCAATTTAGAAAAATATAATCATCAACCACTCGGTTTTGTTGAATGACGTGGACAGTTTAAAGGTAAAACAAGCTGTGCTCAGAGACAAGCCCAGAAGATATATTCTGGTTTGTAAACTCTTGCAGAAATTATAACACAAATTGAAAAGTCCCCAATTTCTCAATATATACTTAGCCAGTAATATTATTTCTGAGCTTCTTATTCTCTTGAATTGTCTGTAAGTCCACAAACAGCATTTCTGAGAAAAGTGGATGACTAGCAAGGAGAGGAATTGAACCACTCAAGGATGACTATAGAAGCAATAATTCTGAGTGGATTAAACACATGTTATTCCCAACATATAAATATTTGTTGAAGATGATCACAAATCACAAGCTCTAAAGAAGTTTTTCTATTCTACTGTATCTCTCTTTTTTTTTTTTTTTTGTGGTACGCGGGCCTCTCACTGTTGTGGCCTCTCCTGCTGCAGAGCACAGGCTCCGGACGCACAGGCTCACGGGCCATGGCTCACAGGCCCAGCCACTCCGCGGCATGTGGGATCTTCCCGGACCGGGGCACGAACCCACGTCCCCTGCATCGGCAGACGGACTCTCAACCACTGCGCCACCAGGGAAGCCCCTCTCCTGGATCTCTTGGCCAGGCTCAAGGAATCCTAAGTTAGGCTCAACTTTACATATTCTGTAAGCAATAATATCCTTCCATATCAGACACGTACACCTGAAAAGGGAGGCGGGGATCAATCTAAAATACACACAGACGGTGTTTAAACTTCATTATGAAAAAAAGTGCATTTATCAAAATTTCATTTAAGTAGGTCTGAAGATTAAAAAAACACCACTGGGGAATAAGAAGCAGTTAGAAAAACTGCACTAGAACTTTGTACCCCTAGTATTTGGACTGAGAAAATTTCCAATAGCTGAAGTACATGTCAAAAATATTATGATGTTCTGAATAAAGGGACCACGAATGAAAGGCAGTCTTCAGATACCTAAAGTCTCCTATATAGTGCATCTGGCAGAATATCAGAGGCAGGAATGATCTGACACATAATCTGTTAGTTGCTCTCAGAAGGATCTTTGTTCAGTGGTTGGATGGATTTCACTGATTGCTGGCCCCTGAGGATGTCAATAGTGCCACGTAGATAGAGAATCCATAGTCCAGCTGAAACAGGAAAGACTAAGGGAGAAGTCTTGATGTCTCAGTGCTCTAGTCTAAAAGGAAGAAAATCTTTGCTGATCCTAATAAATATAACTTTGTTGTAATAATTACATGATTGTATGGTTGTAACTCCCTTTGGGAACATTGGTTCAAGTTTCCATAACAACTTGATACAGGTTTTTAATATGGTTATAACTTTCTCTGGATTTATGATCTCAGAATTTTTTCCTCCCCTTGGCTCAGCAGTACTCAATTGCAATAACATTAATTTTATAATGAGCCTCCTTTGCTAACTTAGTTGCAGATCTATTTCAGTGCCAAGGCGATCTATGTAATTTAAAGAAGAAATATGACTGTTGAAAACTTTACAACCATGAGAAGGGAAATTCACTGTTTCTATTGCTCTCATATTTATTTTTCATTTTAAAATATTCATAAAAGTATTTATTTTTACTTTCTAAATTTATAGTCCACTTCTTCTCTTCATGGACTTTTTTTTTTTTTTTTTTTTGCGGTACACGGGCTTCTCAATGCTGTGGCCTCTCCTGTTGCGGAGCACAGGCTCCAGACGCGCAGGCTCAGCTGCCATGGCTCATGGGCCCAGCTTCTCCGCAGCATGTGGGATCTTCCCGGACCTGGGCACGAACCCGTGTCCCCTGCATCGGTAGGCGGACTCTCAACCACTGCGCCACCAGGGAAGCCCTCTTCATGGACATTTTTACATTTTGGTCCAGATTTGCCATTCCAAGTCTTCAAAGACTATTGTTTAATAGGAAAGCAGATGATAGATAACAGAAAAGCAGAAAGGGGATTGAGCTAGAGGGAACTTTGCCCTTCTATTTGTTTTCTTTGCCGTAAGTATTAAAACAAATTTTTTTAAAGTGGAGAGAAGGAGTTACGACTGAAAATCTAAAAATAAAATTCTAACTCTGCCATCTATTTGTTTACATACATTTCTTAAATCCTCAGGTCCTTAGTTTCTACATCTGAAAAACAGAATGAAACCAAAATATTTATAATATATAAAATACCAAGCACAAGTGCCTAGCATGTAACAAGCCCTCAAATACAGTCGACAAAGATCACTGTTTCCTGCCATTATTTCTATTATT
Source organism: Pseudorca crassidens (assembly GCF_039906515.1). Lineage (NCBI taxonomy): Eukaryota > Metazoa > Chordata > Mammalia > Artiodactyla > Delphinidae > Pseudorca > Pseudorca crassidens. Next base: position 71,386,523 of record NC_090297.1, on the reverse strand, counting down.
CGTATTGTTAGTCTCCTACTAACAATGTTAATCTCCTTCAGTCCTTCAGCAAATGTGGTAGACCTCCAGATGCCTACACCCTATTCTCTGGAACCTGTGAATATGTTATGTTACATGGTTAAAGGAACATTGCAGATGAAATTAAGGTTATGGACCACATTGGTTTACAATCCCCAGTTTTCCGGTGGTCACAGTACAGTGGGATAGACAGACACAAACCAATTTTTAAAAATTATACAAACTAGTGAAATAAAAAAGTGATCTCAGATCTCAAATCATACTTTATATTTCACTTATATGCCTAGCCCAGCAATTAATGCCAACATCTGCTACTGACCAAATTCACAGATTCCTTGCCTCCAAACATTGGCCATATTGCCTTGCTCCACTATTATGGTTCTCGTCATGGGGTCATAGCACCAAGTATTCGATCTTTTTCAATACTAACTGGATTGCAAAATGGATATTGTAAAAAAATAAGTTGGGCTTATTTGAATACAAACAAAGAGAAGGGGGCTCTTCCTTCTTTTCTCCTTGAAATACACACAAAAAGGCATACCACTATGCAAAGACCTTAAAATATTGAATGTTAAAATTACTGTATCAGAAAAAAATGGTAAATTTCCAGTGGATGAGCCCAGAAGACACCATCTTAACCAAGTGATCATGGTCAACATCACCAGTAATAAGACTTAACTTCATTATGTACTCTGCATATGACGCACAGATCATTTCTTGCCGAAAATGCATAACCTTAATCTAATGATGAAAAAATAAGACACAAACTGGACAAACTGATGAAATGTGAATTATCTTTTATTATTATTATTTTTAAATTGAAGTATAATTGATTTACAATGTCGTATTAGTTTCAGGTGTACAACAAAGTGATTTAGTTATATATATATTATATATATATGCACATATATTCTTTTTTTTTTAACTTTTTTTCTGGCTATGTTGGGTCTTCGTTACTGCGTGCTGGCTTTCTCTAGTTGTGGCGAGTAGGGGCTGCTCTTCGTTGAGGGCTTCTCATTGCGGTGGCTTCTCTTGTTGCAGAGCATGGGCTCTAGGCACACGGGCTTCAGTAGTTGCAGCACACGGGCTCAGTAGTTGTGGCTCGTGGGCTCTAGAGCACAGGCTCAGTAATTGTGGCGCATGGGCTTAGTTGCTCCACGGCATGTGGAATCTTCCTGGACCAGGGTTTGAACCCATGTCCCCTGCATTGGCAGGCGGATTCTTAACCACTGCACCATCAGGGAAGCTCCAATATACACATATATCCTTTTTCAGATAAATTAGGAGTCTGGGATTAACATATACACACTACTATATATAAAATAGATAACCAGCAAGGGTCTACTGTATAGCACAGGGAACAATACTGAATATTTTGTAATAATCTATAAGGGAAAAGAATCTGAATTATCTTGAATTTGCAGAAATTTAAATAAACAACAATTCATTTAATAGTATTATAGCACTTTTAATTTTCTGGTTTTGAGCATTGTGCTATGGTTATGTAAATTTTAATGAAAGGGGAAGCTGAGTTCCGCAGTTTTTGTAAATTTGTGTAAGTCTAAAATTGTTTCCAAATAAAAAGGTAAAAATAAAAAATAATCTACCATATCGGGAGTTAGATACTCCCAGGTAGACTTCAATGCAAAGCAGGTCTCCCTCATATTGCCATATTCATGTTTGAGCATGTCACAAGCTTGTCTCCAAAGTAGCCAATCAGGAACAAGTGGGAGGCTCAGTCCCAAGACTGGTGAAGTGTTTTGATTGAGTGGACTGGAGAAAACGAGGAACTGAATTGAGACAGGCCTACCAATTTCACTCAGACCACCTGCTTGTTTCGGATACAAGCCAGTGACCTAAACATGATGGGCCATTACCAGCCCTCTGCTGGCATTCTGAAATGACTACATAGGAGACAAATCTGGGAGTGATGAGATTTGCAAATGGCATGGGAACAGCAGAGGAGTAATGACTTTTCATGAGCATTCTGAGACACCTCTCACACACACATCCATTAAGTCACCAGGAGCTATGCTGCATGAATTAACAGAGACTATTCACCCAAAAGAAAACTTTTCCCCAGTAAGTTGTGACATGTAATGCAATATGTTATAAAAAAAAAAAAAAAAAACTCTAAATAGTACTTTTCATCACATTTCTTGAGGCAACAGAATGAATTTTTTTAACACAATTATTTCTTAGTTTGCTCTTTTTCTGTCAAGCATGCAACTGCTTTTCCTTTCTTCTGAAGTAGTTCATATTATGATGAGTGAAAGGAGAGAAATAAAAAGAGCTATGATTGTGTCAACCACAACTGAACAAATACATCTATTAAAAAGAACTCCCACCAGAAATCTTAGAAGCCTCACAAAGTCTCATTTTTTCCCACATACTAACTCTATCATGAACTGAAACTTCCCTTTCTTTTATTTTAAATTATTGTAATTGTCCCCTGTGCATATAGCAACAAGTATTTACGCTGTGTCAGATGACAATACACTAGTAAATTTGGTGTTTTAATGGCTATAATAACTCTAATAAAGAAATTAAATCAGATGTCATATGTACTTTTTTTTGCCTCCAACAATAAGTTGAATTATAGCAGGCTAAATATTACGAAGCAAAACATGTATTCATTAGCAATTAAAAGCATGTGTTGAAACTATTCTAAGCGGACAAGGCTTTGGAGGCAGCGGGGGAGCAAGCAAAGGTGCTGGTTGCCTCAAACGTGGTCCTTTTTCCCAATTTTTTCAACTTCTTCCTTTATGATAATTCCCTCTAAGTTTCATCCTGAAGAGCATCACGCTGTACCCTTCCCCACCTCTGGTCCAACCAAAATCCTAGAACCCAGGCCCATAATTTTAATATGCATATAATTTCACATGGCTGATGAGTATAACACACCATGGATAAACAGCAGGGAGGGGCTCAATGGAAAACTCATTTGTTAGTTTTCCCACTTGGAGGTTGTTATTTTTTAAATTACTGATATTGGACACTGTAGGAGTGCCCTTTTTCATACACATTGAAGCATTCCACTGGCCCCAGGAGTCACTAAGACTAGTGGATTTTAATAGTTATAGATCTTAAATGGAGTGTTAGAAATTGTTTCTTTTCATTACAATTACAACAAGGAATTAACCCCAAGGGTATCCACTTAATTTCATAATATATAGACTGGAACGCTAATGTGACTCTTCTACAGTGTAATAAAGAGGCAACTGGCCCTTCTCTCCCCGGGGTGGGTTTCTGTAAAATGTATCACAAAAATAATGTAAAACGAAAAGATTTGAAGTTAACAAGCTCCATAATGTCACCAGCTCCAGTGCCGGGCGTGAGCGAGCCCTCATAGGCACTGAGCACTGCTTCCGTGGGAAGCTCAGCCCCAGCACTTTTCTTTGAATCGCTTCACTGACACAAGGAAAATGGAAAATGAGAGAAGGAAGGATAATTTACAATTAAGCACAGAAAGTCACGAAGACAGAGAAGAGACTTGGAACAGGATTTGTTAATTACCCTGTTTCTGAGATGGGATCAGAAGTGCACGCTGGTCACTTCCCGTCATGTCAGCTTAACCCTTTGTACTCTGCAGTGACCTCAGCTCCATCTTATGGGAACTCTCTCCCTCCTTGCCAGAAGCTGAAGCGACACCAAAGGTTAGGATTTTCCATCTTCAGGCTCCAAGTGTCTGAAGCCACTTCCTGGCAGAGACTTGAAATCTTGGATCCCTGATCATTAGCCCTCTCATTTAAAGACATTTTTATTTCCCAATGCTTTTTCATGATGTTTGACTATGACTCTCTGAGCCAAAAGAGAAGAAGGACACTATTTCAGAAATAGAGCTTTAAACAGAAGTGGGACAGGACAGTGAGAGAGGCTAATGGCAATTCAATAAAAGCACAACCCAGAGAGAAGAACGTTCTTCTCTTATATTATGTATTTCCAATATATATTGTCATATTTGACCCACGACAGGCTTCTAGCCAGTCATTACTTGGGACTCACTTCTTCCCAAAAGTGTCAGCTCTCTTGAAATCTGCAAATTTGCCAGTCAACTAGATAAAAACTGATGATCCAGAGAGGAGAAAAAGCAGATCACTTAACTCATTTGTTCTCATCTTTCATGCAGATTTCATTTCCAGAGATAGATAATATTGTATAGGAAAGTCACAAAGGAACTCTGCCTTCAATGAAAAGCATCCCTTTACAAATCAAAATTCCAGGCTTCCCTCCTAAGACAGGAAGCTGTGGCCTGAAGCAGATGTCAAGAGAGCTGCCAGGAGGGCGCCAGAGATGAGAAGGCGCTAAAGAGGACAAAGGAAGACATTTATCACAAGGGAAATTTGGGTGTCCTCGCTGCTGGCTGAGAGCTACAGAAACCATTTCTAAGAGAGCTCAGAATCATTCACAAACCTGCGAGGAGCACGAAGAAAGTTGAGGAAGACATCCAGAAAACAAACACGATCAGGATTCTACCAGAAGACCAAAGTTAGACAGTGTACCTGGATTAGCAGGTGATTCTTCATTTAGGCAAGAGGCTAAGATTTTTGTAAATATAAACCATGGACTCAGTATCAAGGATGAAAGGAGTAATGTATATGCTGATCAATGGTCACAAACTCTTCTATCCCCATATTTCCTCATTCCCCATTTTATCTCCTTAAAACCACGTGTCCCTATAAGCTACATTTCCTGAATATATCAAACGTTGACTTATTAAAAGTTGTATTATCTTAGAATAGCTCCTTAGGGTTTTTCCCCAATGATTTTAATTGTGTTTGTTCTGGGCTCATAAACAGGGAACTTGAAGCATTTAAAAAACACACAAGTTTGGTATCCAAATGTTTTGTTTTTCCTAAGCTCAATGCACTTTAATTGGCTCTTCCCTTTAAAAAAAATGTAATTAAAAGGAATAAGCTCACCTATTTAGAAATTTCTCATTTCTTTATTTACCTTAAATCTTTCATGCAAGAAACTGTTAATGTTCTTTGCTTTGTTTTGTACTAAATAGAAATAAGATACAAAACAATTCTCTAATTCAGATTACATGGGGTGTATGCCTTACAAGTTTGATTTTCTGAATTACCCCTGCCATTTTCAAATTGAATATCATAGTCAATATCAATCTAACCAATAAAAAGCAATTTAATTTTTACAAAGAACGAAGAGAATATCTAAATTTGGCATATCAGACAGTTTTTTGTCTCTGTTGAATTATTTCAGGTGATATTTTAGTTAAACTGAGTTAAAACAGCAAATTTCATAATCCTTCAAGTAATATAAGACTGTAGCCCCTGATATAATTATTTAGGGCAAAAGCTTATTCATATCATATCGTAATTGATAACATATCTGAAATATGTACTCCTATTTGCTCTGTTTATAACACTATTTGCCCTACAGGTCATAGTCTCAAAGACTATAATCTTTACAATATCAGATACATCACCAGAGTATTTGATTTTCCAATATCTATAACATTGTTAATGATTATTTGGATTATTATTTCTTGAGTAACATAATACTTCTTATATGATATAAATGCTTATTATAACATAAATAGGATAAGCATATCTATTTATCATATATTGTCTCTCCCAAATGACACAGGCTATTACAAAATTGGAATGTAAACACACCAAAAACAAAAACAAACAAACAAAAAATTTTTGTTCTTTACAAGTTTCCAAAGATCACACTGGTAGATAGCCAGTGAAAGAACAAAAATCGTATCTCTGACAGCTGTACTGCTGTGAAAATCAGAAATATTCCCCCAACTCTTTAACTCTCGCCCAGACAATCTCTTGAACTTTTGCCCAACGTGACCAATGACCCTGGAGACAACGGCCCAAAATTGAATGCTTTAGTTTCTATTGTAAAACTGTTTCTTCTCCCATGTTTCCCCTTTAGGTGAAAAGGAAGAGTCATTTTCTAAGGCCACAGGGATTTTTTGGACGTGTTAAATTGAAAGACTATTAGGCTTGCATTTGGGTGTATCAGGTAACCATTTGGATATGAGTGTTAGCCTCCAGGCTGGAGAAATAAATTAGGGAATCACTAATATAGAGCTGGGATTTAATCCATGAAATTACCTATGCGGTGAATATAGATGAAGAAGAGAAAAAGTGTGAGAACTGAGCTACAGAGGGAGAACTCCATAATCTAGAGGAGAGGAGAGGAAGCTATGAGAGGACATAGGAAGAAGCAGACAGTGAGGTGGGCAGGCATCCTGGCTAGTGTGGGAGCCTGTATTTCAAGTGCAGCAGGTGTTTCAAGAAGGAACATGATCAACTCTGTCAGCTACTGATAGGTCAGGTTTATTGAGAATATCTTTTTTTTTTTTTTTTTTTTTTTTGCGGTACACGGGCCTCTCACTGTTGTGGCCTCTCCCGTTGTGGAGCACAGGCTCCGGACGCGCAGGCTCAGCGGCCATGGCTCACGGACTCAGCCGCTCCGCGGCACGTGGGATCTTCCCGGACCGGGGCACAAACCCATGTCCCTGCATCGGCAGGTGGACTCTCAACCACTGCGCCACCAGGGAAGCCCGATAGGTCAGGTTTAGATAGTTAACCGATGACTTTATTAACATCGTGATTATCAGTGAACTTGATAAAAGCTGTTTCAGTGAGTGCTGAGGGTGAAAACATGATTGGAGTGGCTCTAAAAGTGGAGTGGCAAAGACAAAGAGGACAGATTGTAAGAAATCTCCAGTAAAAAGGAGTGGATAATTGAGATGGTAACTGGAGAGGGATATTGAGTCAGAGTATTTTTTTAAGATAGAAAAAAAATCACACAATATGCTTATGTATCAATGGGAATGAACCATTAGAAAGTGAAATTTTGGTTTTGCAGTAGAGCAAAGAAATAATTGCTGTGTGATTCCCTTAAGTAGGGAAGAGGATGGAATCCAGTTGACAGGTGAGGCAGACAAGCAGGGGGAGTTCATCAATAGCACCAGGGAGGAGGGCAGAGTTCACGAGGTGGATAGATGTGGTGGTGGCAGCAGATGGAAATTTCTCATCTGATGGCTTATGTTTTCTTATCATTCAGGTCTCAGAGCAGCTGCCACCACTCAAAGAGCCTTCCTTAACCACCAAATCTAAGTAGCTCTCCTTTCCATAGGGTCCCATACAACCCAATTTTACTATCTCTATAGCACTTATGTCCTTTTTAAAAACACTGTTGTATAATTTGTTTAATTGGTTATGTATACATTTCCCAGCTAACAGCGTAGACCTTCCTTCTCTTCTTTACTGCTACATCCTTTATCCCCATAACTGAAAAGCAGAGAATACAAATAGTGGCTCAATATGTAATTGTTAAATAAATGAATCAATGAACACTTCAGAAACAAGCACTTCCAAGAACCCAAATGATTTCAAATGTGATATTACCAGTCTCAAGTATCTTTCTAGAGTTATTCATACAGGTATTAAAGTATGTGGATAGTTGTGCCTTTATTACCTGCTCTATTGAAAATGTACACTCCGGAAAGTTTTGTAATAGTGAATTAGATACTCGTGGGCACGTTATAGGTTGCAGACTATGGGCATTACAGAACAAGAGCAGGTATCTCCAACACAAAAAGTCCAGCTAGTCTCACCGGCACTGCACGTGGCGTACAAAGTGGGGTACAGAGAAGGAAATGATCAGTCAGAAAACAGAGAAAAGCCCTGGAATTCAAAACCATTAAATAAGAGAAAATTATCCTTAAATGTTTGTCTAGCACTTGATGTTTGCTTCCCATAATTTTTATTAGTACTCCACCAAATCACTTCAGAGGTCAGTTAGTATTGTTAGGTCTTTTTTTTTTTTTTTTTTTTTTTTTGCGGTACGCGGGCCTCTCACTGTTCTGGCCTCTCCCGTTGCGGAGCACAGGCTCCGGACACGCTGGCTCAGCGGCTATGGCTCACGGGCCTAGCCGCTCCGCGGCATGTGGGATCTTCCTGAACCGGGGCACGAACCCGTGTTCCCTGCATCGGCAGGCGGACTCTCAACCACTGCGCCACCAGGGAAGCCCTGTTAGGCCCACTTTTACTGAGCTGTAAACTGATCCTCTAAGATAGGGGTCCCCAACCGCTGGGCCACGGACCACCATAGGTCCACAGCCTGTTAGGAACTGGGCCGCACAGCAGGAGGTAAGCTGCAGGCGGGCTAGCAAGAAAAGCTTCATCTGCGGCTCCCCATCGCTCTCATTACCGCCTGAACCATCCACCACCACCCCCATCCGTGGAAAAATTGTCTTCCACAAAACTGGTCCCTGGTGCCAAAAACGTTGGCGACCGCTTCTCTAAGAGATTAGCTGATTAGGTGCTCCACACAGAGGAACTTACCTGCAGCTGCAGAAAAAGAATTCACAATCATGCTGCCTGCTTTTCTTAGCCCGCTTAAGTCAACCATCCCTCTAAGAGCCACAGAATGGAAGAGTTGATGGTTGGATGATCACCAGCAACAGTAGTTGACCATTACTTTTTTTTTTTTTTTTTTTTTTTTCTGATACTGATTTTACTTCTCTGGGCTGACTTGCATTAACCTGAATTTGAGAATATTTATGCAGAAGAAATAGTGCATCCATGAACACCAAGTCCAAATCCTGATAGGAGTGTTTATTCCTTGGTCGAGTTATGCCCAAAAGCAATTAGACATTACTCAGTGGCCCTGGGTTTAATCTGTTATTTATACCAGTTAGACAGAGGGAATCCCTGAAATTATCTATGGCTAGGCACCCTGGAAATTTTCCTAGGCTATTTTTCGAAGGTTATCTGGTATTGCTGGTCACCCTTGCCAAACAGAAATACAAGAGGCAGAGAAATGAGGAAACTGAGAAATGAGGATATAGATATCCTTCAAAAAAAGTACAGTTTTGATAAAAGAAAAAAAATACAAGATACAATCTAAGAGTTTGCCCTTTTCATTTAGTTTTTTTTTTAATGTTTAATAGTGGAAGAGGCTTTGAAGAGTTCATCATCCTTCTTCCAAAACTGTGTTTCCCAAATGAAACAACATTCCATTCTCCTCTAAATCTCCAATGAAGGAGAATTTCACACCCCAGATCCAAACCACATATTAGAATAATAATATTCTGCCTGAGGCGAGGAATGACTTCCATAATCTACCTCTCTGTTCACCACACCAAGACTTTCGCAATAGAGTATAAAGAGATATTGTTTGACTATGTTCCCCCCAGATGAGGTAAATGTCATTTCATTAGGGAGGAAAATAAAAGATCAATTTACAAAACCCATAAATGTGTAAGAATAACCCAGGTTTGTTCATTCTTTTACACTTTCTTCGTCCTTCCCTCCCTTCCTTCTTTTCTTTTCTTTTTTATTAATTTTTATGGTATTTACTGCCAATACTGGACCTTCTAAAACAATCAGAATGTGGTCTAGTCGTTAATAAATGTTGCCCTTAATCTGACATAAAGAAGGTGGTCCCTGTTAATAAACCAATATCTTTCCAGATTTGGTCTCTTCTCTTGCTCTGATCATCCTAACTGCTTTCCCTTGACCTTGAAACCTGCTTCATTTTCTATTTCTGGGATTCTATCTTAAGACATCATCCAAATTTTAGAAAAAAGTTGTGGAAAAAGCTATATCAATTAAGAATAAATTTTAAAAAATAATAATATGAGAAATCTCCCAAATTAAAAGTGTTAAGTAAATTCTAATTCATTTTGTTTGAAATAATATAGAGATATTTAAAATTACAAAGAACATTCAGTACCTGTGGGAATGCTTTGGATATTCAATGTTAAATGAAAAAAATAGGATAAAAAATTGCATAACTATATGACTAAGATTAGAAAGTAAAAATAAGCAGAAAGTAAAAATTATAAAAAGTAGAAATACAATTAAATGTTAAGAGATTAGTTAAGATAGTTGTTTTCTTTTGTTTTTTCTATATTCCAAATTTTCTATAAAGTTAAAATAAGTCTTAATTTAATCTTTTAGTTTAAAAGAGATCTGTGATGTAAGGGAACTCATATTTATTGCAATTGTTCCTTTTTCTTTTTAGGTATTTCTTGCATCTTGGAATAGTTGTTTGTGGGCAAAAAACATCTTTGGATTAGGCCAAGATTCTGTTCTCTGAGCCAGTTGGTAAGGGCAGGGATTTAAAAGAAGAAAAATTTATGTAATCAGAATTTTATTAAAACTGTCTGGGATTTTATAGATCATGTGTTCAAAACTCCACATTTTATATTGAAGAAACTGAGAAGGAAAGAGCTAGAAAAATATAAGAAGCAGATATGTGGGTGGATCCAACTGACATGTAAGTTTAATGAAATTTTATAGTCACAATTATTTCAGAGGGCTCTGAATACAGCAAACAGTAGATCTAGGTAATAGAATCTGCTGTCTTTCTAACTCTCTCTGTTTTCTAGTGATTTCCAGCCCTTTGTATCAAAGAAGTCTGTTTCTCTGAACAGTCTGCGGGACAACATTTACAAATCCTAGAGATAGCACTGAAGATATTTATTAGAACTGCCTAAGTTCTAGGAACAGTGTGTGTAATCAATGCTGTGGCAGCCCCTCTGTGCTGAGGCTCCCATTTCCCAGCTTCTGGGCCTGAGGACTACTGATTGCCCACCCTGAGGTCCTCTCTGTGAATCACCCATGGTCCAAGCTGCCTCACTGAAGTTCCCCCCTGGGGAAGGGGACACAGGATGAGGATGGGAGGGGTGGGACTAAGGGAAGTTCTCCCAGAAGAAATGTCACTTGCGAGCCTTTCAAAACAAGTAGCTTTGATGCTGACAAATGTGGAGTTTAGAGTGACACAAACAAGGAGAAGAGCATGAACTAATTTAGGGTTTTAAAAAAAGGAAGTGACATGATTAACAACACATTTTTGAAGAATGTCTTTGCATTATAGAAGTAGACTGGATTGATGGTGCATCCTGTAAATGCCTCTACCTGTTCTCCTAGGTCTCCGACTTGCTCCCATTCAACCTGCTTTTGAATTCATCTCCATGCTGCTACTCTGGGTCAGACACGCAGGTATTTTCCTATATGATATTTTATTAAGCATGTCTTTCTATTCTAATGCTTTGACACATGAAGAGACTGGCCCTCCGAGGGCTAGCCAATTCCTAGAGGTCATAAATGACTCACCTTTCATATGCAAATAAATCAATTCAGAGTCCCTGCCCCCAACCACCTCCTTTATCAGACTCTTTCACACACCAGTCTACTATCCCACTGCCTAGTCACCCCAGGATCAGTACGACTAAAGACAGTTCCTATACCCCAGAGCCTGCTGAAATTTTTTGAACTAGCCAGCCTGCTCACTCTGCCTTGTTCATGTCTTCCAGCTGAAGCAACAATAAAGGCTCTTGCCCACATTCTCCCCTCATTCCCTCTGCTGCCTGGCCAACCCTGGTGCTTCCCCATTTGGCCCTCATGGTGTGGTTCCCCTGCTCCTCTTGGGAATTGTAACAAGATATCCTTTCAGTGGCAGTCATCTCCTGATCTGTTGGCCCCCACCACATATGAATAAAAATAAAAGCTACATTTTAAAACGGTTACCTCATTTAGCTTTTGTAACACTCTTATAAAGTGTCTCCCCATTTTTTGAGATGACAAACCTGAGACTCTTCTATCTCAGAGCCTTCCACTTTGTTTAAGCGAATATACTGTGGTGGGAAAAGTTGTAATACTTCTAGTAAAATAGATTGGCCAGATTCAAATCCTACCCAGTACGAGTCTGGCAGCAAAAAGCAGCCACAAGAATCTCAGTCACTTTACACATAAAATTTATTATCCATTCTCACAGGCCTTCTGCAAGTCTAGATACTCTCCAGGGCAGCTCACTTCCCAGCAGTGAATCATGGATTCTTCCAGGTTCTATTTTGTGGCTTCACCATCTCAGCACATGGCTTCCAGGGCCTCCAAGACAGGCAAAGAGAGAGAAGAAAGAATTCACAACTGATCGTGAGTATCATAGTCAGGAGGTGACACATATCATGTCCTTCCACAGGCCATTGACCAGAACTCATCATATAACCTAACTACAAAGAAGGCAGTAAAACATAGTGGAGTTCATGGATATTTGCCATCAGCATTTTATAGTGGCCCAAGTGCAAAGTTCAATAGCTACTGTATTGGAAAAATCAGTTGTGAATCATTCCTTCCATTTTAAACACATGGACACAATCAGAGCTGTCATTCCCTTTATAGCCACTCAGAGCTCCAATATATTTTTATTGGTTCAATAACCTCTTTACTTACTTATACATACAATATAAATTACTAAAGTTAGAATCTACTTCATTCTTATTACTGCTTTCAACTTTGGTTTTTGGCTTCTTGTATGCTTTTATTTGGGATTGTTTGGGTTTTTTAAAAAAATTTATATTCTAGGAACAGAATCACACACAGAAAACTGTCTCAATATTCAATTAGGTCTAAATAAAACTGAAATCTCTTCTAGAAATCCACAGAAATTAAGTCAATCTATTATTCCCTTTTTAACAACTTTCTCTTTCTATCAGCTGCTTCTTCCTATTCCATTTTGAGTGTCTTTCTGTATGCTTCAAGAGCCCCCAAACAGGTCATCTAATTGGTTTAGTTAATCATTTTCTAAATGTAGCACCTCTTTGGGACCAACTTCTCATACAGACTCCTTGATAGATCACAACTCAGTCTATACACGGTTGCTTTGGTCTGGCACATAGTTATAATATAATTCACCACAGCCAAAGTTGCTGAAGAGTATATGACCCCATGTGCTCTGTAACTCACCTCTGGAAGCTTAGCTCAGAAGATATCTTTGGGTGAGACAGTCTCGCAGCCATGGATTCCTCTCCAAAATAGCCTTGTGAAAAAACATTTTTGTTTTTTTATGAATAAAGCTATACTCGTCATTTTCAGTTTAGTGTTGGCTTAGTATTCAAGAAGGTAGGAAAGTATTGAACCACAGGTTTAGCCACCATGGCACTGCTGCCAGATGGGTTCTTCAAGACAAAGAAAAATATGTGAAAAACAGATCTTCTACTCATTCTATTTCTGTCACACACAGGATTTTTTTTAATGGTGCTTACACCCTACTAAGATTTTCACTAACTATTGTAATATTGAATTTTTTTAACTTTCATTTTGAATTATTATATAAATGGTACCGTTACCATGACAAAAGCACAAACTGAGTTATTCTGTCAAACGTATATGTCACCCAGTGAGCACAATGGAAAACGATGATAATTGTAAATTTAAGCAAGAAAACAGATCAATTTTAAGGAAAGGGCATGACTAATCTATAAGTCACCTTTAAACTATGGAGCTTTAGGTAAAATATTAAAGGATCTTTTTTAAGGGTAAAAAATAATTAAAACAAAAACTAAAATTTATCTCATATTCAGCTTTAGCCATAGACATAAGAAAGACACATTAAAGAGGAAAACCCATTAGTGAATTAGTAAACTTATTTACCTAGGTTGTGACTGGGGGAGAGGATATTGGAAGGAACCTGAGTTCACCCCTGGGAACGTAGATAAGTCATGTGCACTGTATGCACAGTGTGGAGTACCATGTGGCAATTAGAAACAACATATGAGATTTGGTCATGGCAACATGGATGGATTCAAAAAAGAAAGAAAGAGAAAAAAGAAACAAAATGAGATACAAATCATCCGATAATATTTACATGAATTTAAAAATGTAAAAACACAATACGAAACAAAAAGATGCAAGTCAAAATTGTTGCCTATGACAATAGAACAAATACTTTTCAATAAAATATCCAAATGACACAAGAAAATTTGCTGAGTCCCATTTAGCCTATCCTACATGCCATTTTCAAGGTCCCAGAACCTGGGGGTAAGATTTCTGAACTAAGGCTCTGGAAACCCTTCCATTCTGGCTGCCTCTGTTCTGAGGGGAATGGGTGGAGTAGAGATAAAAAGGGATAAATTTGAAACAAACAAATATGTGAGTCTCCGTACCACACAGATGTTAATTTGTCTGCCAGGAGCTAAGAAGTATGATTAAACAGCCTCTGAGACCCAAAAGAGACAGAGAGACACAGAGAGAGATAGCACTCTCTGATCATAACGACATGCTTAACTAGACTGTATATTGTCAGTTTATATGGAGTTTTTTGTTTTGTTTCGTCTATAATAATAGCCCATCTGACCATCAGCAGGTTCAAGAGAATGTAGACTCGGGCTTCCCAGGTGGCGCAGTGGTTGAGAATCTGCCTGCTAATGCAGGGAGCACGGGTTTGAGCCCTGGTCTGGGAGGATCCCACATGCCACGGAGCAACTAGGCCCGTGAACCACAACTACTGAGCCTGCGTGCCTGGAGCCTGTGCTCCGCAACAAGAGAGGCCGCGATAGCGAGAGGCCTGCACACGGCGATGAAGAGTGGCCCCCGCTTGCCACAACTAGAGAAAGCCCTCGTGCAGAAACGAAGATGCAACACAGCAAAAATAAATAAATTAATTAATAAACTCCTACCCCGAACATCTTCTTTAGAAAAAAGAGAGAGAATGTAGACCCAAACACGTAGGAAAAGTATTAGGGTTCAGACTCAAGTCTTAGCAGTCATTCAATTAATTGTTTAACCCTCAGCACAAAACAATTGAAAAGGAATAGACTCAAAACTACATAAAGATATGGATTAATCATCTACAGTACATCCATCACTCGGTCAGGTTTGGGATTCTGCAAGCTACAAATACTCTATTCCTATAAGTAAGATGTGACAAGCAGGCAGGAAATAAAAGGCAGTCATGGTTCTGAGTATTACAGGTGATCAGAAGTCAGGTCCCAAACTGCCACACAATTGAAAATGATTAGAGGGTATTCGCTCTGATAAAGTTTCAGGGCACCAGAAGCTGGTTAGTCTAGCAAAGACAACTTTTCTACAATAGCTAAGGGAAAGTTAGAAGGACCTAAGTAATAGAAAATAGCCAAGACCGATTTTGAAGCTTCCAATCTCATGCAACAAAGCATAGTTTTTTTCCTGGGGATTGTGGCCAGGTGGGGGATTGGCTTATTTGACATGATGTATCGAGAGGCCCACAGACTCACTGACACAATTCTACACAATGGCAAGTTGGACAAGTTATACGGCTTTCCAAAGGAGATACATACAGGATGAGAAATGGAAACGAGATTTTATGATTTAGGAAACAAATCACAGCCTTCCTGCAGTCCCATGTCCAATATTTAATCTCTAAATTATTACAGCCAGGGAAACCAACATTTTCATTCCTGCAGAATGAGTGACACGTGGTTTAATGTTCCTCTCCCCACCTGGGAATGTACTTTCCCCAGGATCCCAGTGAAAGGAGGCTTGTCTGGTCATATCTCTGGAAAGAGATCATTGACTATGCTAGTTTTGATGTTTATTACCTTCCTACAGTGAAGCTAGAAAAATTATGAAAAAAATTTTAGGAGTGCAACAAAGACTAGGTCTCAATATAGTCTCATAGAACTAGCTCTGTTTTGGGAACATTCTTTCTTCTCCTAAGGTCATGGGTGACATTTACCATATGAAACAGCCAGCGTGGCACAGGTACAGACCAATCAAACCGCATAAAATCAACTCAGCCATACTGGTGCCTACTGGCACAGCACAGCCTGAAGCCCCGCGGAGGTAACCCCCAAATACTAGAGACCGATTTTCTACTCTGTTATTGGGGTAAGTCCAAAGAGCGCGTTTTGTTTTCCAGAATCGAAATTTGCCAAATGTCCCTGTAGTGCCTGCTGCAGTTTCATAATTACAGGGATTCCCAAGCCTTGGCCGACCATTCACTGTCCCAGTCGTATTCAGCACTCACAAAGGTAAAGCAATTCCTCAGAATGACACTCTGCCCCTGGATTTGTTGAGAGAGAAAGAGAGAGAGATTCACCCGACTCCACACTCTGCTAAGGAGCAAAGAAGTCACGTGATCTAAGAGCCCACCCACCAGGCGGCCCTCTCCACTCCTGCATTCCTGAAAGGGACCGGGTCAAGGACAGGCACCCAGCACTGCAGTTTCACCTTCAAGGGTTCCTTGCCCCCTCTTCTTCCTCCCCAAAAGCCCCACTCAATGGGCTCTTCCCAGAATCACAGTGGTGTAAGAGCCCAGGGTCACTTTCCAGGCATGAGGAATGTCACAAAGGGGACTATGGGAGAGGGTTCCGTGCCCCTGTCTAACCTCACTAGGACTTTCCATACCTGAAAGAACAAACAAGCAACACTGACAAGTTCCTAGTAGTACTTTTTTTTTTATTGCTAAGGAACATAGATATCCCCCTTTCCACATTGCTGGAGAGAAATCTCATCATTTACTGGAACATTCCAACCATGTTTTGAGTACACATATGTATGAAATCTTATGCACTGTACAGGAGAATGCTCTTCTGTCGCTGCTCGCTAATACAAATTTTCTGACTACTTTCATACGAGGACGTTCTTGTATGCATTTAGAGACAGTTGTATTATAGTAGCTGAGAACATAGGCTAGAGCCAGACTCATATCTTGGCTGGTCCTCTTGGTAGCCATGGAATCTTGGATCAGTTTTTTAACTTCTTCATGTTTCAGTCTCCTCATCAATAAACGGAGGGCAACAAGACCAACATCATAGGATCCTTGGGAGTATTAAAGGATTTCTACGTGAAAGGTGCTTAGAGTAATGCACATAGTAGGCATTCCACAATTATTAATAAATGGGATATGTTTCCCCAACACAGACAAAATCCTCAGTTGATTCTGATAACTTAAATCAAGAATCATCAGATTTTCTAGAATCCTACAGATAGTTTTTTTTGTAAAACTGTTCACAATGTACCCAATTGGTTTGTCATCGTGGATTCATTCAACAGATATTTCTTGAGAAATATCAATGTGTCAGACCCTGTGCCAGAGCTGAGAATATAAAAAGGAATGAGATCGGGTCCTTACAATCATAATGATTGCAATCCAATAGGGGAGACAGACGTGTACACAAATAATTCAATGCAGAGAGTGGTTTTAGACAGAACACAAAAAAAGAAGGGGTTAACCCACATCAGTGGGCCAAATTGATATACGTCCCACACAGCCCTTGAATAGTGGTATCGTGGGGTCCAAACTTATATATGATACAGAACCAGACTCATCATACTTGTGAGCCTTCATTTTCATTGATAGCAGAAGCAAAAACTAGATCTTCCTATTTCAAGGTAACTTAGACCCTTCATTTTTAAGCTTCATCTCTTTTAGATAGTCAAATTCCAGGTTTTCCCCAACATCATTCTCCTATCGCTGAGGAGCTTACAAATTGTCCTGTCATTAGAGAAAGGACCTCTGGCTGTCCTTTCCAAGATATGCTCTATTCATGGATCGGATCTCACTACCCATCTTCTTAGCAAAATATAGTATCAGCTATTTTAACTTAACCTAATAAAATGAGCATATCTACAATAATTAACTTCTGCTACATAATAACCCCAAAATGTAATGATTTAAAACAACAACAATTTGTTTAGCTCAAAATTCTGCAAGTCAGCAATGTGAGCAGTTCTGGTCTTGGCTGAGCTCAATCAATACATCTGTGGTCAGCTGGGAACTAGTGGGTCTAGGATGGCTTCATCTGGAAGGACTATCTAGACTTGTTCATAAAGCATGCAAGAGTTTCAAGGGAGCAGAGGGAAAATCAAGGCATGGAAAGAGCACAACATCATTTCTGTCATATTCTATTGGCCAAAGCAAATTCCAAGGCCAGCCAAGTTTCAAGGATTGGGTAAAGAGACTCCATCTCATGATGGGAGATGCTGCAAAGTCACATTACAGAGATGAGGTGATTTTTGCATCAATCTGTCAAAGTATCTATAACTAAAGTTAACTAAAGTTAAACAAAGTATCTATAACTAAAGTTGGTCAAACAACAAACTTTATTGTCTGACTACATGACCTACTCTGCTAGGCTTCTAACATGAATATACCTTTAACCATTTCTCAACGAATGTATTTACTCGGTAAAAGGAAACAAGAATTTAAATAAAACGAGTTTAATTCCATTGAATTTGCCAAATATTACTCAGGTGTCTAATTCTAGGCACTGAGCCAGTCACGGAAATATATAGACAAATTAAAAAATCACTGCCATTAAGAAGCTTGCAGTCTAGTAGAGGAAATAAATAGGTAAATATATGCAATGATAGATGGAGAGGGCACTATGAGGTTATAAGGAAACGGTACATGACTCAGAGAAAATTTCCTGGAGAATATTGTGGAATGTCAGGTGTCAGAGAAATCCAGAAGGATGAGAAATAGTGCATTCTCTGTGTGTGGACAGTTAGCACTGAATCCGTATCTCCTAGCCTTGTCACAGGTCAAGAAATTAGTTCACTGACAGACTTGTGTTACCATGAATAGCATGTTTGATACCAGGAACTTTCAAAAAAAAAAAAACTTTTTTTTTTTTTTTAACTACCATAAAAGTGGTTTAGCATACCAGACCCCTTCCATCACTTGTCAGGTAATCATCCCAGGTAAACCTTCGTTTTTGTTCTCTGCTTCAACATCAGATCATCAACATTGCTTGCTTTTGGTCTCCCCAGCGCTCCTCACCACTCAGTGTCTGTTCGACCCTTGCTCCTCTATTTTTGGCATTTCGAATCCTAGGCTAGCTCATTCTCAATACTGAGATGTGACTTCTACATCAGTTGCTTTGAGCAGCTCAGTATTCATCCTCTTTTTGAAGTCCAATATCATTCATACATTCATTCATACAACAACAATTTGTTAAGGTCTGGCTATAGCCTAGGACTACTATATAATGGTAAATAAGATAATTACAGCCTCTATTCTTATGACTCATAATATGTAAGGAGAGACTGATATTAAAGCAGGAATTACACAAGTGATTTTCAATTATGTTTATATGTCCTATAAAGAAAAATATAGGGCTTCCCTGGTGGCGCAGTGGTTGAGAGTCCGCCTGCCAATGCAGGGGACGTGGGTTCGTGCCCCGGTCCAGGAGGATCCCACATGCCACGGAGCGGCTGGGCCCGTGAGCCGTGGCCGCTGAGCCTGCGCGTCCGGAGCCTGTGCTCCGCAACGGGAGAGGCCACAGCAGGAAGAGGCCCGCGTACCTCAAAAAAAAAAAAAAAAGAAAGAAAGAAAAATATAAAGTAGTATGAGAACAAAACAAGAAACGTTTTAATTAGTCATCCGACAGATGAGCAGAAGTTTATCCCAAAAGTGAATTGGAAGGATCCAAGAAAAATGTCTTAAGCTGAAGACACGGTGTGTGCCAGGGCTGGGTGTGAAGGAGCCTGGCAATGTGGAGGAACATAACAATGTCCAGTGTGGCTAGTGCCTAGTAAGTAAGGAGGAGAATCATAGTGATGGTGCTGGAAATAAGGACAAGAAAATAGCTAGTATGCAGGGCTGGATCCACCACTCTGCTTAAACATAGTTTTCTCCAAAACCATGTCAAACCTAGGATGCATGTGACTTCAGATTAACTCAAGCTTCATAATTTTCTATTTCATTTGCAGTTTATCATTCAAAGAGTATCTTAATTTCTCAATACACAGGTTCATCTCCAATTCTAACTAATTCCAGTTTCTTGAATATTTCTTTAAAATAAGGTTGGGTTAACTTTGATACAGTCAGAAACTGAGTAGAATTTCCAGGATATAAAATGTTGTACATGATTCTAGGGATCGAAACCATCTCCCTGGGCATAGAATAAAGGGTGGCAGAGGAACAGAGCTAGAATCTGGTTCACTTTGCTTTCTTTCTCTTTGACGATGTTCAAGCTAAAAGTTATGCCCTACCTTGTTATCCTTAGAATCTAAGGAGGTTAGGCTAACCCCAAGGGCACTCTCCAATCCTCTTTTCTATGCTACTTTCCAAAGCCTTTCTTTATCTCTATTATTCTGTTTTAAATTTTTTTGAAATTAGAACTTGGAGAAAATCTGCTTCTTATGCAAATATTTGGCTATTTCTATGTGTAAAATGTACTTGAAAATCAAAACTATAAAAACAAAAATAGAAAATCTCAAAAACCTAAACTCCACGCACACACTGGTCAGGAGTGCACACACCGTTGTACTTTTGGGGATGGCAGAGAGTTATTGGCAGAAAGCAAACTGGGAAGATGAATTAAACCACTTCTCACTACTCAGAGGCTCACATATTCAATCATATTGAGATTTCCCCCCACTTTTCCCCAATATTTTTTCTAGCCAAAGAACAAATGTGCAGTCGGTACAACCACCCTATCCTAGACTCATGGCCATTGTGGGGTTTCCCACCCATAACACACACCTCAATCCTTTCCTTAACTCAGCATCATTCTTTCTGCACTTACTCAGCATACGACACTTTGGTCCACATTGTTCAATTCACCTGAGTTGAACAATGTGCAAACTTTGAGGTCAAACATTTACGGATCATTCTTTTTCCCAGGAAGTCACTTTATCTGGAGTGTGATGCCCTTTACTATCAACTTCCAGAGTTGAAAGCATAATGTCAAATTAAAACCCTTCTCATTTTAGGCGCTCAGTTCCTACCCTGAGTTCTGTTACTTTAAAACTTTAGCTAAAATTTTTCCAGAGGTGACTGAGTTTCCTCAGTCCCTGGGGGAAGCTGCTGTGAATGACTTTCCACAATTCATTTTTCTGAGAGTCACCAAGTTCCCTCTTTACAACCTAAGCGTTATAGGCTTAAATGCTGGTCAGGGGCATTCAAATCGAAGGAATGAATGAAAATTCTAAATAGAAAGTCTTTAAATGAATAAAGAAACAGGGAAGCCTTAACTTAAAGAGGTAATAGAGTGGAAACAAAGCTTAGAGTTCCTAGCTCACCCTAAGCAGCAGGACCCCAATCAAGCTACTCTGGTTTCCTATTCAGTCACAGGGACATCATGACATTCTTTCAGAGATGAAATGAATTAACACGTGTAATTCATTTCTTGCCTTTAGCTTTCCTAATGTCTAACTAGCCAGCATGATAAGACAGCGAGTAACTCATGTTCTGTTTTTTAAATGAACAAATGGAGATTCACTGATTTATGCAGTCAATTATAAGTGTGGACAACAGCCAAATAGGCAAGTTTCTTGAAGGGAAAAAGAAAAAAATCCTCAGGTCTCTGAAGCAGCAATTAGCAAGTATTGTGGGGAGAAGATGGGGAAGAGAAAAAGGGAGGAGGAAAAAATCCCGATGAGGCAAATTGCCTTTAATTATCCTTAAACATTTTCTCGTCTTCTTTTGATGCCATAGGACCCCCTGCAGTTGCAAAATAAAATAAGCCTGAGTTTTGTTTTGCTCTTTTAAATAGGAACATAATAGCCACTGTGGAAACATGTTCTTAATCAAAGGTATTAAACTGCTCTCCTTCATTTGAAACTGCCTGCGTTCATTATTATCAAGGGGAAGAGAAGTCTAGTCACCATTTAGCTCTCTTCTTAGTAAATTAAAATATTAATTACAAAATACTTTATAATTTATCTTATATCTTAAGCTATTAGTTACTACGGCTGGAAAAGAAAAAACAAGAGGACTCGTTTGTGCTGAAGTAATTTTCCTGACAAAGCATTCATAGTTACTTCTGGAAATCAAATCTATACATGAAATGCTGCATCTTGAGAGCCATCTGAATAAATTAGATAGCAACTTCATTTATTTTTTTTTTTGTCTCAGAGATAAGTGTGCAATTACCGTTGCTGTGTCCACGCACTCAGGACATGTGACTGCTCAGACAGGGCTGTTTGCTGCAGCCAACACCAGGCAGAGCTGGAGAGGTAAGAAAGAATGTTTCCTTTTCATTTCTGCTGCACAATGCAGTAATCGATCTTATGCCCGTAGACATAAATGCTCAATCTCTGGGAAAGAGGCAAATAAAGCCACAGAATAGACATTGAGCCAACTACAACCCTCATTGTCTGCCTCTTCAAAGACTCAAATTACCAGCAAGGTACTGAGGTGACAAGAGAAAGTCTTAAGAAAACACAGGCCAATGGTCAGCAAACCGCTGAACATATGCAGATGACCTGGTCCTGTGGTGCCAGAAGTTAGCACAAAATAAACCAGAGCTGGTCTCCTTTACAGTGGAGAGTTATATGCAGTAATCATGCACTTAGGGGGTTTATTTAGAGAGGGTCTAAAACCACCATCCCCCTGCAAAATATTTCCTCCCTTCCTTAATACCTGCATCGTGCCTGAAATTAGATATTTTTCCCCTTACATCTGGGAGGATATTCAGTTTAAGAGGTCACTATTTAATTTCAGAAACAGCTAGAGACAGAAAACTTTACAGCCAACACCATTTATTAAGTGCCCACTCTGTACTTTACATATATTATTTTCTTGAATCATTACAATAATCTTATGATGTAGACATTTTTTATAGCACCATGTTACTCAAATGAAAACCAAAGCCTAGAAAGATAAAGTAACTTGAACGATTGGCAAGTGATACAGGGAAGATCTCAGTCCAGGTGTCTGATTGCAAAGCCCTGGTTCTTACTATATCTGTCGGCTTCTATCTGATATTATGTGTTGGGGTGCAAGGGACAGGGTGCTGGGCATTAAAAAACAAAAGAGGGTACAAAACAGGGAGGTGAAAAAACATTGGAGAGAACGGAGAATCAGCCCTAGAGGTGCTGATTCTCAGAGGGAGAACCCAGACCGCCAGATGGAAGCATTAATGCCCAGCCTCTCATCCTTCCCACTAAACTTCATCCAAACCAGCCTTCTTTTCAGTTCTTTGTACATATGTCTCACTAAATGGTACAAAACCCACAGTCCCTGTGGATGAGCAAGGTAGCTGTAATTTTTTCACATGTACTTTTCTGTGTCCTTGGTGAATTTGAGTCACATGCCTCTTGCTCTCTGAAAGAGGCAGGCTCACTGGCTTCAACACATCAAAGACACTGGGAGGCAGGAGAGTACAGGGAGTGGGGCAGGGCATGGGTCCTGTGCCCATCTCCGTAGCTTAGGGCAAGTTTCATAACCCTCTGTGCTGTCTCAGATTCCTTGTCTGAAAAATGGGGTCATTAATGGTGCTTTACAGCGAGTAGCAAATAGAAAATGTTGAATAGATGTCAGTTATTGCTTGTAGTAAGTAATATACCACCAATCGATTTCACCGGGTAGGATAGCATTCCTAAAGAAGTACTGTAAAACAATTCCCGAGCCAAAGAAGCTTAGAAAACATCAACTACTTGACCTGTTCTTGCAAAGGCACAGCACACCTTAGCATATAAAAGAATCCCCCAAACTGCTGTCAAGAAAGCTATTTTAATATATTTAACAGGTTCATTCACACTTGAGGGATTAGTGTTCCAAAGAATTCCCTAGGGGAATATAAACTAAGACAAAGTAATGTGAACACCTCTGAAACTGTACCAGTTTCAGATTCCTACTTTGTATGAAGACCCCTTTTTTGGATTCAAAACTCAGCTGGCCACTTAGGAGAAAAGTCTTGAACATGTTGCTCATCTTTTAAGTCTCAGTGTCTACGTACATCTTTACGCGTCTGTCTTGTCAAAGATAGGGATCAGCCTTATTCATCTTTGAATTTCCAACATCTACCTCAGAGCTTAAAACTTTGTTGGTGCTCAGAATGCTTGTAGATGACAGAATGAAGGCTCAGCTTGGAACTAGACAACGTGAAACAGTTGATCCAGGGAAAACTTGTCACCAACTTGATTCAATCTCATAAACTTTTTCTAAGTCGATGCAAATCCTTCTAGAAGCAGACACTGAAACTGCAGTAGGAGCGCAAGTGGTTAACTAGCAGGTATTGACTGTGAAAGACAAAGGGGGAGGAAGCAGGATTGGACAGGTGAAGTCTTGGACTACAATGCGTATCTGATACCCAGCCAAGCTAATGGGGAGCTCCAGAGCAAACGCTGCCCTGAAGCAGTATCCTGCAAACAGCAGAAATGGTCAAGCGCTAGTCCCCCATCCTCCTACCCTCAAAGTGCTCAGTCATTGACTGGGGTTGCCCAGAAGACCTTGAAATGCCGCAGTGATGGCAGATCCCTAAATCACTGCAAGTAGAGTCTACTTCCTCGCAGCTGAAAAGAAACTTTTTTATTGAAGCAAGAGTCTGTGGCACACCTCTATCATCGCTACAGTGAGCTGCTTCTACGTGCCTCAGTAGGTTCAGAGATAAACAAAGCTTAACTTTTACACTAGACTGCAGTATAATAGAAAAATAAACCCAATTATCAATTACTAATTTAAGAAAGTAGGGAGATAGTTCTCTAAGGACAGAAAAGTCTGCTCTTGGGTAGTCGATTAACAGTGTCCGCCATGGACAAAAGAGGAGACAGTAAGCAAGCAGACACACGTACTTGCCATCGCTGCCTACCCCATCCCCTTGGCCAACTCAAATCTTCCTCAAGGTTCAGCTGAAGTCGCATATTTTTCATAATTTTCTTGAATACTTCTGCCCCTAAAGGTCTCTCCTTTTATAACCAGCAACAACATTTCTTACCTTCTCATAATTTATTACAGAATTTACATGTTATATATTATCCTGCAATTGTATTCTTTTATTATATCTCATCTCAATAACCAAACTAGAGACAATTTGTCACAGAGACAATGTCTCATATTTTCTCACCCTGCCCTTCTTGAATAGCCCCACACCACTTACACTGCAGAGAAGACAGTAGGTGGTCAATGTCTACGTTTGGTTATGCGGTTTATTATGCGGATCAATTGGGAAAACTTGCTGCGGAAATTCGGATGTATTCTTTGTTTCCTTTACCATTGATCCTCCAAAAGAAAGGGGTGCACATTATTCTCAGTTGGAATATGGCTGTGTATGTAACTGTATGTTTCTTTGGCCTATATTCCTTCTATTGGCCCCAGAACCCACTGGCAGCTTAGAGGGTATCTAAGAGGGAAACTAGAGGTTTTAGAATCATGTCTCTAATCTCCATCAAACACTTCAGTTTGATAGAGATTATAGAAATGTCCATTCCACTATCCTCTGAAGTGTTTAACTTTAATTCTATAATTTAATGTAAATTTCTCCACAAGCAAAACTTCGAGCATCCTGGCCACCAGTATCCCTTCCAACAACACTACCATCATTAAACAGCACAAACAGAAATTCTGGAGCTGCTTCCATTGCTTTCCTTTAAAATTCACGCAGATAATAGAGTGTAGTCTCTAGTTCTATTTTCTCCATCAAAATCCACCAGAGAGTGGTGTAGTCAACTCTACTTCCCTTAAACTCTTCACTTCTGCCATTTTGGTTCCCATCCAGCCTCTCTCCAAGGATCAGGTTTCCAGATAACTCTCTACAGAAAGAAACAAAATGGATTCAGGAGGAAAAAACGGTTAAGATGAATCTGTTTTTTCTTTCCTGTAAAACAGTTTGTCTTCTATACACCTGGCTTACTTACCAGAGGAAAGAAAGACATTTGCTTCTAAACTTACTGAAGTTGAATCTACTTATTCAAATGAGTTTACCTTTTTGTGGTCTTAGTTAAAACCAGTTTGCCCATTCATAACCCTCACAACATTTAAAGTAAGTAAGAGATTTCAGGAAAATCTCTTTAAACTCTATCCAAAAATTAGTCCTCATCACATTCCATATGTTTACATGTTCATAATTGCCATTCTTACTTTAAAGCTCACTTAAAAGGTAAGAGATTTGCCGGAGGTCACAGTGAACCTGCACTGAGTCAGGAATAGAAGCCAACTGTTTGGATTAGCTGCCCCACGCTCTAATCACCTCAACAGCATCCTTTCCCACACACCCCATTATTAGAGATACTTGTCCCAGACCCCTGTCCAATTCATCTTCTATAAAGGGGTCTGTGAACATGCTCAAACCACCCCTCTCACTTCTCAAATTTGAGTCTGATTCATTGCAAAGTCTCCTGACCAAAGCAAACTATAACCATTTGGTCATTTTCAGGGCAAAAAAATCTATTTAGTAAACTGAGAGGCTGTGTTCTTATTTAATATAAAACTTCACTGCAAGTGCTAAACATTTTGCAAAATCACAGGGGTGGAATTTTTTCCCCACTTCATATCTTACTGGTGTGAGTTCAGCAAGTGCTCCCTACGCCAGGCATGTTGCCAACTATTAGGGATACAAAACAGCTTCAAGCAGTTTACCATTTATTGTAACGAACAATGAAGCAGGCGACACAGTATATTAAGCCCATCATAGGGGGAAATCCCAAGTTCACAGCAAGGGTATTTCATCTCAGTGTGGGGACCACAAAGACTGCTCAGAAGGTGAGTTCTCAGAGAAGATACTAGCCAGGTGTTACGAGTTGAACTGTGCCCTAGCACTCCCAGCCCCACCCTTAAAAAAGATATGTTGAAGTGCTAACTCCCAATACCTCAGAATTTGACCTTATTTGGTAGTAGAGTCTTCACAGAGATAATCAAGTTAAAATGAGGTCATTAGGGTGGACCCTTATCCAAAGTGACCGGTGTCCTTATAAAAAGGGGAAATTTTAGACACAGAGACAGATGGGCACAGAGGGAAGATGATGTAAAGACACACAGAGAAAACACCAAGTGAAGTGTTGCATCTATAAACCAAGGAACACCAAAGATTGCCAGCAAACCACCAAAAGCTAGGCAGAGTCAAAGAATTCCCCCACAGGTTTCAGAGGCCGCATGGCCCTGCCAACACCTTGATCTCAGACTTCTAGCCTCCAGACTGTGAGCGATCTATTTCTGTTGTTTTAAGCCACCCGATTTGCCATACTTTGTCAAAGAAGTCCTACAAAACTAATACACCAGTACGAAAAGAAAACAAAGGAGCATTCTAGGCAAGGAAGATGGAAGGCGGAAATGCCTAGAGACAAAACGTTCCCCCATGGCTGGTTTGAGTTCACTTATGATGAAAACCTGAGAGTGGGAACAGGAACAGCCTGGAGCTGGGACGTGACAGGAGTCAGACACCAGCTCTGGACTACTCTGTATAATATACTTAGTCTGCCCTTTGCTATCATGGAAGCTGTGGAATCCCCAGCGTTTCTACTACGGAGGGAAAAGTTTCTGGCTATTGTATGTTCTGTACATCTGCTGATAATCTGTAAAACCCTGCATTTCCTCTGCAGTCAGCAGCTTGAATATTCAAAGCTTCTGTTTCAACACCACATCAAAACTGAGGAGGCTTTAAAGTTCATCCAAACACCCAACTCTTGTTGAAAGAAGACACCGGGACTCTGCAGACAAGGAATGAACTGTCTCAAGGATCCCCCTGGAAACAAATATCAGATAAGTGGACCTTGATTTACATCCTGGAATGTCCTTTCCTGGTCCAGATCTACTCCAGCCAGAAATACAAGACACTGTGTCAATTTCATCTAAGGGAGGGCAGACGCCAGTACGGCCACAAGACAAGGGGAGCAAAAACCCTGACACAGCCCACAAACAGCCCTATCACCTTCTGCTTTGTAAAGAGACACGTGAGGCCATCACCCTGGACCATGCAAACATGTTCCCTTAAAAATGGGCTAAAATTAGCAGCTTAAATACTTCTTTGAAATATCCCCACACTAAAGAAGATATTTTTAGCAGACTTCCCATAAAGTCCAGCTTAGTGCATTTCCTGCTAGACGCTTGAACGGAAAAAAAGCTCCTATGATCCACCAAACTGGGGAAGTCTGGTGAGTGAGGCAAGGCTTCAAAGTGCCACAGTTCAACAGAACTGAGAAAGGGATTGGAAGGGAGGTGACACCCTTCGGGAAGGTGTGCGAACACTCAAAGTCTTCCTTTTTTCCTTTGATGTGGGTGGACGTCACCTTAATGAGAGGAGCTGCCTTGTGGAAACACAACAGAGAATTTATGCCAATAAAGAATCAAATGTCTGCAATGCTTCATTTTACAGTTTGGTGACTGAGTCTGTTTCGAACAAAGGTGTCATGTTTCACCTTCTTTATTCAGATTAAACTCCCTTTTGAGAGAGTGAAGTCTGGAGGAGAAAGGGGTGGGTGCAGAAAATTGATTGCGCGTCCTCCCACTACACATGCTGGATTTGAATTTTGTTTTCTCTGCATTGAAGCTAAAAAAAATTAAATGTGGGTAGAGTGCTAGGTGCAGCACACAACTGCACAGCATCCTAACAGCAGTGAACTTTATTTTAGTATTACAGTAATATTTTACTCATAGTAATCTGTATTCACCTTCCTTAATACCCCAGGATAGAACTTTCCCATGAGTTTTTGTCCATAGTTGAGTGAAGAGCTTACCACACTTTATTATAACTTAGTGTCACACCTCTCCCAAGGCAACAACAGCATCTTAATCATTTTGAATCTCCAGCTCCCAACACAGAATAGATATACCATTAATTCTTCCCAGATTAATGAATAGTACACATCTTGGACAACCACAACATTGCCGAGATAAACTTGCCATTTCAGCTAATCACTGCTTATCCTGACAGTTGTACCAATACTCCTCCATGTGATTGCTGATAACACAAAGGAGCGCAGGTTTGGCCACCTAGAGAATGCTCTCCTGTCACCCAATCCCAGGCTTTCTCACCTTTGCTTTTTTTGCAAGTCTTCTTCATGGGGAACTATTCCTTAGTACACAGAAAATAGCTATTTAGGTAAGCAGCTTAAAAGAGGTTATTTTAAAACTTGGGAGCTGCAACCATACAGTACTTTATATTATACTGTTGTTTATATACACATAGTTTAAAACCACATTTATATAAACTATGCATGCTAAACATTATTTCAACTCTATTTAATTTGCTCTTTGCAAAATGGAATAAACTTTGTAATCATGGTAGCTTGACTTATAATAGTTTTGTCTTAGGAAGTCAAAGCATTTAATTGGCTTTTCCATCTACTCACTTCATACCCTCATCATCTAACGAGATAAGAGGAAAGACATTGTCCTCATTTGCCTGAGGGGAAAAGAGAGCCTGAGTCAATGACTGAGTTTAAAAAGCAGTGCTCTGGAAGCCTTCTGGAGTGAATATAGCAGATTTCAGCACAAGGCTGGTCCATCTTGGTTTTCATTCAAAAAAGGTTTTGTTAGGGAAGTAGAGTAATACATCTATTATTAAGGAAGCTATGCTCAAATAGCACACTTTACTGTCAGAAACTTTATTACCAGAGCTCAAAATATATGAGGCATTAGGGAAATATTCTAGAATGTCAGTAAAGGAGCCAATTATGGTCTGATTATATCATCAACACTAACGGAAATAATATCAGATGTTTTAGAGAATAAAATTATGATTCAGAGAGTCTTATGGAAAAAAGGAAGGGTAAACTTTGGGTTTGGAGAGTCTGAAAATAAAAAAGTTTCAGATAGGCTTCCAGATGTTAGAAGAAATGTGTGTGAGAAGCAAGTATATATATGGCCCAATATCCCCGTCTTAAGATCTCCAGCCTCCACCCAGAATCTGAAAATAAGTCACCCAGAAACACAATTAGAACTAAGCCTTCTCATTTTTTCCCATAAAGTTATTAGTCATCCAAGGGGAGAGGTCATGAGGCAGTTTTTGTTAAGTCCAGCTACTAAAGAGAGAGTGTGTGGGACAGTGGAAGGGAAGAACAGGTTTCAGGACCAGACAAGCCAGAGTGAGACTCTCATTAACTGTGAAAACTTGGCTAAATCACCTCACCCACTGGAGCCTCAGTCTTCCTCATCAGTATATTAAAGGTGATAGTATTTACCTCATCAGCTGGTTTAAGATTTGAGATTATGTAGATAAAGCACTTAGCATGGTGCCCAAAAAATACCAAGTGTTCAATAGAAGAGAATTATTATTAGCTAAAATATTAAATTACATTTACCATCAGCACAGACTCGAAGGAAAATGAGATTCAGTAGAATTTATGCCCCAAAGCTATTGGTCCCCTAGTAAAAGAATTTCAAATGTCAGCAAAGAAGAGGGGGCAAGTACTCTTTCTATAGAGCAGAAAATGGTACTTAAAAGGTAAGTGACTGAAAGATTAAAACTACATTAAAACGTAATAAATCAATCATCAAATGTAAATCGTTGATACTAGATTCTTTTCGATTTTTATTTTACCAAGGAAGAGAAAGGACAGTAAAAGTAGGGAAATAGGGCTTCCCTGGTGGCGCAGTGGTTGAGAGTCCGCCTGCCGATGCAGGGGATACGGGTTCGTGCCCTGGTCTGGGAAGATCCCACATGCCGCGGAGCAGCTGGGCCCGTGAGCCATGGCCACTGAGCCTGCGCGTCCAGAGCCTGTGCTCCGCAACGGTAGAGGCCACAACAGTGAGTGGCCCACGTACAGCAAAAAAAAAAAAAAAAGTAGGGAAATAGAAGAAAGGAAAGAAAGGAATAAAAACCTGGAGAAGAAAGGGTACCAGAAATAGGAGAATGAGAATGCTTAAGTAGTTTAAAGGATTTAAAGGATTATAAGATAAGTTTAGAGGGAAAAATGGGAGGCCAACATTAAAAACTGTATTCCTGGTTCCTAAATTTTCCTGATTGAAACAATCAAGATGCTAGATAAAATATAAAAGAATTTTTAAAAATGTATTCTGAAGCAGCATGCTTATATTAAGGAATCCATAGAACTAAAAACAAAGTAACAAGATCCTGGAGTGAAAGGGATTCCAAATTGGCTTTTGCGCTAAGAGTTTCTTCCAAGCTTTGGAAATCTTGAGCTTCATCCTTGACAGATACAGTGTGAGCAGCAGACAGGAGACAAAAATCAAAGGTGGTTCAAGATGGAGTATCTAGTAGAAGATGTCTGCATTGAATGAAATCCCAAAGGTCTCTATTCTCAATGTAAGAGTACACTTGGAATAAAATATGCCATATACTAGTGATTAGCAAAGAGAATTTTTTTGCCTAATCTTGGTTCTTGGTGGAGGAAATAAAAAAATTTTTCCTAATAATTTGTAAATGCAACTGGCCCACATAAATATTAGTGATCCAAATTTGTGTCACCTAAATGGTCATAAAATAAAGAAGTGGGTAATTTATGAAATATAGTGATTCAGAGTTGGTAGTGCCAACAAAAACAGATAAATGCCAGAAGCAAACATAAATCTTCTTTAAAAGAATTAAAATTCAGCCTGGTTCTTGAAGAATAGCACCGAACATATAAGGATTAAGGAAAATAGAACACTCACAGAAGAAAAAAAAAGAAAAAGACAGAGAAAGGAAAAAACAACTACAAAACAAATCTGAAGAGAAGGGAAGAAACAACATAAAGAAAATATAAACCTCTAAGGACTTCAGAAATTGACCGTCATATAGAGAATATAAAATGAATAATATTGATCTGTTTACATTTTTAAAAGAAAGCATGAAAATTGATCGCTGAATGAGAAATTTAAAAGAATCACTAAATATATTTGAAAAAGAATCAAAACAGAACTTCTATAACTGAAAAATACAATGATTTAAGTTAAGGGAACCAATCGATGCATTAAAAAATAGACAGCACTGAAGAGAGAATTAGTGAACTGGAAGATAAAAAAGAAACAGAGGAACAAAGAAATATAAAATATGGACACAGATTTACAGAAATAAAAAGGAGACAACCTAATCAAATTCCAGTTGGAATTAATGAAGAAAGTAGGAAAGAGGCAATATTCAAAGGGATAACGGCTGAGAAATCTCCAGGATTAATGAAACAACACTAATTATCATACACAGGAAGCTCAAAAAATCCCAAACAAGAAATTATAAGGACAGCATACCTAGATAAATCAGAATGAAACCGTAGGGTACAAAGTAAAAAAGAGGAACCTAAATAGAGCCAGAGAAAAATGGCAGCTCCTCTACAAAGGAACAAGGCAATTAAACTGATGGCTGACTTCTCCATACCATCAATAGAAGTCAGAGACAGTGAAACAAAATCTTCAATGTTTTGAGAAAAAAAATAGCTTTCAGCATAGAGCTTTATCTAGTTGAAACCTGGAAGGAATCTTTCAAAAACTGAGGAGGATGGGAAAAATAGACATTCTTGATTAAAAAAAAAAATTGATATTTTTACCACAAAAAGACCTTCACTCAGGGAAACTACAAAGGATCATCTTCTAGCAGAAGGAAATGATCTAAGAAGCAAGAAGAAAAATGTTGAATTGGACATTTCTTCTATGCCTTTTCAAATCCTCTTGGCTGTACCTTTTGATTCCAGCCACAGATGCACCAGCCAAGTCTGCATACAGACTTCAATCAGCTTTACACAGCTTCAGCCTGACAGCACTGCACTTTTCGCTACCTTCCCTAGGAAGTCTCACACATGCGCAACCTAGGACTAGCAAGTAATTAATATCTCAAAGAATAACTAGAGCTTTTGACCAATAGGAACTGGGAGCCAATTAATAATGTCCCCCACTTCTTCCCCAAAGTGGACAGTCTGAGGCTCATCTATTAAGGTTCATGTCATGTTCCTAACCCAGTCACCTCTAATCGTGGTTAACTCAACAACCCATCTTTGTACTGGCTCTCCCTCCTTCCCTATTTCCCTCCACTATCCCTCAGTTAACATACTCCTAGATAAACTACTTTCTTGTAAATCTTTGTCTGAGGTTCTGCTTTCCAGGCTAATACAAAGCTATATAAAACAATGATAATAACTAATTTGCTGAAGGTGGGGACATCAAAGAACAAATTAGGTTGAAAATATTTCAAAATAAATAATGCTTTCTCAAGTCCTTTTATTCCTTGAACAATGGGTAAAATATTGAACAACTTTAGATTTGGTTAATGCATTTTACAATAGCTATGAAACCACTAAAGGAATAGACATAAACCTTACAATTTCTGAAGAAGGGAGAGAGGAAAAAGATTGCAGGAAGGGGTGAGCAGAGCAGGTTGGAGACTCATCCAATACAAAATAAGGCAATAAAGGAGTAGGAAAAAAGTAACAGGTGGATGCATGTCATTATACATTTGTCCAAACTCAGAATCTACAACAGCAAGAGTGAACAATAATGTAAACCACGGACTTGGGTGATTATAATGTGTTAACGTAAATTCATCAATTGTAACATACGTATCAATCTGATAGGAAATGCTGATAAAGGGAGAGGCTATGCCTGTGTGGGAACAGGGGTTGTATGGGATATCTCTGTATCTTTCCCCGAATTTTGCTGTGAACCTAAAACTGCTTTAAAAAAAGTAAAGTCTTAAAAAAAAAAAAAAGTAACAGAAAAACAGGACAAATAGCACAAAACAAGGAAAAGAAACAATTCAAATATACTAATGTAATATACATTGCCTAAGCTCTCCAAATAAAATTAAAATATCATGTGAATTAAAATCCAGAGATATGCAATTTACACGAGACATTCCTAAAACATAAAGAAACAGAAAGTGAACAGTTAATAATACAAATAAGAGAACCAAGTCTGAAATAAACTAAATAATATGCCCAAGGTCACAAGTTTCTAGTGCTTTATCCTGACCCCAGCCTCCAATTGTTTCCCATTATGTCATGCCAGTTACTGAGGATAGGGCCACGATTTTATTCATCTTCATATATCTACTATTCAGTATAGCAACAAAGCAGTATCTGCTGAATTCATGAAATCAAAATTGTGCAAGTGTGCAATCCATCAGAAACACGTTGAGTATTCTCACAAAGAGCAACAGTGCTTCTTATAATTTATGAAGGTTGATGTCTTCTGATATTTCTAACATAATAAATGAGCTTTATTTCTCCCTAGAAGATAAAATCAAGGCATAGCTCAACCTAGGAAATGCCCACGTGTGGTCATTTTATAAGGTGACAGGCATGACCATGAAAGATGGCTTCCATTCATTCATTTCTTCTACTTATATTTATTCACCTAATCTGTGCCAGACACTACGTAAGCATGTGGATACAATGATAAATAAGAAGAACACAATCGTTGCCATTTTGGAGATTGCAGACTAGTTGTTATATAGCAAAACTCTAAAGTATTTTAAATTTACATTTGTTTAAAGAGTTTAAATTTTATTTATTTTAAATAAATAGGAAATTCCTCCACCACAGTGTAAAATTTCAGCTAATCTTAATTTATTAACTAAATAATCTTGGGCACATCCTTCAGTCAGTTAGATCATTTGCTGCTCTGAGGCTCAAGTTTCTTATCTCAAAGTTTGAAAATAATCCCAACGACTCATTGCTACAATTATCTGAGATGATGTGCCAGGCATATTGATGTTCAATAAATGCCAATTCTCTTTAGAACCAAATTGTTACTACCATGTCCAAAGTTAATATGTACCATATCCCATGTGTAAATATTAAACATTATGCAGTCCAGGAATCAGGTTTCAGAAAAAAGGAGCCATCAAGATGCAGCAAGATTGCTATTTATTAGTAACAGGTTTATTGAGGTCCAAACAGGAATGTAATGTATGTATATTTATTCATGCTTTGTATCTATTACATAGATGGTGGACTAGCCACTCTGATTTGAATAATCTACTGGCGTTTACTGGTAATAGTGATCCTATTACATGCTGTACAGTTAACACATATAATTCAGTGTATTGCCTCCATCTCCCCCCACCAAAAGCATATGATGTAATGAAAACTTACAAAGGACTGTTTTGACCATTTTTTCTAAGCTCGCTCTTAACCTGAGCAGATGAAGAAATGTATTATTGGATATGCTGCATAAAGCTAAAGACTTCGAAATTAATAGAGACCTGTTTGCCACAGGATACGACTACACCTAATGGGCTATTAAAAAATGATTAATATATGTCCCAGTGGGCCAGCAAAGAGAAGGGCCATGATTGTGCATAAAAATGAAGAATTAATTTGACCTATCATGGCCACGAAAAGGGCTAGTCCAAGTTTCAGAGCACTGACTGTGGGAAGAGGCCAAAAGCTTTGGCTGGCTTTATTAGCTTCTAAAAAAACAACATTTTTTAAAGGAAAAAAAGCAGAGTTTACCAGAATGAGCTGTGTGTTTGGTCTTGCTGCAGTGGCTCAATCTTTCAAAGTTAAGTGCTATTTGGCCTTTGATTCCCCATGTCAGTGTGCTGGAGGTCAATTGCATGAGAGGAGCATTGAACAGTGCCTTTGGGAAAAATGCTAAACTCCTGAGGATGCTGGGATGAAAGATGTTTTGTAATTGCAAGAATTTATTATTAATTATTATTGTGCAGACTCTCGTTTTCCCGTATTTCCCATTTTAGATGGACAATATAAAGCCCCATCTCTGTCTTCCAGAACACAAACTAAAGATGTTTGAATTACTACAAACCTTTGTGTGTTTACCGTTCTGTATTCAGGGCCACATACGAACAGATTATTTCTTTCTTCTCAGCAGCTCTAAGACGAACTATTAAATCTCTGAGATAGTTCAGATGTCTTAGTTGTTGAATGAAACATTTTTAAAATTCACATTCATTTATTATTGTTTCTTTTAAAACACCCCCTCTCTAGCTTCATCTCAAGTATTACTGATTATTATTATTATTACCTACTGTCAGTCAAATAATGAACATTTCCAGAAGCAACACCCGATAGAATAAGTCTGGAGGTGACAAGAAAATTGATCATGACAATTGTAAAAGTAAAAACATACTCGTTAAGTATCTTCTTTGAAATAAATGAGTGAAGATGGTTAAATACATTAATTTTTAAACTAACTATTTTAGGAAATGGAAGAGCCAATCAGAGCTGTTTCAAGCATTAATGATAAGTTACTGAATCTAGTTACACATAATCATGAGAAAGGACTCCTATGGTGAGTTAGAAGATAGGGAGAAGGAAAGATTTCTTGAAAAGACCAAAATGCCAGGTTTATAGATGCTTCCTTCTACTGACTTTGGTTATTTCAATCTTTAATTTGCACATTTATACATTCACGGGGTGGGGGAGGACTATACGTTAGTTAGTTCTTTTTAGGTGCTAGACTCTTGATATATTTACCTAACTTAATCTTTATAAGAACACTAGGAAGCAGCTATTTTTATTAGCCCCATTTTACAAATGCCTATTGTGAAACTAAGAAACACTCAGTAATTTGCCCAATGTCACATGACTAATAAGTGAAAGAATTAGATTTTCATGCACAGATCTGATTGAGACCAAGTCTAAGTTCTTTCCACTATTTTATTCATTCATTTATTTTGTTGAACACCTACTATGTTCCTGATCATATTCTGGGAATGCAAAGACTTCTAAAATAATAGTCAGTGCCTTAGGGGGTCAGGAGTTCCATCCTGGGAAGCGCTATAGGACGTAGAAGTGTTTATGCTACAAGGCAAGGAGTAAAGAGGGAGGGCTGGTCAGAATAGACGTTAGAGAAGGTGAAACTGAAACCTAGTCTTCAAATATGAGTAAGTGTGGTCAGACAGGCCAAGAGGAGAAGCCTTCACAGACAGATAGAGTAGCGTGGGCAAAGGAAGACTAGCATGAAATTTTAAATTTAGGAGAAATTTCTAGAATATAATGTTCAAAAAGGTGTATGGGGAGTTGGGAGAGAGTTCACAAGTTGGATTAGGTTGGTGGCCAAAAGTTTTTTGGTTTTTTGGTTTTTTTTTTTTTTTGGTAGATAAGAATATGAGAAAGTTCTCAAATGTCTTTCCCACACAAAGAAGTAGACAATTCATAAAGCAGTGAAATCTGTATGAGAAAATGCAAATAAAATCAATCATCCAGTAAAACTGGTCAGAGGATAAAGTTAAAAAACATTGTCTACATGGAAAGCATGGAGCAGATTAACCTTCTTGTATTAAAATTGGATCTACTGACCCTGTGCACAGTCTGAGCACATGGTCTTAGCATCAGAGTACCCTGAGATTTTAGTGAGGGCTGGATTGGCTTTGAGGGAGTCACTTGGGTCATATGAACACATCACTGGAACCCATAAAGGTTGTATATAGTGTTGCATTCCTATTTCTAGGCTCTAAACCACTCTCTCTAAGGTGTGCAAAGAGCAATTCCATCCCAGCATGACACTAGTTACTCTGCGACATGCCCTAGAGCCAGCTCCACAGAGACAGTCCAGAGTAGCCTGCAGGACTCCTTCTTGGTCTTTCAGCTTAACCTATGCATTGGCATGTGATAGGAAGAAAGAATAAGGTGAAGTATCCTGATTAGGATGCTCTGAATGGAACCCCAGATTGAAGAAACCACTGACAGATTGATTCAAATTGGCTCCACGGGATCCTTACCAGAAGCTGCTGCAACATTCTCTTCAAATACCATGACTGCCAACCTCTGATGAAATTCCCAGGGGTCTGCCCGAGTGAGCCAGGCATTAGATAGATTTCACATTAATGAGCTGCAGCTTCTGGGTTTTTAGGTAAACCACTGAGTAATGTCCTTCATTCTGGGGCTGGGTGGCACAGGGATGCAGAATGAGCTTCTTTTCCACTTTTTCTTTTAAGAATCTTATGCTGTGCAGATGAACCCATAGATGAAGAGTGGTGAGCAACAGACGGCCATAACAAATTGTCCAAATGTATATTCATAATCATATGATAACCAAAAATGGGAATCAGGACACCAATCACGTTAAATTCATGCTAACTTGGCAAGGATTGTTCAATTTACCTTGAAAACAACAACTGGACTCTCAGCAGCTCACCAGGAACATTTTTTTCCATTCCCTGTCTCTCTCTCTGTCTCCATCTCTTTGCCCCCCTTGCCCCTCTCTACCTACTCTCCTTTTCTCCCTCTCTATCTCTCTGCTATTGTTTTTTTCTCCGTCACTCTGCCTTCCCTTGCCTCTCTTTCTTTCTCTCACTATATGTTTAATTTCTCTAGAATTCTGCTACAATCCTATAAGATGTTTCTAGGTTTATGTCATTAGAACAGCAGCTTCATTTGATAGAAACTTGCCAGTAAGTTCTCGACCAAAGTCAGATACATACTCTCAGAATTAAACTATTTCTAGCAATAAAATGAGCCTCAAACATAATTTCTTTGTATGGTTATCAAAGGAAATAAACAATCTACGACAATGGATTTTTGTGTCAAAAGATAAAGATGTTGATCAAACAATGTTACAGAGGTTTCCCATTTCTTTCAAGCAATATTTCTTCAGGTCAAATTTTCTTTTGCTTTCTTTGAAAAGGTGGAAGTTAGCAAACTGCCAAGTGCCTACACTGTTTCCCACACATGAAAAAGAACTTTCTTGAGCTGTACACATGCGACATTGAAAAAAATAATTTAAAATTTCTTAAACTTGCCTCAAACTTTATGAATGAACCCATTATACACTTAATTCTGTACTTCCTTAAAAATAGTTATGTAAGGAACTATTTTATGCGCCTTAAATAATTTAAAATCCCGTGGATGCAGTTTTCAGCAAAGCCTTAACATACACATTCATACACGCAACATATATTAGATTGTGCTTTTTTTACACATTCAGTCACAGGTACATTTCAGTATTTTGATATTCTCTGCATTGGTTTGAAAGAGCTATTTATTATCACAGAGTCATCTCACCAGTAAATTTTTATAGGCTGTTTTAGTGTTTGAGTATCATATCTTACAATACCTAAAATAGGCAGTGTTGATTTGCTACTTTGGCTTTTGATAGAGAGTGTGTTTCTGGCATGGCTGTGGGAGGCTTTTTCTTTAATAATTTACAAAATTACCTGCAGTAAAATCTTCACCTGTTCTTTGTTTCCTTAGCATCACAAAATGGGAATTATATATAAAATCTTTCCTCCGGGAGAGTTATGTCTACCATGGCAAGAAAATCTCCACTTAAATTTTTATGAAACATCAAAATTACGGTCTGCTTTAGCAAAACAATACAAAGGAGACTTTTGTTGCATGAGGAGCATTTCCAATATTTGAGGACATCATTCTTTGTCTCCCGTTTAATTTTTGTTTTCCTGTGGCAGCTTCTTTTTGGTTTTGTCGATTCCCCTGTTTGTATGTGCAGTGTGCTAATTTGTCTTTCATTACAGAAAGTTCCAGTGCCAACCACAGAGGCTAACCCCAGCCAGAAGACAGGCCTCACGGATGGCAGTGCTTTTCACAGTTTAATTTGAAGTTGTGACATAAAAGGACTGATGGTTGCTTGTTTCTTTCTTTTCTCCAGGACTGATCACCCCATCCTTGAAGAGGGCAATGGTCCCCACCTGGTGGCCCCAATTTAGCCACACATAGAAGCAAAGAAGCCCAAATGCTGTCCTTCACTTGCTTTCGATTTAAATCTCTCTTTATTGAATTATGTGTTTTAATAAAAGGTTTATATAACATCCACAGAGCAGTTATCAATTAATTGCCCATGGAAGTTTAGGGGATGTTTCACTGTGGTATTTATTATACCCAGGGTGTTAAACATATGTTACATAAAAGATGCAGTCGCCTTGAAATTATATTGGCAAGGCTGCCTTTTTCCTATAGAATATTATACATTCTAATGTGAAAAATGCATTTAAAACCCATTAGGAGATGGGGATGGTATGTTCCAAATGGCTTAAGTCAGGCTTATACACATTCCAGTAAGCTCAATAGAAATTTAGGAAATTACGCCTGCTGTCTGAGAAATTTCTTAATCTTTTAGGACATTCTTGCCTTCCATGGATTGGGTTTTGTATTTCAGAGAGCAAATGGGCAGCTCACTTAGAGCCCTGGTTCCATCTGATTTCACCCACGGATTCATCCAGAGCCACTGCAGGCATCACTCAGGCCGGGGGAGAAGCTGTGTGTCCCTCCCGGTAGGTGCAGTCCTAAGTCTGAAAGTTTCACTTACACACAGGCATGTGAATGCAGAGGCCAGAAAGGACAGAGGAGAGTGAATATGGGGGAAGGCAGATGAATGTTGACTGGGACCCAGGATGTGACTGACAGAGAAGGGAAGAAAATAAATCTTCTGGGTCTTGGAACAGTGAGGGCGACCACAGGTCATGGCAGGGTTACTGGGGAAGGGAGGTAGAGAGGAGCCCCAGCTGGCCCTCAAGTCAGAAAGAAAGCTGCCAACAGGTTTACAAGGATTATCTCACTCTTCACCGGCCCTGAAGACAGCCAGCCTCCAATTTTTCCATGTCTGGGAAAAAACCTTATCTTGTTTGTTTGGGAACATAGGGTGGTGTTGTTTCTTTGATTTTTTTTTTTTTTTGTAACTTATCAGGGATAGAAATTATCTTCCTTCCTGGCTGAAGAAATTAAGGTGATACATTAGCTATTTCTGAAGCTGTACTCTAAAATATCACAAAATCAAAGTCATTACTTTGGGGCATTTTACTACATTGATTTTTAGAAAAATTGCCTCCATAGTTATAGTTTAATTTAAAAATATCAGAAGCCAGTGAAATGTTTTCTTTTAGCTATTCATTAAATGAATTTAAATAAAAGCGAAATCAAAGATTTGCCCTAATACATTGCTACTATAAAAACAAAGTAATCCATTCATGCATTCAACATTCAGTTTTGAGTTCATCCCCGGAGAGTCACTATCAGGAAACAAACAAAGGACACAGCCCCTGAGCTCCAGAGTAAGGGGAGAAGCAGGATGAAAAGGAATGATTATGGGCTTCCCTGGTGGCACAGTGGTTGAGAGTCCGCCTGCCGATACAGGGGACACGGGTTCGTGCCCGGTCTGGGAAGATCCCACGTGCCGCGGAGTGGCTGGGCCCGTGGGCCATGGCCACTGAGCCTGCGCGTCCGGAGCCTGTGCTCCGCAACTGGAGAGGCCCCAACAGTGAGAGGCCCGCGTACCGCAAAAAAAAAAAAAAAAAAAAAAAAATTACCAGGGTCCATATTCCTAAACCTATCATTTGAGCCTCCATTCTAAGGTATATCCATCATACAAAAAAGCTATGCAGAGCTTTTCCAAGTGCAAACTTTTAAATATAATTGGAACTATTTCATATCTAATTCCATATTACATGAAATTGAAGATTATCCACTGACTTAATCTACTTTTCTTCTGCATGTAAGGTTTGATGTTTTTTGCAAGTTGCATAGAATGCAATGATCTGAAATTGACAATATAACTCAGAGCATGGAGATATTCTGAGGCTGCCCTTGAAAGAAGCTGGTAAACTCTTATCTATAATGTTTAACAAATATTTGGAAAACGAAAGGAAATTACTACTTCTGTTAAAATAGAAAAAATAATTAATTGACATACAAAATTAGAAACAGTCAGCAAAGAAACATAGCTCAAGTAGATAATGAATGTTCATAATTTGCATTACCAAAATAACCCATATATTCCTGGCAGCATTAATTATTCAGATTCATGTTTTATTTTGCATTTATTAAATAATTGTCAAAGTTGTACTTATTTTTGTTTCATATATTTATGCTTGACACAAATTGTGAATTTTAAAGCTTCATCTTTAACAAGCTTTAAACATTACTTTTGGTTCCAAGGTTGAAAAGTAAAAACATCACCACTATTTAAATAATCCGTGGTCCTTTATTCCACATTAAGAAAGCACTTATTTGAGAAGTAAATTCAAATCCACTAAAAATATTTTTAAAGCTCTTTTAAGATATTATAAAGGGGGACTTCCCTGGTGGTCCAGCGGCTAAGACTCTGAGCTCCCAATGCAGGGTGCCCAGGTTCAATCCCTGGTCAGGGAACTAGACCCTGCGTGCTGCATATGAAAAAAAAAAAAAAAACAAATCTCACATGCAGCAACTAAAGATCCTGCTTGTGGCAACTAAGATCCCTCGTGCCACAATGGAGACCGGATGCAGCCAAATAAATAAATAATACTTTTTAAAAAAAGATATTATAAAGGTAAAATCTTGTGTGTAATAAGTAAACAGTAGACTTCTTGTCTTTTTGTTACAGCTTTTCATTTTTGACAGCACATTGTGTTCTTTGTGCTGTTCCTAATGACAATTATCTAAAGAGAGTATCTAGGGCTGAAGGGGCAACTGCCACAAGAAATCTGTGAAAGCAAATTCATTAATACGTTTTATAATATAAGGGGGATGTGTAAAAAATCCCTTGCACTCATGTATTTATATGGTCACTGCATTAGTTCCTCGGGCTGCCATAAAAAAATAGCACAAACCTAGTGGCTTAAAATAAGAGAAATTTATTCTCTCACATTTCTAGAGGGCAGAAGTTTCAAATCAAGGTGTCAGCAGGGCCCTGCTCCCTTCAAAGGCTCGG
This sequence comes from Pseudorca crassidens, assembly GCF_039906515.1. Classification (NCBI taxonomy): domain Eukaryota; kingdom Metazoa; phylum Chordata; class Mammalia; order Artiodactyla; family Delphinidae; genus Pseudorca; species Pseudorca crassidens. The sequence continues at coordinate 71,344,550 of NC_090297.1, read as the reverse complement.
GGGGAAAACGCTTCCTTGCCTCTTCCAGCTTTGGCAGCTCCAGGCATTGCTTGGCTTGTGGCTGCATCACTCCAATCTTTGTTCCATTCTTCACATGGCCTTCATCTCTCTGTGCTTCTCTCCTCTGTGTGTCTCTTATAAGCACATTTGTCATTGGATTTAGGGCCCACCTGGATAATCTAGGAGGGTCTCAAGATCCTTTAAATTAACTACGTCTGCAAAGACCCTTTTTCCAAATAAGATCACATTCACAGATTCCAGGGGTTAGAATATAGACATATCTTTTGGGACGCACCATTCAACCTGCTACAGTCACCTTCCTAAGATTTCCACTCACACAGTCATGGTCATTCAATGGTTTTTCTGTACAATTACTGGAGAGATAGGAGCAAGAACACATGAGTCACTGATTCCATTACAAAATCCAATCACAGTGATCATGTGACAGGGAAGAAAGAGCTCTGTGAAGAGCAAACCATAATTTACGTTTGTCACAGTCTTGTTGAAGAATACCCAGTGTCAGGCTGCTAATGTCCTGAGGCATCGATCACTCCTGGTTTCTTATTTTGGCACAAATTTTACCCAGGACTTTTACCAGCTACATGAGTCTTTTATTATGGGTTCCCTCAGGAGCAACTATTGAAATCACGTCCTCCGTTACTTGTTCCTCCCTTGAAAATATCTTTCTCCTATTAGGTTGGTTTGAGATTTTTTTTTCAGTTTTGTGTTGTTTTTTATTTTTATTTTTTCTCCCACAAGTCTGGGCTTCTGTCAGATATCAGGAAGCCCTCACTATTCTGGGACATTTTCCCATGTTGACAAGTCCTTTAAAAGTACTGTCACCTCTTCTTCAAATAAAGAACTTGCATTGGAAAAAATCTACAGCATTTGTTCAAACTTAAGGATTTTTCATGAGCCTAAAGCAGGTAAAATTTTTTTAAAAAAAAGAGAGAGTTCAGGGCTTCCCTGGTGGCGCAGTGGTTGAGAGTCCGCCTGCCGATGCAGGGGACACGGATTCGTGCCCCGGTCCGGGAAGATTCCACATGCTGCAGAGTGGCTGGGCCCGTGAGCCATGGCCTCTGAGCCTGCGCGTCTGGAGCCTGTGCTCCGCAACGGGAGAGGCCACAACAGTGAGAGCCCCGCATACCGCAAAAAAAAAAAAAAAAGAGAGAGAGTTCAACGTTTTTCACTTATGTAGTTTACTACTAAAAGATTTTACTGCATTTTATCTATATCTCAGGATATTTTCAAGGAAGGGACTTGTCTCTAAGGACTGATATATAAGACAGAGAGCAGGTAAGGGTAGTCCTATCTGTCCACCTCATAGCTCCCAAAGATTTAACTCGTCATCTCTTTCCTCCCAAGCTCTTAGCCAATCCTAGCCAAGGTTGGCAGATCAGTAAGCTCCCCAACTTCAGAATTAACCTCGCTGCAATAAACCAAGTTTCACTGTTCCTGAGATAGGCACAACATTCCTCATCTGCCACATTGCCCTAGACCTTGTAGGCACAGCATCTATCTCATCTCCATGTCAACATAGGCTTGGTATTTCAGGAGTAATTTTAGACAGAGTTCCTGTGTAATAAAGAATGTGGCTGGCCTTTGTCCCTGGTTCCTGACAGGTAACTTCTAAATTCTTAGAATTTTCTGAGTTACTCACGGTAAGCCTGACCACACCTGAGTTTATGTTAATGAGATGACTCATGATAGGCTGGTGGGCCCCTAGATAGTTCATGCTAACAAGATGACTCAGGATGGGGGATAGCCACGCCAGAAAGACCAACCATGTGATTAGAGGATTGGGGCTTTGAACCATATGATATTAGCCCAACCTCTGAAGGCTACTAGAGATTGAGTTTAACCACATAGCCATTGATTCAATCAATTGTGCCTATGTAATGAGGACCCAACATAAGCCCTGCATACTGAAGCTTGGGGGAGCTTCCCTGGCTGGTGACGCTTTGCTATTGTCACGCGTCGATGTGCTGGGGGTGATGCACCCTGACTCCAGTGGGAGAAGACAACAGAAACTTCACATTTGGGACCGTCCCAGGCTTCACCCTGTGCATCTTTCCCTTTAGTGGTTCTAATTTGCATATTTTTGCTATAATAAAATTGTAATCATAGTACTTTCCTGAGTTCTATGTGTTTTTCCAGCAAATTATCAAAACTGAGGAATTAATGAGAACCCCTGAATTGTATCAGTTGGTCAGATGTGAGAGCGACCTGTGAACCCCAAGCTTGCAGCTGAAGTGAGGGTAATCTTGTAGAGGACCAGGACCTTAACTGTGAAGTTTGGCCCAACTCCTGGTAGTTGGTGAAGGAAATCACTGAGCTCCAAAGTCACTACTTGGACCAGGTATTTCATATAATATATTAATTTCCTATTGCTGCTGTCACAAATCACCACAAACTAAATGGCTAAAAGCAACACAAATTTATTATCTTAGAGTTTTGGAGCTTAGACGTCTAACATAGGTTGACAAGTGCTGCATTCCTTCTGGAGGCTCTGGGGGAGAATCCATTTCCTTGTCTGTTGCAGCTTCTAGAGGAGGTTTGCATTCCTTGGCTCAGGGTACCACATACTGTCGTCGTATTTCCTTCACTCCTTCTCTGCTGGTTTGAAAACTGTCCCCCATACACACAGGGCAAGGCAAGATCAAAGAAAGAGGTAGACCACTTCAGATTGGTAGGCAGCAGATTTAACAATCAAGGGAATTTACAAGGCTTGTCTTGGTCTGCCACAAGATGAGTAGATCTCTGCACATGCCTGCCAAATCATAAAAGTTTATGTAGAAGTCTTAAATGGGTGTATCACGTGTACCATTCAGATGGTCTCAACAACACACTACTATTTCAAGGCTGTGTCCTTGGGGTTGCTTCTAGCACAGGGTAGGCAAGTAGGATGCACATTCCAAGGACAGAGGAGAGGGTCAGGAGACTCCGATTGCCCAGGTCCACTCGGTGGGTCAACTGGTGGGTACATTCTCTCAATGAAGTTCTCCAACACTCTGCTTCTATTGCCACGCCACCTTCTCTGACTTTGACCCTTCCGTAGCCTTCTTATAATATCTCTTGCAATTACATTGGGCCTATTCGGATAATCCAGGATAATCCCCCACCTCAAGAGCCTTACCTTAATCACATCTGCAAAGTCTCCTTGGCCATGTAAGTTAACAAGTTCACAGGTTTTGGGGATTAGGAAGTGGGCGTATTTTGAGCCATTACTCTACCTACCACAAATGGCTTTTGCCAGTGGAAGAACACTCAAAAGCCGTAGCCTCCACTAGGTTCGTGTTCAAAGCCAAAGCCATGCTCTGAAATCATTTCAAAAGGCACAAATATATTTTGCTAAATGTAATTGGTTTCTGTCTACATAGGCCTTTCTTGTTAAAATTTAATTATTACTACCCTTAGGGTGGCCTTTCCTTAATTTTTCTTTTTATTTCCTCCTACATACCTATTATTATTAACCCAGATCCCTTACAACAGAAGTTTACATCTGAGAACAGAGAATAGGATTCTAAATCTATTGCTACATTCATTATATTCCTTCCTAAAATGGCTTCTGATCCTAACACCTTCATTTTTCTCAGTAGCAATATAGCAGAAAAGCAATAGCGGGAAGACAGGAGGAGAGGAGAGGAGAGAAGCAGAGGAATTAATTGCATGTATGTTACAAGTTTGGCTCCCCTTTTAACTAGTTGTATGCTTTTGGAGAGGCCACTGAATGTCTCTAAGGCTCAGTTTCTTCATCTACATAATGGCAATAATAGTTTTGTTGTGATCATATTAATAATTAGATTGTTGTAAAGATGAAATCCAGCACAGGGTCTTGCACATAGTAGGTCCCCTTCTTTCCTTCACCTTCACCCACCATTGCACACCAGAATTGGGGCCTACCTGCTCTAAAGAGAACCAATTCACATAAGATCATGACGCAATGTATTCCACCCTAAGCCACTCCGTCTACATACACACATCACTGAACCTCGGCAAGGTAGGTTTGCCCCCAGTGCCAACACCGACTTACTTTTATAAACCATTCAGGCATGTCTTGCATGGCTGTGGACGGGGGGATGAAATATAATATGAGAGGACAGGATTTTTTCTGACCTTCAATGCATTCTCCTACCGTCATCTCATTCTACTCTACAGCCAGCGTGACTTTGTCAAGGTTACCTGAAATCTCCACAAGAAATGAAACGATGCCTGTCCTGTTAGCCTAACTCTCCAGCAGAACGTGGGGCACATATACGTCACTCCACAAATATTTGCTAAATTAATTGAATAAACTAAAATATGCCCTGTTCCCTCTTGTTTTTTCATTTGACCTTTTGCTCTTCCCTCCACTCTGCACCACTACTTCTCCTCTCTGAGCTATGATCATAATTTAAGGACCAGCCCAACTACTACTCAGATCTCACGCTTGGGGGAAGTTTTTCTGACCTCTCCACACTATCTGTTCTCACCTGCTTCTAAATTCCTCCTTAAGAAATATGACCATGATCGTGGTTATATCACAATTAGTTTGATCCTTTTGACTGAATCAACAAAATCGCTTAACGAAATTGCTTTTTTTGAACAATGTGACTGATTGATACACTGAATCGACTATACAAAATCCAATTGCCGTTAACATTTGCAGTTTGAAACCATGAAGTGATATCCAGTGAGGGCCACCAAAAATGTTGCTGTGCTACTAATGGCGCTCCCAGGGCACATTTTATAGAATTTTTGTCTCAAATTTTGGGGTTTCTCATTGTTTTCTTTCATAAAGTAAGCATTCCAAGGTGTGTGTAGTGGCTGGATGGTTATTGCAAGTGGCAAACTGTGTTAACGGGAATCAGGGAGGAACTTAATTATTCTCCCAATTTCCAAAGGCAATGATGTATCACATTAATACTTTCCTTTGCTTTTCCTACGCATGAGTAGCTGAAAGTGAAATGATGCCCCAGTCCCCAGTGTGTTTGTAAAGGTGTCATAAATTGCATCTCTGTACCTTGTCAGTGAAAGAGCTGTTTTCTCCTGATGCTGCTTGTCTGCACAGACACTGAACAGAATGGCATGGGCTATGAAAATAGTGTAGAAAATGTGTTATTCTAAATTTATTCTAGGAGTCTTTTTTTTTTTAATTTTTTCCTGAATGATTCCCATTCTGCAGGGCTGATGGCTCTTAGTAACCAAATCTTCTAAGGGCATGATAATTTTTATTAGTAACTCAGTCAATTTTAGGAGCATTCTTGAAATCTGTGAAATTCTAAAAAATAATACACCTGCAACTTTACAATACTGTGATTGTGCAAATCAACATTTCATCATGAAGAATGTAAATCCCCGGGACAATCCCTAATGGTGTGTGACTAGGGCCAGTGCTTCTGTGTGTCACTACGCAGTACACATGGGGAGGGCAGAGTCAAGCGAACCGATGACTCTCACTGAATGAACAAGTGCAGCCAAGTTCTTAGGATATCAGACTACATGACCTTTGGGAAAACATCCCTGGGTGGAGGTTGTACAACTATCAAGTGGAATCCTCTAATTAGGAATGTTCTGAGAATGACCAGATAAAATCGTCGAAGCAGTAGAAATTTGTCGGAATAAAATTTTCCTTCGAATTCCAAATATTATTTGAGATTATAATATTGAAAATAAAAAGCCAGTTAAAAACAAAATAGTTTGCATGGGGAAAAGAAAAAACGGAAAGAAGCAAAGAAGGAGGGAGAGCTTGAGGGAAAGAAGAGGAAAGGAAAGGAGAGAAGGAGGAAGTAAGGGAGAGTGAAAGAGAAAATTGATTTTGAGATATTTAGATAAAGTTAATTCTGGCTATTGACATTGTGTATCAATTTCTTTTCTTTTTCCTTATATTTCATATAATACATGTCTTACAAGCCAAAATTTATATTTTATGAATATTTTTATTTAGAAATGTCCAGAGTGTCAGATTTCTCATCACCCATTTTTGCCAGAGACCTAAGATTTCCAATCTGTTTCCTTGCCCAAAACGATAGTTATTGATTTCTTTAGTTTTCCTCATGAAAAAGTGACTTGAAAATAAAACTGAATTTTACTTTTCCACAATATTTACTGTATTAATCTCTCCAGGTGGTTCAGCCTTATATATTAGATATAAATTAATGGTTCACCCGTTCTTCAGTTGTAAAAGGAATAAAAAAATTCTTTCTTGCTAGGAACGTTCAGCTTGTTACGGCTACCAAAAGCCAGGTATCAAGTAAAAGATGCAATGCTGGCCTAACAGTCATACTGGGTTTTGGTTCCTTGTCTAGCTCTTTCAGTTCTCAATTAAGTTACTGGAAAAAAAAATATGGTGACTTAAGAACGAAAGCATCTAAAAGAAAGAGAACTGGACATATTGGTCTTAGGAAATTTGGCTTCTGTTCTTGGATCTTCCAGCTCTACCACCCAGTCCAGACTGGACTTGGGAAAATAATATAACTCCTTTGTTGCCTCTATTTCCCCAACAGTGAAAAAGGAAGAAGAGCTGCCCTTCCTATTGCTCAGGAATCTAATAAAAGGACAATGGATAATAAATATGCAAAAGTCCTATGCATATTTAACAAGCTATATTATTACTACATCGTTTTTTTTTGGCCTCCAATTATCAATTAGTTTGTGCCAGGCCCTGTGCTAAGCATGTTATATCTTTTAATCCTTAAATAAGCCATGGCATTATTGTCTTTTCAGAGTTACAATACTTTAACCAAAGCAGTTTATTCATCTTCCAAGGTCTGCACATCTGCCGTGCTATCCCACTGGGGTGACTAAAGCAACCACTCCATTGATCCTCCATTGTGGAGCCAGTGTCTGCTGGCAGTTGTGGCGGATGGTCCCGGCGACACATGTGGCTCACAGGTGCAGCACAGCAACCTCACCTCACACTTGGGGACTTCCCTTTCATGACTGATGCACGAGATGCGCCACATCCGTACATATGCAAAGCAGAAAGAAATGTCAGGGAATTCCATGGGTCAAAGGTTGACCACTGGGAGATGAAGATGAGAGAATATCTTTTTCTGTCTTCCTGTCCACGATTCATACTGCTTGAAGGCACAATAGCTTCATTCACCTTCTCTGAAGACATCCTAAGAAACCAAGCCACCAGTTGATCACAAACCTATGGCCAGCTCCATAAATTACTTCCTAAATATTTCTTCTCTTGTCCTGGTCTTACCTTCCTTTTACCTCATTTCTTCATCACTGGGTTTCCACTTTCATAAACTATCAGCACTTAAACTTTCACTTTAGGCTTGTCTTCTAGAAAAGCCATCCTAAGAGAGAAAGCCATCACCAACAGCCCAGAATGGGCATCACAGAATCACAGGTAGAGGATCTGTTTGGTAGAGTACCACGGAAGACAAATCGTATGTCAAGGAAAATTTCTTTCAAATCACAATTTATCTGTCATAAATAATAATATACCCTGTCTGCATAACATAATATTGAAGAGTGAGAATAATAGCAAACAAATTCATGAAAATATCAGTATCTTCCTATTACTTAGAATGCACTATACTTATGGTACAGGAACAAACCTGTGCCTTAAAACATAAAGAGCTTTCTTCTCCTTCAGAGAGTTCTCCAGAGCAGCTCATCATCCATGTGATGACTAAGGGATCCAGGCTGCTTCAGTCCTGCGGTTCAGCCACCTCAACCCATTGCCTCCACCCTAGACAATGAAGGCAGAGAGAGAATGTGTGCTAGAACAATCATGCAAATTTTCACTGCCTAACCTCAGAGGAGACACACGTGACTTTTAGCTTCACTGAACTGCAAGAAGGCTAGTAAGGGTAGTGTTCAGTGGTCTTAGGAAGAGAAGAAAATTTCATATTGAAAAATACTGGTAATGTCTACCATAATCTATTTCTAACTCACACGTATGAGGTGGCTACTGCTTGTCAATGTTTTATGCAAAAAAGAAAAAATAGTGTTTACCAGAGATACAATAAAATCAAAACCTGAAATGTTTATCAGAGTTCACAGGTACTGCTTAACCCAGCCATGTATCACAGGAGTCAAATTACTCAATTCCCATTTTTAACTCAATTCCCAAAGTCACTTGGGGAAGTTACTTCTACTCATGGGCCTTGGTTTCTTAATCTATAAACAGGACCCTGAGCTAGGTGCTATTGATAAGTGTCCCTTCCAGATCTCCATTTCATGTTTTTTTCCTCAATTGCATGGGGGATTATAGAAGTCCTACAGAAGATATGGCCCAAGATTTTTGCTCAGACCTCTACTGCTATCTCGCAGTCAGTTCTGCAGGCGCCGTAAGCCCAGGGTTTGAACTGGAAGGTACTGCTGATTCATATTTCAGAACTGAGGATGCTGAGGTCGCACCTGCGTGAGTTTCTCACTGTGCTACCATGAGTGATTGAATGTCAAAGAAAAAGTTAGTGTGTGACTCCTAACGTGGAAAATGGTGCAGTAAATTTTATCATTTTCCCCACTGTTTTATTATCCTTACCTATTGAGAGAAAAGTGATTAAGCAGTGAGTGTTAGTTTTACTTGCAGAGTGAGATGAAACAGTGCATGCTGGTGGAACAGCTCCTGCTCTATGATTAGCTAATGAAGCAGAGGGAGGGTATGAGAAGAAATAATGACAGCAGCCCAAACCAGGATACAGGGGGTACTAACACATTCCCATTGGGATGAAAGGGCAGACTGACTCTGAAGAGTTTCATGAAATAAACATGATTTTTTTCTTTTTTTTTTCTTTTTCTTGTCCACAATCTCTGACTTCCAGAGAATCTTTATGCCTGTGGTTCAAGCCTTGCATCATGAAACACAAATACACACATTCAGAATATGGTCATTCTGCACACAGCCTTCATCTGATTCCTAGTATGTGCGTTACAAAATGGTACTCACTGCAGTACTTAAAAAAAAAAAATTATGCATAGTAGTTTGTACCTCTTAATCCCCACTCCTATCTTGCCCCTCTCCTCTCTCTCCCCACTGGTAACCACTAGTTTGTTTTCTATACCTGTGAGTCTGTTTCTTTTTTGTTACCTTCATTAGTTTGTTTCATTTTTTATATTCCATGGATAAGTGATATCGTACTGTATTTGTCCTTCTCTGACTTATTTCACTAAGCATAATACCCTCCAAGTCCATCCACTGCAGTACTTATTAGTAGTGCATTTAGTCTCATTGTGCTGTGCTTATGCTTTTCTAAGCGAGTTAAATAGAATCAATTCCTGTTGTCTACATGCCTGCATTTCAGACCACACAATATTAATGTGGTCAAAATAGAATTATCCAACCTGGGTGATATTACAGCAAAAGCAAGCCTATTCTAAATAAGGATTACATTATGTTTTGAGTTCAGCAGTTGCGGTTTTTGTGGAGTGAGTCAGTAGCACATTAGAATAAAAGAGAGATTCAAAATCACACACACTTAGTTGTGATGGGCTACCAGGGGCAAGGAAAAATGAAAGATCTCTGAAGGCTGTAAGGGAAGGTATTTGGCAGATCGAGCAGGGGAAACACTCTAGAAACAGGGAGGGGAAGGCAGAAAAGTATGCAATTAGGAGAAAATTAAGATGTCTCCAGAATGGAGAGCAGGAACTGAAGGAAGGGCAAAAAATTGAATTGAGTGATAAGAAGGTTAGTATGGGAGGAGAGAGGAGAATGGTTCGAGAGATCAGGATGCCAAGAATAACTAGAATGAATGAAAGAAGTCAAGAGAGAGTCTTGCTGCTTTGCTTGCACTACCAATCTGTATGGTGCTATTTCCTCGCGTGCACAACCGGAAGTACTGATTCTCAAAATTCTTCTGTTCCTGTACTTTGTTGGCAGTTATGAGCATATTACATACACGGTGACTAGTGTTTTTGTTGTTTGAACTTTTGATTAGGCTCTTGCCAAAAAGTCCTCAACTTTAGAAGAATTCACCATAATCTGGATAAGACGGTCAGTTTTCAAGAAACATTTATTGAGCTACTCTATTTAATTAACTGCCCGAGTCTATTTGAATCTCTTGGTTATTTAGTCACAAATTCAAAAATATGCTTGGCTTTGTTTTTTATGTATGAAGAGACCTGGGTTTTTGGCAGGATATTTAAAATCTGAATAAACAAATGTTAAAATTATGGAAGTTAATGACGTGGATAATCAATGCATTTCAGAAATTACAGTCATCTATGTGTGGATACTATTCATGAAAAATTCTACTTTTAAAAAATTGTTAATAAAGAGAAAATACCCTCAACTTCCCTTTGTCTCTCCCAGATGTACCATTAGCAATCAGTCCTGTGAATCCTTCCTCCATAACCCCTCAAACTAAGCTCTCCTCCCCATTCCCATTTATCTCTCTCCCATCTAATATCTAAACCACTTTAACATCTCAAGACTACACTTCTCCCCTCCGCCACCTTTCATCGCTGGAATAAGAACCACACACAATGCTCTATGCACACCTGCGGTTAGTCATTCCTCTCCTCAGAAACACACATCGGTCTACGTAGAATAAAACACGAACTTTTTTCACAGTGTCCTAAATCTCCCACAATCTGTCCTCAGACTGTTTTCCAACAGGATCGTCCCCCTCCTCTTTTTACATTCCACGTTGCTCATAACCATTCTGTGCCTTAGTTTCTACATCTTAGGACTGGATAATAATGGTACCTCCTTCGCAGCAATATCGAAGGATTAAAAGTGTCTGGCACATAATAAGTATTATCTGCATTAAGGCCATAAATATTATTATTCGTAGCACTAATGTAAGCCCAACTTTGAATATTTGAATGTATCAGTATATATTTTCCAATTCTCAACTATATTTTCTGTTAATGTACCAAGTCTTATTTGCTGAGGTGTCTCCTATGATCAGGCCCTGGGTTAGGTATTTTCACATTGTTATTTCATTTAATGCACTTTATATGAACCCTGAGGGAACACCTAATTTTCAAACCCCGAAGAGAGCTCTTTCGGTGGAGTGAATAACTTGCTCCATTTGCTTGATCTTGTAACAAATCAATTCCCGTGTGTAAGTGGACTCCATAACATTAGAGGAATATTTCAGCCTAGAGCCTGAAAGCTGGTTTCATCACGAATTGAGATCTATTTAAAACATGGTTTTTTACAGCTGTATTGCATAAAGACTGGATTTGGAATCGCAACCAAAGAGGTCCTTGAGAAGGCGTTTAGTAGAGCTTCTAACCTAAAAGAGAAGCACCTGAGATAGAAGAAAATCTCTTCTGTTTTTAAATATCATCTGAAAAGATTTTTGAATTATCTTTCATAACCTACTGCAAAATTGGTGTCTCAGAATATCCCAACTGCGTTTGCTGTAATATAAATTATTCTGCAAGATCTACTTTCTGTTTTTCTTTCTTTTGTAGAAATGAAACCAATTAGTGCCCCTTGATATAATAATAATTCTACTTTTACTATTTTAAGCACCTCTTTTTCTAGATTAAAGAAATACCAGCTTCTGGGCTTACCTGGTGGCGCAGTGGTTGAGAGTCCGCCTGCCGATAGAGGGGACATGGGTTCGTGCCCGGGTCTGGGAAGATCCCACATGCCGCGGAGCGGCTGGGCCCGTGAGCCATGGCCGCTGAGCCTGCGCATCCGGAGCCTGTGTTCCGCAACGGGAGAGGCCACAACAGTGAGAGGCCCGCGTACCGGAAAAACAAAACAAAACAAAAAAACAGCTTCTTTGGGTTTGCTGCAGCCTAAATATCTATGTTCCTCTTCATAAACTTGCCCAGAAATTTCCCACATAAACTTATGAAGGCCAAAACAGTACGAAGAATTCTGGTTTCACTATTGATAAACTTAGTAAAAAGAGTAAGTCAGGTTCTTTAGTTAGACATTTTGCTATGATTTTAGAACTAAGCAGTTCCTCCTGGTAATGATTTATATCTGTTGGATACTAGTAAACTTGAATATATTTTAATATTTTTTATTAAGCATCGATTGTTTGATAATTTTAAAGTTATTTATGTGGATAGTTTTATGTTTCATGTGATCTAATCATATATATATTGTTTGGGCTTCATTGCTCTTATGATTATAAGATCTTTCTATACCCAAACCTCTTTATCTACATTTTTAAAACTTTAAAAATCCCCATTTTTATACTTAACTCTTTAACGTTCATGCTTTTGTTTTGTTTTGTTTGCTTATTTTTTCATGTCCCCTCAGATGAGTTGCTATCCATCTTCCCCAAAAAGTAAAATTATTTCCTACAGTTTTATGATATTCCTTTTTATACATTAAAGTATTATAAAGACCAAGAGTCTGCTTTAGGAAAAACTGTTTTTAGTTGGTCTCTGGGTCTATTTTATATCAGTTGTATGTAGATAGGTTAAATAAATGTTTAATTAAATAATTGATATTTTATGATAAACAGGGAGTTGAACATGGGATGATAGCCCAGAGAAATTTTGAAAAGTATAAAATATACATGACATAAGTCTTACCATTTTAACCATTTTGAAGTATACAGTTCAGTGACATTAAGTAGATTCACACTGTTGAACAACCATCACCATTTGCATCTCCCGAACTTTTCTCACTTTCCAAAACTGAAGCAGATAACTTTTTAATAAGAGAGAATGCTGATATTTTCTTTCCCTTTTGCTATAACATTTTATCATAGTGCAACATTATTCTTCTCGTTTACTCACTAGTATGTATGATTGTTCTTGGTCACTGTCATTTGTCTTCCTAGAACAATCTCTTGAGCTCCTCAGCTGGTGGGCAGGTTGCTATAAATAATTCCTAGCCCAAATACCAATGATTATATGTATTCTTGGGAAACAACTCTCCTGACCAAGGCAAGACCAGGCAATACCAGGACCTCTGCTGTTTCAGTTTGGTGGGGTTCATGAAAAGCAACAGCTTCCAGGATGCGCTGATGCCATGGTTCTTCTTGACTCCGGCCGCAAAAAGTGCATGACTTATGACCTTGTATCTCCCAGAATGCAATGTACTGGTCATTTCAATGTTCTCTTTGCTATTTGCTTTACTTAATGGATTTAGAAAGAGAAATAAACGCGCATCTAGTTCTCAAGATGCATCCAAAAGCAAGGCCTGAGCATTAGACAATAAGCCCCTTGGTATTCTGAGTAGTTTAGGGATGCATATTTAGGAAATGTCAACTTTTTACTATTCTTTTATGTACTCAGGCCCCCTCTAAAATAATTATAAACTTGAGATTTCCCAATATGAATCTGAGGTGCAAACCCGCATAAGGGCAGACTTAAAGTTATCCATTTTCAGGAGAGGCCCCTGGGCACTGTCTTCTGATGCCTATGACTCCGTACACCATGATAACCGAATGGCCCAGATTCAGTATAAGCCCTTGTTTTCAGTGTTCAGCTTAGGTTAGTTTATCTCTATAGATTCTATCTTTCTCTTAGCTTTTTTTGTTTTGTTTTGTTTTCGGTACGCGGGCCTCTCACTGTTGTGGCCTCTCTCGTTGCGGAGCACAGGCTCCGGACGCGCAGGCTCAGCAGCCATGGCTCACGGGTCCAGCCGCTCCACAGCATATGGAATCTTTCCGGACCGGGGCACGAACCCGTGTCCCCTGCACCGGCAGGCGGACTCTCAACCACTGCGCCACCAGGGAAGCCCTCTCTTAGCTTTTTGTTTTACTTTCTAGCTAGCTCATCCATGCATTTTAAATGACATTTTAAAATAGTTTGTTTAGCGTTTTGAAGTATATTCAGTGAGAGAATCAGTCAGGATAACTAGACCTCTACTGCCAGAAACCAAAGTTTATTAATATATATGTTCTGTATATACAGATATTTAATGTGTGCTTAGTATGCATCAGAACTTTGCTAGAAACTGGGGATACCGTGAAGAAAAGGCAGGCCAGTTACTTGCCCTATTGGAGTTAAAATCACAAATAAGAAATACAGATATGAAAGTGTTTAATTTTCACTTACACTGGGACAAAATGCCTGGCACAGATAATAATTGGTTAAAGCATTCATCAAATTGTAGATCATGGGGTCAGGAAGTCAGAGAATCTTTAGAAGTAGGAATGGTGGGTAAGATTTAGGGTAAGGCAGCATCCCAGGCTAGGGATGAGACACTGAATAACCCAGCTGAACTAGAAACTAGTGGGATGCACGCATGGTGGTCATGTCAATAGTTTGTCTGAGTTGGATGGGGTCAGATCATAGAGACCTTTGAACGTCAAGAATGAAAATTTTATTTTACTGTCACTGAGAAGTAAGGGAAGTGGGCTCCATACGCCTCAGTTGAAGGTGTAAACAGAACAGAAAACGGACCTCTTCCAAGCAAGAGGGGATTCTTGAGCCTAATGACCTTCAGATTTAAACTGCAGCATCAATTCCCCCCGGGGTGTCCCGGTTGCCTGCCCACCCTGTTGATTTTGGACTTGCCAGCCTCCAAAATCATAGGACATAACACCTTAAAGTACATCTCTTTCTCTGTATATACACATCCTATTGGTTCTGTTTTTCTGGAGAATCTTGACTAATACAACAAATATCAAAGCATTCATTTTATTTAGAAAAATTCTTTCCTTACCTGGACTGTTTGTTTAGGGCAAAGTTAATAGTGGTTTTCTGATGATTAAACTCAACTCTATGATAAGACAGCCTTCTCTAAGTTTTAGTGGGTAATAAAAATCCTCAAGGATATTCTACTTCATTTCAAACACCTCCTTTCGTTTTATGAAAGTAAACCTTCCTTACAAAATTCTGCTAAACCTGGGCCCAGGAACATTTAAACTGCATCAACTTGTTACTGTTAAATATTCATATTTGCACTGCCAAGAAATATTGTATTTTAATACCAATTACATTTTCAGGAGGAAAAGAGCTTGAACTTGGAGAAGCAGACTGTTTTCTTGAAACTTCCAAACTTCCATCAAACTCCTCTCAGCTCTTTTCTTTCCTTTAGCATACATTCTCACTTTTCTGCTCTCATTGGCACTGTTTGTATATTCGTCAATGTATGTCAAGGCGATGATAATTAAATTTCACTTGAAGTTCAGAGATGAAGTGATTAAATTTGAACTTAAACCTTTCTGAAATAGGTAGCTCTCTTGTATTTCATAGAGGGAAAATTCTACTTGAATATCGGGAGGAGTATAATTATCTCGTTCAAGATACTAGATCTTTCAAGAAACAGCACAATATTATCTTGGGTAGAAAGAGGATAATCAGAAATTCAAAGCAGGTTTTTCGTGTTATTTTACATTTTCGGGGAGGAATTGTACTTCCCTCATACACAGATGTTTGCCGCAAAAGATAAAGGCCAAGGAAGGCTCTGCTTATTTCTCTCAGTGTAAAAAACAAAAAAGGAGAACACTCGATGTCTCTGTGTGGCAGGAGGAAAGATGGGGAGGCAGCCTAAGCAGGAAAAGCTGCTGCAATAGCACAGCAGTGATGGCCGTAATTCATTTTCTCAAGAAGCTGCAAGCAACGGCGGAGGCTGACATCAGAGTCTCCCCAGTGGTACTGGGCCCTCTCCAGCATGGGGGTCTAGTCCCTTGTAGTTGGGTCAGAGGGCAGAAGGAGGAGGATCTACTCAGAATTGGGCCTGGTAGATAAGGACACCTGGACTGTCAGATCCAGCTTTGCCTAGGAGGAATCTAATTCAAATTCACCTCCTAAACTGAAGGGCTAGTCAATTTCCTATTGCGCTGGGACTTTAATGCAGCAGTTTCCCTTATCCTCCATCCAGCATTGATTAAGGAATCTGAATGCAAAAAGTCAAAGTTGCATTACAAGCTAAGGCTGTGCTTCAGTGCTGAAGTGACAATCATCCCTATTCTCCGTGTGAACTGGGAGCAAGCGCTAATTAAAATTATAAGCTAGAGAGAACATGCATTGAAAAAAAAGAAGCCGTCCCTAACCAATAATTCCAAGGCTAAATCACACTTGATTTGCTAATATAGAAGTGTCCAGGAACTATGATCTACAAATGTCTTGAATACGGTTCTAATCAATCTGCTGAACAATAATCAAGGAGGCATATAATTAGAACAGGCTCCTCCGACGAGCCACACATAACATTGTCTCACCTTGAAACAGTGCAGAGCGTCCTGTCTCAAAAGTAAGAACTAATCCCAAACAGAGGCCGTGGTCTCCTTTGAAATGCGCCCTGACAGACTTCTAGCAATTCCGGGCTTCAGAGTTGTCCTGGTAAAGTTTCACTGGGCCTCCTGGTCTTTCTGTCCTCTTCTCCTTTCCCTGTAACCCTTGTCACATCTGCTACCCGAACATGGAAACGATTCCGACCTGAAATGCCCTTCGTGACAATTCAAATCCCAGTTGGTGCTTTGCAATCAGTAATGACAAATAGCAGGCAGGAAACTCCTAGAAAATATGAGTCAGTCACATTCTTTCACAAGCTACTGACATGTCCAGCAATTCCTGGTTGCACCACTGCCATCGGGGCGGGAATGGCATGGGGGAGCAAGGACAAAAAAAAAGAACAAAGTTTGAACACTTACTATTTGCCTTGTCAGAGTTCTAAGCCGTTATATGATGGATCACTACATTTATTCCACAGAAGAGACCCTTGCAGTGGATTACGAGACAGCACGTTAGAAAGAATAACAACATCTAGAAAAATGTGTTGAAGGTGATATTTCAACCCTCGTCTCTATAGTTCCCAACATGTACTTGGCGAGGACCTCAGTTGCCTCCACTCTCCTCCTTCTTTCTGACCTCATACACGCCAAGCTCATCCATGACTCAGAGCCTTTTGACTTGGTGCTCCTATGCTTGGGAACTTCTCCCTCCGGATCCGCAACCAAATACCTCCTCTTTGCTAGCGGGGTCTCCGTATCAGGAGGGCCTTCTGCAGGGAGGCCTCTCCCAGCATCCTAGCTACCCCTGCCTTCTCGCTGCACTGTTCTCTATCATTTACCCTTCATAGCTCTGTGTTACGTGCACAGGCTCTGGAGCCAGACTGTCTGGATTTGAACCCCAATTCCTCTGTTTACCAACCGTGGGGCAGAAGGAAGTATACTTGGACTCTCCATGCTTCAGCATCCTCATCTGTAAAATTAGGATCATGAGAACAGCTATCACACCTATCTCACGGGTGTGTTTTGAAATTGCATGCAGTAATACAGGCAAAACACTTAGAACAGGGCCTGCTATAGACTCAGCATTCTATACGTGCTTATTAGTGTCTTCTTCATAGTACCTTTAGGTAGCTGATGTTATCTTCTTGTCTAAATGTTTATTAGGATGGAGTCTGCTCTGTTCCTTACTATGCCCTCAGTAGGTAGAAATGCACCTGGAAAACAGTAGATTATTGTGTAATGCATTCAATAAATTATTGGTGCCTCGAGATTGAATGATTCAAATCCCATATTATACTGCCTTTTGGGCTTTAGAATAAGATGATACTGGATCAAAGTCTTAGGTCTGCCACTCTCTAGCTCCGTGCTTTAAAACTGGTTATTTACCTTATCCAAGTTTTATGATTTGTGAAAGACAGATAATAGTAAGTACTCTAAGGCTGGATGAATAATTTATGCTATAGTCGCCAATGGAACATTATGTAGCAATGAAAAGGAATGGGCTACAGCTGCATGAATGCACTTCACAAGCATAGTGCTGAAGCAAAGAAATCAAAATAAAATATTCTATTTTGCAATATTCTACTTTACACTGTTCAAAAACAGGTTAAACTATGGGGTGAGAAGTCAGGTAGTGTTACCCTTGCGGATGTAATGACTGGAAGAGGACACAAGGCAGCTTCTGAAGTTCCATATTGTTTCCTGTTTTGGGTGTTAATTACATTGGTCTATTCATTCTGTGAAAATTCAGGAAGAGCTACTCTTGTAATTTGTATATTTTAAGTGATGATGATAGTAATAACAATAACACCAATAATAATAATAATGGACTACTTTCCTGTATGATTGTGAAAATTAAGTGAAATAACGTAAATAAGGCATGAAATAATATAAATAAAGCACATAAGAGAACTCACTACACACTAGTACAAATTCCCTTTCCTTCTTCCAACATGGGCATAAAACAGCAGATATCAGGTCCAGCACCCAAGGGGCATTCAAGGCCCCTCTCAATCTGGCTTTAATCTATCTCCAGAGTTTTGGTCCACAACAGTCCATCCGACACATTATATTTGTCCAGCCTCACTGAACTTCTCACTCAAATCATCTCTTGTCTTTTCACATCTGTTTGCCTTTCACATAATTTTCCATTCACCTAGAATTCTCCCTTTCTACTTTGTTCACTTAGCAAACTCCTACTTATCCTTCAAGACTCAGCTCCAACACTCTCTCTTCAATAAAGCCTTTCTCAGTAGTCCTTTCAGTCAATCACTCTCTCTGCTGTGCTTTCACAATAGTTAAGCCTTTATCTTACTGTGTTGTAATTATCCTTTTAAATATCCCCTTCTGTTGCAAGCATGTTGCTTCACTATGCTAAGCCTCACTTTTCTCACCTATAAAATGCAGATAATAATAGTTTTTATGTCATGGAATTGTTACAAAAATTAGAATTTTTTATAATGAAATAATATTCATGAAGGGTTTAAATACAGAGCTTAGCAAACAGTAGGTGATCAATATATGTTAGACATTACCATTATTAATTTAAGGGCAGGGACATCCTTCATTTCTGCATTGTTCCACCACCTACTTTTATACATGAAACATGAAGTAGGTAACTAATATTTATTAAAGAAAGATGACCTAAACAAACATAGCAAGAGACTGCTTTGTAATACTCCAGAGGAGACTCAGAGGCTCACTGCCTTTGGCTCTCATTAACCTGTGTCCCTGCAGCCCTGAGCACTCCCTAGGGTTACCTGTCCCCTAGACGGGGGAGCCTGGTGTCTGTACCTGCTGTGTTCATAAAAATTTTACTGATATACTCTGGCCAAATGGCTTGAGGCAGATAATGGCAATCCAGTTGAAGTCCCGATGACTGATCATAAAACTCAAAGTCATGAGATGTTTATGCTACTCACAGTATCTTCTGAAAGAAAAAAAAGGCTACTATCTATTGAGTGCCTATCACATGCCAGAAGCTGCACTAAGGCACTTTACATACATTACTTCTAATCCATAGAGCAACCCTTGGCAAGGTAGGCTGATTCCAATTTTACGGAGGAGGAAACAATTTGAGAGAGGTTAAGTAATTTGCCCACGAGAGAGCAAAGGCTTAAACCTATGTCTATGTGAATCCAAAGTTTCCATAACCATAATAAATACCTGTACTTCATTAAATTATTTATATGAATACCTTATCATATAAAATGAACACTAAAATTTGGATAATATATAAGAATTACAAGTAACTTTGAAATGCTGGAACTTTTTTTTTCAATGCTACCATCTTTGTGGCCATAACTCTAGCTAACTGTTAAGGAAGAAAAAAAAAGTGAGAAAAATTAAAAAGAAACAGAAGGATTTTCAAAAAATTTTAAAGAATGTGAAGAATAAGAAGAAAACTAGAAGGAAATTGAAAAGTAAAATTAAGGAGAAATTCAAATATAAGCAGGTTTATATTCCATAAAAGATTAAAGGTTAATACTAAAATATTATTTAAAATATATGAGATTTTTTAAAAAGCATAAGAATCTAGAAGACAAGATCTAGAGATGAAAGAGGAAATCCAGACTAAAATACACTCTAGTAAGGAAAAAGGCTAAAATCCATGAAATGAAAAGGTGTTATATAAAAGTAGATATGATTAAGAACTAAAACGTTTTTTTAAATCAAATAAATAACACACCAAAAAAATGCGAGGAAAGTTAAAACAAAAAGAAAAACAAAAGGCTTGAAGAGGAAAGAAATAGAGGGGAGAGAGAGATGAAGTAGGGCAGGAAGCAGCCAGGGACAAAAGTGAGGACCAACAAGGCGGTGCAGACCATACTCAGGTGCAGCAGCCGGGGCAAGGGACAGGAACCCAGAGTACAAGGTCTCATGTCCCCTGTGCTTTCTCTCTTATCTCTGTCGCCCAGGGCCAGCTAGGTAATGAGCGGTTCCTTAGAAAGTTGGAGCACACGGCTTTGTGGCACTGACTACTGTAGAGCCCTTGGGGGCTCTCCGTGGGCCAGGTTGTCCCCAGAGGCAGAATCCAACGAGCCTGGCTCAGGGACCCAGCTAAGGTCCAATTCCCACCCACTGCTGTGCAGTCGGTTAAGTTGAAGTACTCAGTTTCCCCACTTGTAACAACATTTACCCTCCACAGTTGTGAGAATAAATGCAATAAATCATAAAGCTCAGTGTAATGCCTGCCTTAATGGACTACATTTCCAACAACTTAACTCATGGAGAACCCCTGATCTGCTTGCCCTTCTGAGCTCCACACCCTAACTCCAGGGCTCTGAAGAACACTTTTTTGGGGGAAAAAAAATACACTACCATTTTAGTTCAAACTTTTCATTGTTCAGAGAAAAGGTCTCCAGCCAAATGTTAAAGACAAAGCTAGACTATGAATTTGAAATGCCCTAAATATTGAAATGCACACATATATACGCACGCGCGCGCGCGCACACACACACACACACTCTCTCTCTCTCCTTCCCTCCCCCCACCTCACACACACCCCATTTAGCTTTAACACAAATATTTTTAAAAGTTAAAGAGAACTCAAATATTGGGATTTTTCACATGACTTTTCCACCATTGTTATGTCTCAGTTGTGAAGGAAAATAAAAAACATTATACGTGAATGAATTGTTTCTCAGTTTTTGTGGTTGTTGATCATATTGACCGGGTAAACCAATATTATTTTATTGGTCAGGGGAGGACTAGAAATTCAACATCCTGACTCAAAATCTTTTTTTTTCTTTCCCTATTACAACTGCCTCATGACTACGTTTTAAGTTACTTCCAAAGGGGGCAAATCAGTAACCAATAAATTTTACATTTGACTACCACCCAGCTAACAGGCCCGCTTATGCTAAGATTTGAGGTAAATAATTATCTTTTAGGAGGGATATCTTCTTCTGAAACTCTTTGACTTATTTAAACTGACTTTTTAACTTCATTTTCTTTTACAGCTCTATGGACTCAAAACAAACAAACCTTCTCTAACCACCAGCAGAGAAAGAGTCCATGAGGTACAAGAGACATTCTTGGGACTCTGAGTAAAACCAGAGGTGACACATGTTGGTTAAATGCTCAAAACTCTGGGGCTAAACATGATGCTAGTGAAGGCTTGGCCACACACCAGCTGTGAGACCTTGGGCAAATTATTTTTCTTCTTTCGCAAAAGTAGATAATGAGCACCCTTCTTAGAGGATTGTTGAGTGGATTAAGTGCAACAAAGCACACAGTATTTAGTGCGGAGTCTGGCATGTATGAGCATCTATTAAATGGTAGGTGCTAGAACTTTTATTCTTGTTGCAATATTAGCAAATTATTAAATGGGACCAAATCATTTAGTCTGAGATATTTTTAAAAATTAGACAGCAATTCTTGTCTTGTAGTTCCTTTATTAGAGTGTTAAAAGAATTTACTATGTGCTACTGCTATGTTTTGATTAAAAGCCATCTATTTATTAAGACTGATATTTCAGGGACTTCCCTGGTGGCACAGCAGTTAAGAATCCACCTGCCAATGCAGGGGACATGGGTTCAAGCCCTGCTCCGGGAAGATTCCCACGTGCCGTGGAGCAACTAAGCTTGTGCACCACAACTATTGAGCCTGTGCTCTAGAGCCTGCGAGCCACAATTACTGAGCCCTTGTGCCACAACTACTGAAGCCTGTGCGCCTAGAGCCTGTGCTCCGCAACAAGAGAAGCCACTGCAGTGAGAAGCCTGGGCACCACAACAAAGAGAAGCCCCCACTTGCTGCAACTAGGGAAAGCCCACACAGAGCAACGAAGACCCAACGCAGCCAAAAAAAAAAAAAAAAAGACTGATATTTCAGCAAACATAAATGAATCCTTCATCTGATCAATACCTCTGATACCTATCATTGTTCCTGGGTATTCTATATAGTAGCTGTCAGTCTTTCTAAGGAAAGATCAAAAAAAGATCAGTCATTTTTTGCCTAATAAAATCAAACGAGAAAGCCATGTTGCTTTTTAAAAAGCTTAGTTCTGACATATGATTTAAAAATGCTTATGAAAAACATATTCAGAAAACCATTCAAAGATTGATCATTCATCACTAGTCTCTTATGCTCACCCAACACTGGTTTACTTAAGATTAACTATGCCTTTTAAATATTTCTAAGAGCTTCAATAAACACATGATAGAGAAATGTGTGAGATTCATGGGGCAACTTTTTTCCATACTGAAGACTTTGGTTAGCTCGATTGTACTGGGTTACCTGTTTTGTTGTTTCTTATTTCATACAGTGATTTATAACGTTAAGTGCCAGCATGCCTAACAGCATTTCACAATGCATGAATTCAGAAAAAATTCACAAGTTAAAATAATAGGCTTTAAAAATGAAACTGACCTCTGAAGATTTCTTGCTGAGAAATTGCACATTCAGTAAACAGTAATGCCACCAGGAAAAGGATGAAGACTCCAAAGAAGCCTTATTAAGAGATGTGGGGTGGTCTATTGCCAATATTTGAAAAACACTCAGAGTATATTTAATTAGCCTAATTACATGGTGCGCTTACAGCTTATTATCAGTGTCCTCTGACAGAGATATGTTATCCTGGCCTTGAAAGCTCAGTGCCCATAGTGCCTTGAAATGACTTGGATAATGTCCAGGAATTTCCATCAGTCCCACACATTTTGGAACAAAGCACTAGTAATGTGCACAAAGTACATGTTGGTTAAAAACGTGGTATCCTTCAACATTCAAGTTTTTCTGCTTGGTGCATTTAGCTAACATAATGTGTCTCTATGATTGTTGGGAAAAAGACTCAAAGTGACATAACAGAAAATTCGCATGTTATACCATTCAAATGATAAGACCGTCATAAATTAATCTCCAAACCCACTACCATTCACTCATCCTTTAGCACTAATGCTTCCAGTCTGCCAATACATGCTATTTAAGGACTACTCACAATGAACTTGATGTTCACTAGCAGGAAGCATGTGATATGGCATTTTCACCCAGAAGCATACTAATTTTATTACCCAGTGAAGCAATCCTCATCTATATTCAACACGTCAGTAACTTTTCATACTGACATTTGAGATTTAATGCAACAATTTCATGGAAAGAAAAATATGTGGAACATAGGATCATGTGAACTCTTGGTACTAAGTTTTATTTGTAAAACACTCAGGGATTACTGTCTTTTAAAAAAAATTCAGTATCAATAAAATATGAAGAGCTGCTTTCATTTCAGAAATTCAACTTGTATGCATTCTTTCAAGTTTTTCTACTTAGAAAGGTATAACCACAATAAAAATTTTACTGAGTTGAAGTTTTTTACAAAACACTCTATCCCACGAGAACATCTTAAAGGTCAGTTTTAAGAAGGTTCCAAGTTGAATTGATGGAAAATTACATATTCTCTTTTCTCATTTAAATAAATACATAAAGCAAGCATCCTGAATATCCCCTGTAACAAGTACACATGAATTTTTCTTTTGATATTGGGCAGTGAATTTGTGCATAATACTTCTTTTGGGGGAAAGGATAGTGACAGTGATTTTCTGTCAAATAATTGTTGCTGTTGTTTTTCTGGTTAAGATATTAATATAAACTACCCTCAATGAACGTGGATGAGTTGAGCTGATGACATATTTAAGCAATTTATGGATTTTAATGGATTCTCTTCCACATAAATGATTTTAAAAGCCTATAAGATGACTATATACAGATGTATAAGCTATAATTTTTTCTGTTGGTGAATAGAACAAACACAAGCCTATATCTTAAAATAAAAGAGATCAATCTGGACTAACATTTATCAAGCTGCATCTAAAATAAATGGAAACAACCACTCCTTATTATTAATAGACCTGTTGACTAACTGTCCCTGAGATAAGGTATAATAATGTGACTTTATAAAAAGTCACGGTTGTGATTATTACAAAGAGAAACAACTAAGAAGGTGGAAATTGCATATACAAGTGAAGTCTGGACAGACTCAAAGAAACTACTGGGTTAATAAATAGAGTAATGCACTAGTCAATAGATTAATAATTTTAAACCTAAGAAATTATCTGTACTAGGGGGAATGCTGGATAGAATTTAAGGCAACATTTATATATTTTTAAAAAGAAATCCGTTTTAAAAGCGATCCTTCTTTCGGCGGCAAAGATGAACCATAGCTTCCAAATTGTATTCTC
Organism: Pseudorca crassidens; assembly: GCF_039906515.1. Lineage (NCBI taxonomy): Eukaryota > Metazoa > Chordata > Mammalia > Artiodactyla > Delphinidae > Pseudorca > Pseudorca crassidens. The sequence continues at coordinate 71,320,336 of NC_090297.1, read as the reverse complement.
TAATGTGAAGACTTGTAAATTACCTATTCTGAAGAGAACATTAACTATTTAGGTACTAGGTACTTCTGCACTTGTTCACATCATACCAGTTTTAAGAACAGCCTCAAGAGAAAGAGATGCCACAAATTAAACAATCAACGTTGCCTTTTTTTTTTTTTTTTTTGGCAATTCATCACTGATCCAGCCTAACCCTAGTTAGCCTGTATACTAGGAAGTACAGATCACATAACATTGTAGAGTTTCAGGCTTGGACAGCAAAAAATATAACATAATAGAAAATGAAAGTGCTCGATTATATAATGCCCCCTTCTAGTAAATAAAGTTTTGTAAATTCCTGCAGAATTTTTACCCAAGGATGAATACCCTTCTCAGACGATTGTTAAATCTGTTTGAATATTAATAATTTCTTATAGTCAATTTCCAACTTGTTAGGTATTAACTATATGTGATTACACTCCTCCATTGTCACCCTACTATTTTTTCTGTGGTACGCGGACCTCTCACTGTTGTGGCTTCTCCCATTGTGGAGCACAGGCTCCGTACGCGCAGGCTCAGTGGCCATGGCTCATGGGCCCAGCCGCCCTGCGGCATGTGGGATCTTCCCGGACCGGGGCACGAACCCGTGTCTCCTGCATCAGCAGGCAGACATCTCAACCACCGCGCCACCAGGGAAGCCCTCTTATTACTCTTTTTAAATAGGCTAAGTGTGTCCACATGAAATAAAGTGATTTCTAATGTGGTGGAAGCCCTTGAGAGAAACAGTAAGCTTTAGAAGAATTTGGTATAAATGCTGATGATGTAGACAGGAGAAGATCTGCATGTTGAGATTCAATTATATGATTTTTGAACCTTTCCATGATAACAAACATTGCCATTTGCAGCTGCCTATAGGGCTACTTATAATCCTCAAAGTGTAAAAGTATGTTTTAGGATTTGCTTCTCAATACTGCTGAAAAGTCAGGTTTTTTTAACGATGCCCAAATTTGACTTGAGATTTGCAACACGTCTTCTTTTTTTCATTTTTATTTGTTTTTTGGCTCTGTTGCAATGCAACAGACACAAATACTTTCAGTATATTTCCCTATTGAAACCTATCTGCCAGATTTTGTGCATAGGTAATGGTAATTAGAATACAAATATATTCTTTTCAGGCTATAGAACCATCAGGCAGCTGAACTGTATTCTTTTGCATACCCGTGGGTTATATTGTGAAGGAACCTAGTACACCCAAGGGGAGCGGGGTGGCAAAGGACCGGTGTGTTAAAGCCAATTATGTATCATACATAAAAGTGCACATTAGCTACTTGAAAAAATTCACATTTATTTACTGTCAAACCGTGTTAAACTTTACACTGGATATTAGTGATGGGTTCATTATTAACAGGTTTACACAAAGGGCTGAAAAGAAAAGCAGAATTTTGCTGAAACAATTTACATTTCACTAGAACTTTATCATAAAATAAATTAATTACTAAATATAGGCAGAAGGAATATGGAAGAGTAATATTTATGTTTAATTTTACTTTTTAAAAAAGAATAGGCACCTTTTGTTCACTAGAAAGTTTGTGAGAAGTGCCCAGTGCCCTCTTTGGCCCCTGTTCAAGAACAAACAGAGGGGTGACAAACAATCTTTTCTAGATTTCACCACATTTGTGCAAGGCATGGCATAACTGGCTTCAAAGAGTTTTTTTCCCCATAAAACACGTTCTTTTGGCCATAAGAAATTAAAATGTAAGAATAAGGACTAACTTGTCAAAGCAGAACACCGTATACAGTGGAAAATAAGTGAAAATGGGTAGAACTTACAATGACAAAGTGTAAGAAAAAACATTTGATAACATATGTGCAACCATGAGCTTCACACAATATTTTCTCCAAAGTCTAAAATTATTTTAATGACAATTATATTTCCGTTGGACACAAATGTATTTATTTCACCCTAGCAATAGAACAAAATATAATTTCTTTAGCCATTTTTGAATAGGTCATTGTACAGTTGAGGAAACATATGAAATAAGGCCTGTGGCTTGATTGCTAGTGGTTAAACATGTTTTCAATCTTTGCCTTAATGTAAAAGGTTTGCAGTTAACTGCAAACTGATGCAGAATAGCTCTCCTGCTTTTCCAAGTCTTGTCAGGAACAGTAAGGTACAGTAAATTTGTCCCACAGGATTTTAAAGCCTACGTCTTGTATATAATACAATGCAGGCCTACAAAAATGGTGCAGCCATATTTACAAATTTAGTTCACAAACTGCTGCAGTAAAATGGCTGGAAAGTTTTGTTTCGCTTGTTTCACAATTTCTCTAAACAGCAGCAGAAACTTAAAATACCTGGTTGGCATCTCTTTTCTTTGTAACAAATAATTCATTTTAGTATACTCTGTGTATATACAAAGTTTTTGTATGTTATATAAAAATTCACAGAACTGCAAGGTTCAGTCATCTTTTTTACACTGGAGAACCACAGGTCAACAGAGCCATCTCTTCAAGCAGAGTTTGAGGGAGCTGTATCAGGCCATGGAGTCTGTCTTTATTTACTAACACTTGCATGGGGCCGCTGGAATTCCTTAGCTGCACTATTAAAGACTTGTCACCAGCTGCATTTGCCCTTCTCTGACATCTCCTTCTGGAATACACCCTTCTTTGTTAATGGGGATTATGTAACCATCACTATTGCCCCTGCTGATCTGGTAGCACATCTGAAGCTGATGGCCAGCTCCAAGGTTTGGCATGCTCTTATAGTAAATGTCCTCGTTCTCACTCCTCCTGGATGGAGACAGGTCTTCTTCCATGTCGGGGCTGCTCTCCTGATACGGAGAGTCTCTAAGGTTGGGCATGCTTGTGTAAAGAGAGTCTCTGTTGGGGGACTGCAGGTGGTCCTCGGCCTCAGCTGTCAGCTGGGAGACGTAGCTGTCAGTCCCCTCGGGCTTCGCTTTCTTCTGGGGTTGGTACAGAAGGGAGTGAGTCCGCTGAGGAATGAGCGGTGCCTCGAGTTCTTTGTGATGGAGCTCCAGCCCTGGGTTGTCACTGTGCATTAAAGACGAAGCATCTGCCACGATAGCATCATCTTCGCTGCTGCCCCCTCCAATCACAGGTTTGACTGGTAGTGTGAGCTCGAGGTTGTGAGCCTTGCTGCTGCCCCGCAGGTTGTTGTGCACTAATTCTGAAATGATCATTTTCTCAAAAGCGGAATCATTCAGACTTAGTCCACAGTCCACGACTTGCACGCTGTCATTATAGTCCCCCTTGCGTAGTGAGTAGCTGTTGTTAAAGTTACCATTTAGCGGTAGAGTATCCATGGCACTTGTATCCCTGGCATTGTTCAGTGAATGTCCTGAAACAGAAAAGGGAGGGGTTCGGTTACTGCCTCTGTTCCTTCCTCAAGAATCTTTACTTCTTTTGTACAAAACTTTTTAATGTCGTTCAGGACAAAGTTGTATTTGAAAGCTAACACTTGGAAAGTGCCAGGCTTTCCTGCATTCCCAACTGTAAACAGTTGCAACCCCTTAGATAACAGGAACAAGTGTGAAAGAATAATACTGTTTTCCAGGGAGGGAAGATGGTATACAGAATGTTGCTTTATCAATTTCGGGGAGACAGTAGTTATGAATTGATTTTTGGTCAAATCTCTGACACTCTTATAAAGACTTCACTCCATGCCCTTGCATAGTTAATGCAAAGCAATTCATTAGTGACATTTACGTTTTAAAGTATGAGACTATGGTTTATCAAAATAAAATTAACAGAATTTGTCCTAAACAACACTAAATTAAAAAGGAATAAGTCACATACAAAAACTGAAGGCAAATGTACAACATAAACCCACGTAACTGGCAAGCAACTCTTTAAACAACATTCTAACATTTCCTTTTTCTGGAGATGAAGTGAAAAAAAGAATGAAAAAATGGACAGACACAAAGAATTCATGTTAAACAAAGACAGCCGCCTCTCATACTGACTGGACCAGGGGCCCACAAGCACCATCCAACAACACGATAGACAGCAGGTGGAATGACTCACTTTGGACAACTCACATCATGTCTGTCTGCTCAGGCTATCTGGCCTAAGAGTAGCTGATATATAAAAGAAAGTAAAATGATTTATTGTAACATGATGAAGAATTTCTAAGCTTCTCAGCAACTTAGAGCAAGGGTTCAACAAATTAGATTACCAGCAATAGCAGCCTTTTACTTTTTCATTGAATATTTCTTATTATTTTGAACTTTTATTTGGTACTAATACTCTCTCTAATAGCAATGGCCCCAGGCTCCTATTGGTCAAAGTTTGCCTGCAGCCCTGCAGTCTGCATCAGTCACAGTGACAGCACCGAATGAACCAGCAGAGTCTACTACTGTACGAGACTGGCCCACAGACACCATGGGCATGGAGGTTAAACGCAGAAATGTTAGGAGATTTCTTAAGTGTGTGTCACAGAAATTAAACCAAGAATAAATATCAACTGTGGAATGGGAAAAGGGTGTCAGCCTTGGCTAATATATTTTTATTTCTAAAGGAATGAAAGATTGGATACGTCTGCTGAAGATATGAAAAGAGGTTCAGGAGGAAAAAAAATATGGTAACATGCTCTCTTTGAATCAGAGTTGTATTTTTCTACAGACACATAAACATGTAAACTAAGACATCACAGTGCTTCTCAGGCAGATGAAAAAAAAAGTTTTAGAGAAAATTAAATGGTCTGTACCATGGAAAGTTAGGTTATTCATTCTCAAAATCCTAGAGAAAAAAATCACTTGTCTACAGATAAGTCTGGAAAAAAAAAGAATGAAATGATGTTATTGAAATGAAACTGACCACTGTGAGGCTGCTGCATTGTATGCAAGGCTTGGAGGAGTTTAGGAAAAAAATGAATTCTTCGAAAAAATAGGAAATTTCCCTTTTTAGTGCTCACTCCACTCTTAAAGCTGCAGATTATCCTAGAAAACTCAATGTCATGACCAATAAATACCTAATACATGCTCAATTAATTATCATTAGCAGAAAATGAGAAAATAGGTGGGTCATATTTATTATTGACTCATGTTATTTAGAAAAGTCTGATCCAACTTCTGCTTTTGAAAAGCTGACAATTCGATTTGTATCATGCTCCAAGGCATGTTTGACAAAATGAAGTTATGATAGTTCTTTGCATGGCTTCCTTTAGCCTCACTGACACAAATCTCCAGCTTTATAAATTTATATATGTGTCACAAACTTTAGAAGATCTACTACTAGGAAACATTTGCTGTTTTAAATTATAAGTGACACGGGGATCAGTTGCTAGCGTTTGTTTCCTCTGTCGAGGTTTGATCTTGTCATTTTTCTTTTTATTGTTGTTTAATAAATATAAAAATATATACTGGGTAATCCAAAAGGTGTTTTCTATGATATACTGCAGATTTAAGCACATCCTTGGCTGGTTTTGAAGAGGCAACTTTTTCTGCCCAAGTTCAGGTAATTCACTGGAAGACTTTCCACAGCCTGTAGCAAGATTACTGTGGGAATGCAGAAATGATAAGTCAATTATTAAGCATTCTGGTTGACAGTACCTCAGGCTTTAAAGAGCAAATTATTTCAGCATTGCATGTACTTAAGTATGGACAGCATTTGCTACAGACCTCTATTACTGACAAAAGGCAGTACATATAGATGTACTGTTTGAATTTGGAAACATTTGAGTTGCAAATTGTGAACCACTTGCCCGCTGAGTCTACTTCATGACTGCTAGTTATGTTTTAATTGTGCCGGTTAAAAATCATGCTGAAAAAATTTACATTTGATAGGCAAAGTTAAGTTTTACTCCCATACTTGTCTCTCTGTAGGTTGCTAGAGGAAAGCATAAGGAAAGTAAGAAAAACAAGAGAATGAAAAGAGAAGCTGCAGTTACGTTAAAAAAGAATGTCAAGAAAAAAAAAACGGAAACGAAGTTCTGTGTTTAATTTAGTGGCAAATATCAATCACAAATAAAGATTATATGCTAACTGTAATTATGCAATAAAACTTTCACCAAACTCTTGAAAATTCTGTTAATATTAAATATATATATATATATTTTTTAAATAAATAAGCTATTAGAAAATACAGTAAAATACAGGATGGGTTAGTGACTATCTCTCCCCCTCCCCCAATAAAAAACTATAGGTATAAACTGACTAATATTAACTTTATTCTTAGTTTTTTAAGAAGAAAGAAAAACTACCATAAAGCTGCACTATACTATAGTTTGGTTACATTGATAATGCTGGATGTAGTTTTCTATACCTAGGCATCCAAATTATTAGCTAAGTCATGCCAGAAGCAAACTCCGTCAGCAAGCTTTAGAGTCAACTGAATAGTATATTACATAGATAGGATACCTCTAAATGATATAAATCTTGAAGATGGGCTCTCAGACCATGTGATGTCAGTCCTGTAATAATATATTAAGATTTATGCCACCTGTGTCAAAAACATGGATAATTATTGGTAAATACTATCATGACTGAATTTTTACTATAATATAGTGCAGTTTTAGAAGCCTGGCATGGGCAATACCATAATGCTTTTTAACTGAGAAATTAAGGATGTAATAGTAAGTATATGGCAACTTGAGTGTTCTAGAAAGAGGGCAAAGATCAGAGTTCTGTTTAGCAGCAAAGAAAGGTAGTTGTATTCGTAAGTATAAGCACACCTGGTGAGTTAAACACAGGAGCTGAAGGGGCATTACATACAACTGTTTCAGCGAGCAATGTGTTATAAGGGTTGTTAGTGCCGTGGGGTCGAAGAAGAGGGTTTGTTAGTAGGTAATTGCCAGTCATTCCTAAAGCAAAGAAACAGAAAAAAATACATCAGTTCTCTTATTTTAGTGTTGCAGTTGCAGTAAAGTACTTTTCGTATTCATCAAGGGTAGTGGATAAGTTGGCAATGGAAAATCTGCTGAAATTATCTGACTGTATTTGAACTACTAATTTGAAGGAGAAAGGGAAGAGGGAAGTTAAATTTCAGCAATTCACAGGTGCTTTCTAAGTCCCCCAAGTAAACACCTGCTGAGGATGACATTTACTAATTTATACAAAATCACTGTTAAACAAAAATGGCAATTAAATGCACAGAGATCAACATTATGTTTCAAGATGTTACTGCTTAATATTAAAAACCTAACCACTGAGGCCCAGAAGAGGGAATCTCAAACTTTCAGAATTTACAGGTGTGGGATTATCCCTCATGAAAACATCGGTGTTAATACCAACTCTGATACAAGCAGGAGGAAAAACAACTTTCACAAACAGGTAAAAAGTATGACACACTGCACCAAGCTTCTCTTAGTAAATGCAAGAGCACACATGCTGAGGGGAAAAAGAGACTGTGTATAATGAATTATTAGACCATTCACAAATTCTATCCAACAAGAATTCTCCTCTGTAATCTTATTTGCCAGGTTTCAAAAATGAATCATTGAATAATTCATTTCCTTTTTGATAGTCATCTTAACAGAATTAGGTAAAACATCAGAGCAATGGAATAAACACACATTTCACTCATTCTAACTGACAAATTACAAACCTTTCAATACTTATCAAACATGCGTTTTGCATAACTAATGTAATTTGGCTAAAAATATTTTAAAATTCAAGTTGGTTTTGATGCCATACATGTGCTTTTTTTCATTTTAAACCAGAATCTCATCAGAACAATGTCAACAATGAAAAACGTCTTTCATACTACATTGTGATAAAATATAACATATTATATTACAAATCAGTACATCAAAACTGAAATTACCTGGATAAATTACCTTTCCAAGAATATATACAATAATATATGATTTTTTTCAAAATAAATTGAAATTTACTAAACTTGTACTCAGGAATATGTGTCTGTACATGTACTTGTGCCCTTATCTGGCTACATTATTTTATTTGCCATATTGTTTTAAGTTGGAATTATATTGATTATGTGATAAGTTTAAAGCTATAATTGTAGACACATTAAATAATAACAATTCAAATATAAAAATTACTTTGTAAATTATCATGTAGTTTAATTATGTGTTTATGAAGAGTTAGTATAAATGTTTTGACATTTACTTTTTACTTTTTGAAAGAAACGTAAAAACAGAAGAATTTTACAAGTAAGAATTTTCACTGCAAAACTGGTACTGTTTAATGTGAAGAGTAGTTATTCTAATTATATTAATGTTTTAAGAAAAAAACTTTCATAAATGTACGTTTAGAAAGAATAAATCTGTATTCACTAGGAAACCATTTTAATCTGTGGCAAAGCACGTTCTCAGAAATTACTTTTTCCAGCCTCTGTTAACGTGGTATTTGAAATCATACTTTTTGCATTACATTATTGAATAAAAAGAATTTATATGTACTTTAATAAAAGATGACTCAACAGGTTTAAGAGCTTGTGATATAAACCCATTTGAGAGGAAAAATCAGCATTTTCTCTAGAATTATTGCAAATTGGCAAAAGGCACAAAATTTAAATTGTAAACTCAAATTTTCCTAGTAACTGACCTTGATTAAGTGTTGAAGTGCTATTGATGTCACCTGAGATAAAAGACGATTCAGATTGTTTTCTCACAGTGTCATTCCACATCCTTCTTATACGACTCTATTAACATAAAATAGCAAGACATATGTTATGTTAGTTTTCCCAAGCTTACCTTACATTAGACACACAAAGATATACCCTGAATAATCTGTGCAGAATTATCTTTTGACCTTTTTTAAAAAAATGTGCATTGATTCTGTTCTAGAACGAAGGAAGTCTATACTCCTCTGTTGCTTCTCTACTAAGGAGTATTTAATTTTCCAATCTTAAAAAGAGTGTTCACTTATTGTCTTTTTTTAAAGTGGAGATGGCTAGTTAGTCAACAAATGTTTACTGAATGCCTACTGAGTCCTGTGCTATGTGAGCTTAGGATACCTAATGATTATGACATACTCTTTAAAAAAGTATACCTCTCAAAAAAGGATGTTTACACCTAAAGAAACACCTTGAAGAAATACTTAGGAAGAAATTAAAACCAAAATACTAAGAAGGCAAGTATTTGCTACCTAGATCATTATAATGAGGAGACAATTAGTACATCTGAACAGAACATGTCTCAGAAGGCTTTCCATAAAGAAGATTAATTAAAGATGCTGTCAAACTCTTTGTTACCTGTGTGCCAGAGGAATACCGAGCACTGGTTCTGGTGGTGGACGCCTTCACTGAGCTGTGAGGGCTCTCAGTTGGGAGGCTGCCGCAGCAATACGAGTGTCTGAAGCACTTGCCATATTCTTTTCGTACCTGCATTGAATAACCACAAGACCAAGGGATTAATATAAACATGCTTGCTCCTCTCTCTCTAATTAAATGAGCAGACGAGACAAGAAGTCCCACTAACACTTTTCCGTGGAGATTACAAAGTCAAGTTCAATTGAAACTGGTGAAATGGTAATCAGAAAAACACCTCTGTCCACTAGACTGGCTAGTAGGATCTTTAAAGGGTGATATCACATGTAGAAATGCTTTATATACCCTGTTTTCATTATGCAAATGTTATTTATTAATACAATGGTAATATCTTAAAAGCCTTATTCTAGCTATAGCCTTAGCAAACCCAATTTTCTATTTCATGCTAAGAAAATAAGATAAAAATTTAGTATTTTCCCTGCTTAATTACATTTAACCACCTGTAATTCAGTCATTTAAGGGTTATATGCTTCGTGTCCTCTTAGGTAGGTCAGTACATAAACGTCTTTTACTAGATTGCATGGTGTTGCAGGTGACCTCTTTATAATGAAAGACTACTTTGGCACAAGAATAAAGGAAAAAAAGTCCTTTGATACATATGTCATTAATTAGGATGGAATGTTTTCTTCATTTTCTGATATGTCTAGCTCTAACATTTAGTGTACAGAGTCTAAGATGCCTATTCACTTCATTAGCACACAAGGGAACTATTTAAGCAATTTCCATTCACATTAATGAGTTACCCAGGTAATTTCCCTTTTCCCCTGAAGTTTGGACATATGAATAGATAGAAAAGTTGTCAGGCCTAAAAGAAAGTTGAAACGTTAAAAAGTGAGGTCCAAACAACTGCTAAATAATAGTGCCCCACTTAGGTGGTCAAGAATTGGGAGGAGGGGGGAGAGTTCTGGATTCTGTGCAGCTTTGCTGGCATATAAACAGGTTTCATTGAGGCTAAGAGCCAGACTTTGAAATTTCAAGACAGAAGAAGGAGAGGCTGCATAAGAAATTATTTTTTCTAGTAGGTTACAAAAAACACTCAAAGGCTTCCCCCTCCCCGCTCCCCCGCAACACCATTTCTATGCTCAGTATCTGCCTGCAAAGGCCAAAACTTTGACACTTATTCCTTGGGAAATTAGAGAATTAAAGTCACTAATGACCTTTTAAATCTAAGTGCACTTGAATTTTCATCCTCTTAGCTTTATTTAATTATATCTATTAGAACAAATAACAATGGGGGTGAACTTTCAAAGCATTTTCTCTGCCTAAATATGCTCACTCAAGCAGTTAGAACCATGATTTTAACTAAATCATCTTATATTCTTAACAATTCATCCTGACAGCATCCAATAGAACATATCCAAGACTAAGTAGAACTTGTTCAAAAGAAATGTAACACAATGACTTTAAAATGTAATTGCTAATTAAAAAGCATAGCAAAATCTCTGTAAAATTAATATACAAACTCTATGAGGAAATAATGATGACCTCATCCTTTTTCTGCTAAGTTTATGCTTTGTCAAAAACATTTGACAGAAGGTATGAATATGTGATTATGTGCATGTATATAAAATGCTCATCTATATAGAAAATATATAAAAACCAAAGTAATTACAAGGTTATACCTGTATAATGTTTAGAAAGTTAAGGTTCATATTAAATAATACATGATACCTCACAAAAAATTTCTGTACACTTAATGTCTATTAACTGCTCTGAAATCCTATATAACCAAGACAATGGCAATCAAAATGGTATTTTATCCAAATAATACCCTCCGGTGTTGGTTTTGCCTAATGCCTATATTGCTGTGAATGTACATTATTATCTGTCAGCATTGCACATTCCACTGTCATTATCTCACAATTATAGCTTATCAGAACTGATGGAAGTAACAACACTATCATCTTGTCAGGACTGAAAACATAATAGTTTTCACTTTCACAACTCTATTTCTCTGTTCAGTTTAGTGACCAACTAGTACTAACAGAATAAAAAGACTACATTAGATATGCAGACAGGGAAAGGATGATACCTGGTGATAGGCATAGACATTTTAAATTTAAATGGTAGCTAAGCTATTCTCTTAGGTTTAACATCTTCTTGTAATAGATTAAACTTTTTCACCTTCAACTTTAATTTTTGAGTCAGTTTTGCTGACTCCACTTAACATTAAATCAGGACAAAATAATAAGATGTGAGATATGAAATTGCTGGGTTTTAAGATCTTTCAAAATTACTCAGAAGACAACACTGATATTCATTTTTCTGTATATCTTGTGCTTTTAAAATTTAGACCATTTATCCTTATACTCAATTTTGTTTTGAACCACTGCATTCCTTTTATTGAGCAAAGAACAAGATTATTTAACTTTTTATTTTTCTTGTATACCCTTTGCACAAAGCATTTTTGTAGACTCCAAAGAAGAAATCTTAACATAAGTATCTAGTTTATAATATTCCCAAACTGACATTAAAGAGATGATTGGTATTGACACATTTTACATGTGAAGCCTGAGCTTCCTGACTTTCATTACAATTAATTTATGATTAAAATATAATGCTATTAATAATATTCCAGTTGTAACTTAAAATCTTCCCTATTATATATATTATTTTCAAATCAAAGAACAAGTTAAGCAGAGCCTCTAAGTGTTTTCACTTACTTTCTTTTGGAGAGCACAGTGAAAGATGAAAATGAACACTCCCTGGAAAGCATTAAAGATGGTGAAGAGATAAGCCATCACAATAGTCTCCTCATTAATAAAAAGCAACCCAAATGACCAGGTTAGGCCAAGAAGACACAGAAGAGCGAAAGCGCCAAGCACCCAAGACCTGAAAAAATAAAGTGAATTTCATCAACAGGTTCAATGAGAGAACAACACACATCACACTTAACTATTAACATATCAGTAGTAGCAGTTGACTTTATGTTCACATTCAAATTCAACAGCATTTTGGCTTTAACCTTTCATTGATTAAAGAAAGAACAATAGCATTTAGTACTGCAGTCTCCAGTGAAAACAGCAACAGCAGGTATGACCTTTTCTTACTCAGAATAAACAAGGTATGAAAACTATATTAAAATACAAGGTGTAAAACATCCCCCATGACTTTATTGTCTTTTATGTGCATTTTGGTAAAAGAAATTAAGGAGTCCTTAATTAGTTTACTCCTATACTTTTATTCCTGTGGTGCACTCAAGACACTGAATAATGTGACACATACAGAAAGGTTAAATGGCAGATAATCACTTAACACCTAAACCTCAGATTCTAAGAAACTGATCTTAGGTGAACCTAAGGTTTTATAACTGAAGCATGAAGAAGCCTAGCTGAAATGAGACAAAAACATGAGAACAACTTCAAAATAAAATAATTTGGGAGAGATTTCATCATGAATAGCTTAAGGAGAAAGGAACTGTAGAAAATAGGACGGAATGAGAGGATTTAAAGTCAGTGCATTCCATGTCTAACTAATGATCTTACTTGATAAATGGCTTATTATCTTCATAGCTAGAAAGCATTATAAGCAGAAAAGAGAAACAAAATTATTAGACAGAATTAAAATAGAAAGTAATAAGAAAGCATTTATATATTTTATAAAATTAGTCAAAATTAAGAAAGTCAAAATGCAGAGGCAAACAATTAAAAAATAAAGGCATATTATAGTTTAAAATATTCTAGCAAATAAGATATTCCAAAATAATTATAAAAATTAAGGGCAATTCATGATATTGACGGATTTGTAAAAAATATAAATCATGCCATAAATTTGTTAATGTAGGGTTCTACCTTACCCAGGTAAGTCCGTATTATAGTAGCCATCACAAACACGGTAATTACTGGTGTAGATGAGAAGACAGAAAGAGGAAAAGGAAGAAAAGAGAGAGATGCTAAAGATTAGCTCTCTCTCTTACCATGCAACATGCAATGAAGCTGGCACTAACCTATCTAAAACTTTATCTAATTAAAAAAAAATTACCCTTACTATAGATCTGCCATTTTTAACATTAAAAATATTTTCCACATCCCATTATAACCAACTTGAACAATACCTCCTCAAATTTTAAATTAACTCATATTTTAAAAAATTACTCTGAAAATGCTTTTATAAGATGACTTAATGAATCAACAGCTATCAATTTTTTGTTAATTAGATAACATTTTTCCATTGATAGGATATTGCAGTTTTTTTCAACATTGAAATAAAGTAAACATTTCTTTAATTATCATGAAAACAATAGACAATCTCCAAGTTAACAATAGTAATGGAGTAAATTCTCTTAGGAAAACAGGATTAGAAGTAGAAACTGCTCAGAATCCTTAATAAATCAAAAAGTCATTTAACAAAACAAACAATATAATCATATCAGTCATGCAAACAGGAACATCATTTTGAATTGCATTTTAAATTCAAATGAAATTGCTACAGTGATATGGAATTTCCACAAAGCCACTGAAACAATTTCTTAGCTTTAGATCAAGACAGAAATTATTACCTAATTTTTGACCAATGTCTGTGACATGGTAACAGTGAGACTCAACCTTGATCAGTAAAACTTCATTCTGAATAATTTCTACAGGTGAAAGATGGTATTCATGTATTCCCTGTGGAGAATACCTTTCACTTTGTCAAGCAGTAAAATTAAAATACGAAATACTTACTTAATGTTTTCCAACCTGCTAGAATCTGGTTTCAATGTGTTTGAGTGCTTCACCATTTTGCACAATGTGATCACCAGGAAGATAATATTTAGCTGTTACAACAAATAAAGAATTAGATCACTATGACAAAAAGTAAAAATTATACATTTTTGCAAATATATTTAATGGATTAATGCAGTTAAATATGAATAACACGAGTATATGGTAGACACTGATTCAATTCTAGTTTACTTATGCAATAATCAAGTTGAGTCTAAATAAAAAAATACTCTGGCTACATATGATCGATTTTTTAATAGATCATTTGACATGAAACTGAAACCTCATTAAATCAGTATCATGTGGTGATGATTAAATAAATTAGACAGCCTAAATTAGTTTCTTTAGCTAGAAGTACTCCAGGGCCTAAAAACCATCTAATGAAAACACTGAAGTGAATTCTTTAGAAGGGGCATTTACATCATGTAGCTTATAATGGAAAGATCCCTGAATTTGGGACCCTAAGAATTAGTTGAGAGTCTAGTTCTTGATTTTGACTGATTAAATGAGGAAAATTAACATTTGCATTTGCATACTCTTTATAAGGTAATGGTGAAGATCAAATGAGATAAAATATATGAAAAATGTTAGCTGGTTATATAAGGTAAGATAAACTTTAAAATATATAAATGTATTTGCTATTTAAGTGTTAAAGACCACCATTTCTTTCTTCCTGATGTCTCTGTACTGTATGGAAGTAGGCAAATTCCAAAGGCTGTTTTGAGTCCCTCTAAACACTCAGTTGTACAAAGAATGTAGATGCAACAAATGCCAACTGGGGAAGATAGAACCTGGAAGCACAGTCTGGCAGGTCAACTTGAGAGAACTCAGAAGATAAGAGTTGTGTTTTGACTGAGGAAAGTTAAAGGTTTGTAATTTGCATTTGCTTCTACGGAAGCCTGGCAGAATGCTGGATGGAGTGAAGGCAGCTTCCATTTTTATGCTCTAAAAATAAAACTATGCTAAATCGCTCCTGGATTCTTTTTGACATTTTATTTACTTCAGATTATTACTTTAAAAAAGACAAAATGAAGTTATTTTGTGAGGATTAAGTGATTTAGTGAAGGCACAAAGGGTATACTCAGAAAAGGACCTGTTTATATGTAGAGACGAAAGCAATTCCTTGGTAGTAAATAATCCACATAGCTTTGTTACAGTAACGCGATTATTTTTACTGAGTCACAATACCATCTGATAAAATGATAACATTATTTTCCTCATTCATCACCACTTCTGATTTTATAATTAGGAAAAATGATGTAAGGCAATAAAGAAAATTTCCAAGTCCTTCCTAACGAGTTTAAGGAACAGAGCAAAGGCTTTAAGCCCTGTATCAGTCATTTTGTCTACTGTGCCTTGTTATTTCTCTTAGATGTAGAATTTCCTCTTAAGGACTAAAATAGGCATAATTTGCAAGTGCTGGCAGACAGCATTCCATTAATTACTTGAGGACAAAAGAAGCTCTTTGCTTAAAAAAGTACTTAAAAATTAATTTCTTAAAATACTTGTCTAGAGAAAAAGTAAATTGGTAAAAAAAAATGTCTAGATTTATATTCTGAAGATTATAAAGTCCAGTTGGTCATACATAAATAAAGGCTTACATTTTCAGGATTATTACAATATGATTCATTTCATTCAACAAATATTTATTGACCTTACTGCTCCACACAAGAATGTGCTTATTGTATAGGGATAAGACACAAATTTTTGCCTTTGAGAAATTAGGGAGATCTTTCTGATAGTACAATGAATGCTTAATTTGATTTTAAAGAAGCATGGTGCAGTTTATCTCTAATTTTTTTAAAGTAGTGCTTTTACTTTTTATTTTATATAACAGTAAGTCTTAACTAGGACAATTTAAGAATGGTTAAAAACAAGTACTCCAAATAATCATAAAAACAAACCAACCAACCAAAACCCATATAAGGAAACAAAGTAGTTACAACACTTATGTAAGAATGGCTGCCCTAACAGATTCAGAATCAAAATCTTTTAAACCTCCTAACCCTTCTTTTTGAATGTCCTGATAAAACATTATTTCTTTTATTACAAACTTCCAGACCTAGGGTTGCCCTCTACCCCAACACCTTTTGTTAAATAATTTTCTGAAGCACAAAAGGGCCACAATTTGGAGCTCATTATTTTCTAAGCATATTACTTATCCCCTCAGGAATAAAATAATAGTAGTGGTAGGAGTACATTCAAGAAAAGAAAAAAAGTTATTACCCACCACAATGTCTAAACCACAAGGAAAATAAAGAATGTGAATGTGAAAAAAATGTGGATGTATCAAGTATTATGCTATAAAAAGAAAATGAGTACAAAATGTGAACTTGTGGGGGTTACATCCATCCAAACAGATTTTTCAATGAAGAAAAAACAGCCCTCACAAAAAAAAAATCAGTTATTTAAGAACTAGCTTATTTTCCAATAAAATTGAAATGAAAATGAAGTGTACCTATGTCAAAATAGAATTAAAGCTTAAATATGATACAAAGACATTTGTTTCTTGTTAAGACAGAACTAACCAACTTGAAAATGCCACAGAAAACATATTTCATTTAATCCTTGAAAAACAGACTGTTAGATGCATCTCTCCTCACCCTACTGAAGTTTTTAATGTTATATATGTGTTCAGTGTTTCTTCCTAGCTACAAAGATAATACAGTCACAAGATATAAAGCTCAGAAAATTACAGGAAAAAAAATACCCCACCCACAACATATAATCCTATCTCCAGAGGTAGTAGGTAGCACTTGGATAACCATTTTACAAATCTATGATGTTAATTATCTTGCCAAAGACTACTTAGCTACTGTAATGTCAATGCTGAGATTCAATATACTGTCTTCTGGCTCCATGGCCCAGTCTTGTCAACAAAATTAACCAGTTTATTCTGGTTGAGAAAATTAGCAGTCTTCTAACAAACAAAAGATATACTAGTTTTGTATTTTTTTAAAAAAGGTTCCACTTCTATAAAGAGTAATCTAATTTACCACTCAGTCAGAGATGACCAATGAGTTGAAGATATAATATTAAATTAATTAATACATAGAACACACTATCAAAGAAATCCTAAATGACATACAAAGGTGTGCTCTTCAAATGATTTCCACTTGATGGGCTTGCCATAACAACCAATTCTCCATTTCCTTTGTGAAACACTACCATCCCATAATCAGCAAATAGCTAAAACGTCCACACACTTCTATTCCCACTAGCCAAATTGTACTTTGAACAGTTATTTGTGTTTTCTTAATCCTGTCTGTGCTAGTTATATTCATACACAGCTAAATATCACACAAACCCATAAAACCCGAGTGGGGAAAGAAAGCTATTGTTTCTAGCATATTTAAAATCAAATGTTTCAAGAAGATGTTTTAAAAGTGAGTCTCTTTAAAAACAACTTAAAATCCTAGAAAAATAATCATAAAACCACAGAAGGACTCTTGCAGTCAGACTGTTTCACAAGTGTCTGTGAATTCTCCAATTTACAGAAACTGAAAATAAAACTTTAGCCAACGCACTAATGGTTAAGTTGCCAAGAAATTTAGTTAAATCCAACACTAATTTAGTCTTTGAAATACAACGACGATATATAATTACTGAGGCAATGGTATCTTTAATAGGAGAAAATAACATCATTGTCAGACAAAGTAATTACGAAAAAAGGTATGCAAGACTTATTGTGAATCACAGCGTAAGAGCAAAAACTGCTAAGCGTGAGATATTTTTCTTTTCCTCAACTCCACATTAAAAAATTTTACTAATACAAATTATTTACCAAAAAATGTCTATTATTTAGGTACTGAACATTTTAATACATTGCCAGCAAAATATATGTGAGTGAAATATTTTCTGGAATTAAATAGAACACTTACTGAAGTGTTAACAAATTCTTTAAACTGTGGTTTTAAAGTTCTCTGATTTTCTCCAGTGTCTAAAAATGTAAATGCTAATTTTTAGTTTCATGGATAAATACTGTTCCTATGATCTTTTTCAGGAGGCAATATACTCTAATAAGAGTTATAATTTTGTATAATAAAACATTTCAATAGATTTTCTTCTTTTCTCTTCTACTCTTGTTCTCTTAAAATGTAACTATGGGAATCAGAACAAGAAATAGAGGGGGCAGAAAAAATCTTTGATAAAATCTATTGTCCAAAATAGTCACTTGAAGACTGAAAACCTTAGTTTCAAATGACGTACTGAGTTCTTTCTTCTTATCATTTTCCCTATGACATAAATGGGTCTTTCTAGCCATATACTTCTGTTAAACAGAGTATTTTGGGATAGGTTGAAAGGTGCTATGCATCAATGAGAAATGAAAAAGATGGAGTTACAGCTATGTACATAAAGATTGTCTACAGCTGGTATACATGTCATTAATCATTCGTGTAGAAGCCTCTAGTAAGTACAAGTTAACAGGATTGTGTTACATGTTGTATGTCAACTCACCAGTCTAAATGCCCACACTGAAGATTAAGTTTGAAGATGAGGCAACTCATCCAGGAATTAATCAGATTTTAACTCTGCTCTGTGTGTGTGTGTGTGTGTGTGTGTGTGTGTGTGTGTGTACAGGTAAATAGGTAGATGGGTACCTCTTAATAGAATTCTATGTGAAAGAGTGAGACCAAATTAAAAAGAAAAGAATTCTCCTATTCAGCTAAAAAGAGTTAAATCACTAAATGGGGCATTCTTTCTCTTTCAATAACAAATAATACTCTTCTATCTATTCCCAAAAATAATTTCATAAATTACTGTTTAAATAATGTCATGTAATTTGCTGATAAAATTCATCACTACTTGATGATACGGCTTAGCTAATCCTCACCCATATTGATGAACATGAAAATACAAAGAGTTTAAAGAAAGAAAAAAGTACCATAGATTATAGGAGTGCACAGTTTATTTTATAGTTATCGACCTGCTCAATTGAATCATATCCATTTGAGCTTAGGAGCTTAAAATTCATTCCAAAGCTTGCCGTCCTGACATGGATATGATAAGACACAAGAACAGAAACACCACTCTGAAGTAACCTAACTGAACTGCACATGTTCTGACCCTTTTTGTCCTCCCTAGAGCTTTTGCTACCTGGCAAATGCAACTCTAAAACTGCACTTGTATCTCCAGATCTTTGCTGTTAGCCAAGCAGAAACCTATTTCTCCCTGGGACTAGCAGCCAGAGAGGTGTTCTCTGAGGAAGACTTCTAAGTGAGTGTGTGAGCTGAACTCTTACTGAACTGAATTAATTATTAACGATGCAGATGGAGCTGTCCAAATGATAAGAACAGCTCCTGACGTGTCATGATCCAAGCTTTCATTAAACCATTTCAGGCATACTAATGGTTTCCCACTGCTCATTACTTACAAGCACTTTTCTCATAGATATAATAACTCTAGTGCCTGTAGGCAAGACATTCTATAGAAATACAGAAGTAGGAAGTTTTATGTTCCATAACATGTTTTTCCTTCATTGAAAATTATTAAAAATGTACACTTATTTAATACTACTAAGTTATGTGATTTCAATTCAGAAAAGCTGGAAATGCAAAACTATGCTTTCTAGGAATATCAATAGGTACTTTTTGTTATTCCTTAGAAGGACAGTATACAATATAATTTATATTGTATAAATTTTTAAACTGTGTCTGAACTGACTTTTAAATGACCTATATCACCATAAGGATATATACAGGTAAATATATTAATACTCAACAAACATGTGCTGTACAATCACATATTTCACTTTAGGTTACATTTGAGATGATGTTTTACACTTCAATACCACTCTGTCTTTCTGTGTTGGGACGATTAGAGGGCAAAGCAATTGCAGGAGAAGAATTACTCCCAGGATCTGTACTGTGATTGCTACCTGCTGTTTTGTTTTGTTTTGTTTTTAAGTTGGGAACACCAAAGCCCTTCACATCTCAACGTAAATGGCTTGGTAAAGGATAATGATGACAAGACTAAAAAATAATGGTAGGCTCTCACTATAAAAGGGCAATATAATAAAATGTCTGTTACCTCTTTTCTTACTGGAAGCTGAGTATATATGAACATTAACTCCTTTCGCTCAGTGAAATGTTTTTTAATACTCTAAAGACAGTATTTATCTTCAGAGATAGAAAATAAACAAAACTGCAGTAGGACAGAAGTATAGATCAAATATCCCTAAAATGATTTTTACAATTTTCAAAGTATCAGTATGTTCGGCCAAGGGGTCAGGGAGAAAAAAAAAGCTTGAGTTTTTAAGGATCATACCCCTTTCATATCAGCTGTTTGTCATTTATTTCAAGATAGGCTTAGGCTGTGTTAGCATAAGTAAGCAAAGAACAAAAAACTGGGACAATCATCTGGATTGAATAATTCTGATGAGAAATCAGCTTTCCTAAGAACACTTGAGAGTGTTTTTTACTGGTTCGATTCATACAGGCATTCATCTCAAATTTTCATTTTGCTTTCATAAGTAATTGTATAAAAGAATTCATTTTAGTGACAAAAGTAGTTTTAAGTTTCCTTGAACTACTAAATTTTTTCTTAATTTTACTGACGTACTAGTAACTATAATTGTAATACTATTAACAGTAGAAATATCTTAATAAGCTTACTTGTGTCACCTTTTTTAAAGAAAAAACCTTAATAGGAATAAACAGTTATAGGCAATATATAAACTTGATTGTTTCATTTTCAATCTTCTAATGGTCAATAACACTTATTTGTAACAGCATGATGCTAAAACCGAGTGAAGTTTTAAATCCAAATATTTTAGCTTTTTTAAAAATTTTCAACTATATTTGAAATATTTGACTACTGATAATTTAAGTTAAAAAATACCTTAATGTCATTATACTTAAGTTGTTATCAGGTTTATTTGAAAATAAAATTTCTTAGAAACCAATATTTTTATTTGGTATTTTAAGTCTTAGAAAAGTAATGTTATTTCTAATGAGCTTAAAATTTATTTAATATTTATTTATTACGCTAAGCTTACAAAAACCTTTTTTATGCCCTAAAAAGAATTTAGGGTGTGGACATTTATTTAAAAGTACTAAATTACTATGTGGAAATGAAGATAATAAATATTAAGCTAATGTTCTTTTACTTCCATAAAACATTCAATTCATAAATGCTACACAGGCTTGGTGCAGAGCTAATACTATAGATTTTAAAGATGTAACTTCATGAACTAAACCTCTTAACAAAAAATTCCACTACTCAAAACCAAAAGATACTATACATATCAGTTATTCCTTTCTAATTATCAAACTACTTTAAAATCATACAATCTTAACATAAAGATTAAGACCTGACATTTTTGCAAATTAAATTACAAATGAGGGAAAAGTATTTCTTAAAGGAAAGAGTGTTTTTAAAAATAGTACTAATTAGCAAGTGTATAAACTCTCAATAATGATATCGAATGTAAAATATACTACATAATTTTATTCTGTAAGCTAGACATGCTTATAAATCTTTGAATGCACAGATAAATTAACAGTAAAACAAATTATCCCTGTTTCAATTGTACTGCTAAAGCAGCAAGCTAAAAATGAAGGAAAAATAGAGTCTGCTTACCAGAATAATGAAGGTAACAGGTCCAATGAAACTCCATATGAAATAGTTATCAACATGAAGCCAGCAACTATTATGAAAAGAAAAGAATATTAAGTAGCTTCAATGGATGCTCAATATCACAAGTAAAGCAAAATTTTAAAAACCTAACAAGCAAAAGTATCTTTACACTTACCTTTAAAAATTAATTTATCATGGGCAAGAACAATTTGAATAATTCTACTGTTCTTCACTTTAGGTTTTAAATTTGATAAAGACATGCATAATTATGCTTATATGGGGAAAACAATAACTCCCCTCCACCCCAATCCTGATGGTTAAGACCTCTGACTTTACTAAGAAAAACGCGAAACTTGGTATTCCAAATTGTCTCATTTTTAAAAAGTTCTTATCTTCAAAATTTGCCTTTAGATCTGTATCTGAGCTAAAATGTTTAACCCTATGGAACACAAGAGATTAAAAAAATAAGTGGTCAGATGTAATGTTTGTTGCAAAACAGTATAGCACAAATATAACACCTCAACTGGGAATGGAAGAATACTAGAAAAAAAAAATCAAAGCATAGAATTCATACTGTATTAGAGTAAATGATGCATAAACTTATTAAGACAGATTTTACTTAGTGGTTCATTTTTCATATAACATCAAATCCCCAATGAATTTCTTTTATTTGTCTTTCATCATCTGTGTAGTCAGAAAGCTTTCTTTAGTCCAAAGAATCTTTATATAACTAATTTTATCAAAGGAAAAAATAAACAGAATTGGAAAGCAAATTCATGCCTCTAGCAAATAAAATCCTTAGAAACATGGTCTACCTTCTGTCACTTTCCATAAAAATATTTTTTTATAAATGAATGACAGTAACTTATTTTAATCCTTTCAAACTGCCTGATAAAATATTATCAAAGTAAAACATATGGGCTGGAATGTGGTACTGTCACAACTCAGAACGAGAGTTACCTAGAGGGTCGGCTGCACAAAGAGAGCTAATGAAACATTAGCTTAAAAACTGAAGTTAAACCTGTCAGATGCTTTAAGTTCAGAAAAATTTTTACCTAATATCTTTCTAAGGCCAGAAAGTTATTTACTTTTTCAATTTGTTAGAGGTCAATCTCTTGTGTTAAAAAGAAGTCCATAATTTAGAATATGACTTGCCAGAGTACAAATCCTCTCAACCTAGAAAATTACAAAAGACTTGATTGTAACTTGTGCATGGCATGCCCATTTTCTTACCAATAAGGCTTTCAGATGCTATTTTAGTCCGTCAGGGACCCTCACTGACAGCTAACAGGCTTTAAAAAGTTATTCACTTGAAAAACACTCAGGTCACTTGCAATTACTTACGCTTTTTCTGTTCCATAGCTCTTATAGTCAATAGCAGCTGAAACGCCAACCACTGTGGCAGGAAACAAGTAACCGGCAACATAGTAATATTTCTTCCTTGAATATTCACTTTCAAAAACTTCAACTAACATCAGATAGAGCTGCACACCTTCTAGGCACATCCAAGCAAAAGCAGCCAGAAAGAAAAAGTGTAGAAGTCCTGCAAATATTGGGCATGCTATCTATAAAGGAAAGAAGCAAAAAACACAAGAGAACACGGGAATATAAACAGCCCACTCTAAAACTAAACAATATTCACCGATAGTACTCACTACTGTCTTTAAGATATACCATTATTTAGAGAAAATACTGCTTCTTAAAAATTTTTTTTTCCATAAATGAAAATACTGCCAAATTTGGCTTAATGCTTATGGAGTGTAATGCTAGGTGTGCTAGAAATATCATCATTGTAAGACATTATTATTTATAGCAAAAGTAAGTGCAAATAAGAAAACATATTAATTTCTCTTCCAGAACTATTCATTTTTAAATCTGAATATTCTACTTGTAGATAAGTTGCTTTACAAATCTTTAGAACAGTTGTTTCCAAATATATTATTTCTATTTTTTTCTACTACAGAATTTTTTAAAATTTGCTTTAATGATAAATATCCCAGCTCTAATTACTTAACATCATTTTCTTGTTATACATGGAACATTCTCAAATTCATCCCAGTGCAGATGAATACAGAGTAAAGCATTAACTAATTATTAAGTTCTCTTTGCGACACTGAGACCTCATGATGGTGAATAAATTGCTCAGAATATGAGGAAATGATCACTGGTTAGAATGACTATGTAAACAAAATGAAAAATTTAAAAATCGGATCTTTTCATTTTAGTATACCCAGCATTCTTCTATTCAAATTACGTGTTTTAATAACAAAATTGCAACTGTACCTTAATACAAGAAATGAATTAACTCATAATAATATTACTTAATGATTGGGTTGTGTTTTATTACAAATTATCCTTCAGTATTGCCATGTCAATTATTGTAAGTTACAAGGTCAAATATTAACAGCAGCATATGTGGATACACCTGTTATAATAATAATTCTCAGAGATCCAAGGTCAACAAACAGAAGGAGTACTTACCATGTATTTTGTCTTATCAATGCCTATTAGGAAAATAAATTCAGCAATGAAAAGGTTGATACAAAGGTTCTTGTGAATAGTGTTACGGTCACTCTGTAGACCACGGAAAAAGCAGAAGGTGAAGATGCAGATAGCCAGACAAACAAGGGAAATGACAATTCCCACCCAGGTGATGACTGTAAGAAGTAATTCGTGAACTCCATCTTTGTACTGAAAATTAAAAAAATGAGGAACTTTAGTATTCCTGCATTACATTAACTAAGGGTAAGATAGGTTTCACATGTGATAGCTCAACTTTTAATACTAAACTCTCTGAATATTCATGTGTGTTCAAACGGGGCTCAATACTAAAAAAAAAAAATTACGATCATATAACAGAGTTCAATATTATCTTATTGATTTTTATATTCAAAGAATGATCCATGAAAGTAGATTTTACCTAGAAAATTATGACCACAATAATTACTTACATAAACATATAGAAAACATTTTACAACAGATTAAAGACTACTTAGTTATTTCAAAATAATTGGCATTTTAATGACTTGCCAGGCTAACAAGTAGTCAAATTTTAAGTTTCTCCTTGAGTTTTTATATTATATATATATATACTAAAAGTTAAGCACATAATAGATCTGAGAGCTTTCATGTTATAGTTCTTAAGTATTTTTATCTCCTGGCTTATGTTCTCTTAATCACAAGAAGAAATGAATACTAAGAAATATTCCGGAAGCCATTCTGATCTTTCAAAATCTGCAGTCTGGCACAGTGTGCAAAGTCGTTAGGAAATTTAAAACAAAAGTTTTGAAATGAGATTCAAACATTCAAGATGGTGAGGGCATGTTAAACTTTAGAGCCTTCTGTCTCTTTCGCATAACCTATTGCTGTTCATTTTTTAAATCCCTGACAGCCTCTGCCTGACACCTGCCCAAAGGGAAAAACTTAGAACGAGTCTATAAAGCACATGATTTTGAGATGTAGCAATAAATATAGTGCCAAGACTTCCTAAAATATATGGACAATGTAAAAGCAATTAGAAATCCACATTACTTTGTTTCCTTTTTAGTTACGATAAACACCCAAAGAAGGGACTACTACACAAGCTGTTTTGAATCTCTGAGGTTTTTCTCTGCTACTAATTAGAAGTGCAAATACTTACTGAAATTTTCCTGTGGGCCATGAGAATTGCAAAATTGGTTAGGTGGCTGCACGCACACGTTGTACGAGTTTTATTAGTGTCAACCAGCTTGCAGCCCTGGGTAGACCAATATCCCATCATAGTTCTCTCTGAGTAGTTCCAGAAGGAGCAGTTTGCATTGAAATAATTGTCAGGCTGGGAAATAAAATGACAAGATAAAATTAGGATTTTACACTCTAAGATGGCAATAGCCATTGTTTAATATGTGTAAAAGGTAATTTAGATTAAACTTTTCATGTTTCGGACTATAAAGTTTTTCATCAGCAGAACTGTAGACTATGTTATACAAGGCAGATATCTAACTTAAAAGGGGCTTTATAGTCCAAAACACTCTAAAGTGTACTCTAAATTACCAAAGACCCATTTTACACAATTACAATTCCCATCTTATGATTTTACATACTGATGGTCCATCAGAATCATTTTTTTTTTCTTTTCTGACAAAATTAAAGCCATGAATTTGTTCTGAGAAAATTCTGTAAGGACCAAGTGTTTTAAAATCTATTTTGTTTGGGGCCCATTTTTGCTCTAAATGACCCAATAGGGACAATTTGAATCCTGTAGTTAGTATGTCAAGCTCTTAAGAGAGTGAAGCAACTGCAGAAGATATAAGAAGAGAATAGCCACACCAATGTATTGTTCACTAATGAATTCTGGAGATTCACGTGGCTACCTATGGGCACTTTTTCTCTCTACTATAACAACAGCCAAATTCTGCAGACAATCTTCCAACACAGTGTTTTTAGCTACCAACTTGCATCCTAAGGCACAGCAGAGGAATCGCATCTCTTCGACTCTATATTTTTAAAAACACAGGGCTTGATAACAATTGTGTTTATATGATCTGTAAACAAACAAACAAACCAAAAAGACCTGTCATACTAAAAAGGCAGAGCTATCGTGCTGCTAGGGTAACAGTTAATTTTCATTCTAAAACAAATTATAGTCATTTACATTTTCCTGTTGATTACTGAATTAGCTTTCATTAAGAATACACTTAAATTCTAATAATCACTGAACCAGGCTCATTTAATTTTATGTTCACAGACTTAAATAAACTTGTGTCTCTGACCTAGTCCAACATTTGAAATTCAAATGGGAAGGCCTTTTCTTTCCTCTCTGCCACTTCCCCATTCCCCCTCTCTCTATCTCTAGCATGTTAGTTTTGCTTTCCTTCCTCACTGGTTTTATAATTTTCCACTACTTCATTAGCATACATAACTTACATCAATGTGTGGTAGGGTAAAAAGCACAGGATCTGTCAAGTATACTCGGCTGGATTCTTTATTGATTGAAACTGAAATGACATGGGAATTCACTGCAATGGTGCTATTTCGACCGATAAAGTCAGCACCCAGTTTTATGGTTGCATTTTCTGTACTAAGGAACTGTCCCAGACTCCGGTAAATGATGAACACCAACTTTGCAAGACCTAGGAAGGTAAAAAGTCATATGTCTTTACAGAAAATATGCTTCTGAATAAGATGAGATACAATAAAATAAGAATAAAATGAAACAAATCCTTATGGAATCTTTATTCAGATTAAGTTTACTGGGAAAGAGAAGGCATTACTTTAAATCTGCTTATAAATGCTAAGCTGTAATTGTTATATTAGGAGTCAAACACTCAGTATTTTAGAATTAATAGGTTTAACTGAACAAAAACCCTATCAATTTTTAAAAGACTTTGTTCCATCTTACCATTCCTGCTGTTCTGTTTGACGGTATTCGCAGAGAGTTGGATTGAGCTGCCTGCCCCTTTGATGCCCAGAGGAAATTTGAAGTCTTGGACCTGTCCTTCTGTACTGAGCACTGCAACTTCCAGAACTGGATAAGGCAGAAGATAAAGGAGGGGGAAAAATGGGGTATTCTCTAAATTCAACTACAAAGAGGCAAATGATAATTGCAAAGAAACCACTGTTTTCCTTTTTTTCTACGTAAAAAACTTTAGTGTTCAAGTCCAACAAAATCATGAACAAACAACTTATTCTAAGAGGTCTTAAACTTTACTACTCTAAAAATTTTGGTGTAAGCATTTTAACATTTTCTTCATAGTTTTATATCTTTTGTCAACTAATTCCAGTCTTTTAGCCTACGAATATGAGTGTCTGATTTATAGTACACGACTATCAAAGTTTCATTTAAATCATTAAGTTAAACAAAAATATTTCAAAATGATTTCTGACTCTATGTTAAGTAATTTTCAACGACCATCACTTGGTAATGGTAAAACAAAATACGAACTATAAATGTGAATGCCTTTATTGCATGTAGACATCTAGTTCTATGTATATAACACATTTTAATACATAAGATTACATAGGTCAACTTTGCAGTAATAGGTTTTCTCTGGTTTCTAAAAGTAGGGAGCTCAGCATAGCATTATTCAAGAGAAAATGTCTGGCATTATGTTCAAACTTCCCATTAATTCTCACTAGCAATGATCAATTTTTACATATTCAAGTTGGGCAAAATAGGACCTGTGGGCCAAATCTGGCCTGCCACTTGTTTGGGTAAATTAAGTTTTACTGGGACACAGCCATGATTACCCATTAACATATTGTCTATGGCTGTTAAGTATTTGCAGCTTAGACCACATAGCCTGCAAAGTTTAAAATGTGTACTAGTACTTGGACTTCTATAGAAAAAGTTTGCCAACCACTGCAGTATAATCCAAAGTTCAAAAATTCAAATGAAGTAGCAACACTGGAAAACATGTAAGAAAAAGAAGACAATGCATAAACATTAAGAACATTTATGTGATCAACAAGACCAATGTTGTTTAACTTTGTTTAAAAAATATAATAGTAACATCTTCAACATAAATGCTGTCTACTGTAACTCCAATAAAGACTGCAATACTTTATATCAGCATATGATTATTTAAAAGAATGAAAAAGTATCATTGTTTCCACTAAAGAAAACTATTTCATATTAGTAATTAGAATGTGCCATTTATTGATGAAATAAGAGGAACTGGATGAAAATTTTTCATTTCAGTATTTGAATTTTAAAAAGTAACACATAATTCAATAAATACAGTCCATACATTTTTCTCTGAATTTCACCCTCTCTGATGGCATATACCCTTGAATAGCTATTTCTATACTTAGACAAACATGTGTGTAAGTGTTGTATGTGCCATGCGTGTGCACGTGCACACACACACACACACACACACACACACACACACGAGTATGATGAATTCACCCACTCTCTTTTTAGCAAAATGGACTCATACCATTACAGAGTAACTCTTGGATGCTATTTTTTAAAAATCTTTCTCAACTTTGTTTTGCAAAATACATATAGATTCAGCTGTAAATATGAAATCATAACATTGGAAATTTTTATAAGCTATGAGACCACATGTCAAGCACCTGAAATATAAGTTTATAATGAGTCATATAACTCCTAGAATTTTATCAGCTGCAAAAGCTGGTAGAGATACTTTGCTTAGAAAGATTAAGCAGGTGGGTATGTTGATGATCACCTGTCCTCATAACAGATTCCATGTTTGTGGGTAGTGGGTGAAGGGAATGAGTGACAAAAATATAATATATACCTCTCTCTTCTTCACACTAAAAGGGGTTCTCAATTATTAATTATTCTTAAAACAAGACAGAAGACAGGGTAAAAAAAGGAAATCCTTTAAGTTTTCAGTAAATGTTCCAAATATAGATACACATGTACAAAGACTTAATTTCATTCAACAAATATTTACTTATTAAAGTTTAAAATCATGTCCATAGTAAAAAATTAATAATTTGAATTTTTAAAAACAGGATCATTAATATAGATCTTAGTAGAGATGCAACAATCAACTTTATACTATAAATAAATAAGTAAACAGACAGACAAAAGGGAAAATTTTCTTGAAACACAAAACTGACTTAAATAAATAGAAACCCCAATACTTTATGACCATTTAAGAAAATGAACTCATGGTTAAATATATACTGAATGTTTAACAAACTGCTCCAGTGAATATAAGAGAATGTTTTTCAACTCATTTCACAAAACTAATATATACTCTTGATGCATAGAACAGTAAAAGGAGAGAAATTACAGGATATCCTCACTTATTTAAATTATGTAAAAATAGTTAATAAATTATATATACACTTTAAATATAATATTGAACAAACTGAGTTTAACTCAAAAAGGCATAGAGAAATTAATGCATTAGAAAATATATTAATGTCTTTAACCAAATTATGAAATTAAATAAGAAAAATATTAACAGAAAGAATTCAACAAATTTCAACACTCATTCAGTATAAAAAACCTTTATGAAACAGTAAGAATAAAAGAAAAATTCCTTGCCTAGATAAAGGTTTTGTTATCAGGTAATGGTTATGTATCCAAACGTACGGAAAAAAAATGATGCAAAACTCTAAAAGCAATTTTTTTTAAGTCAGGATCATTCCTATCACAAGTTTTATTTAGCACTGTACTGAAGGACCTAGCTAAGGCAGTAATTCAAGAAAAATAAAAGGTACAAAGACTGGGAGGAAAAAGCAATGTGTTCATTATTTATAGAAAATATACTTAACTGCATAGTAATGGGCAGGAGACTCTATACTATCAGAAGGAAAAGAATTTAGCAAGTCTGCAATCAGCAAAATCAACTGTACACCAATCAGCAAACAACTGGAATATTTTTTTTTATATTTATTATTATTTTTTTTGCGGTACGTGGGCCTCTCACTGCTGTGGCCTCTCCCGTTGCGGAGCACAGGCTCCAGACGCATAGGCTCAGTGGCCATGGCTCACGGGCCCAGTGCCTCCGCGGCAAGTGGGATCCTCCCAGACTGGGGCACGAACCCGTGTCCCCTGCATCGGCAGGCGGACTCTCAACCACTGCACCACCAGGCAAGCCCCGGAATATGTAATTTTAAAAAAATACTATTCACAATAAAACTTAGTGTATGTTTCCTAGGAATACGCCTAATGGAAAAAGTACAAGACATTACTGGGAAAAATACAGAACTTAGAAAACCTAACAACAGATGGAGAATTCTATCATGGCCCAATCTGGGAGAACTCAACAGATAAATCTGTGACACTTCTTTCAAAATCTATCTACAAACTCAGACTAATTCTAATAAAAATTCCAACAAGATTTCTTTGAGTATGTGGAACTTGACAAGACGATTTTAAAATGCACATGGAAGAGACATGCCAAATAGCAGCCCAGAGGAATCCGATTCCTCAAGAAGCAGGGTTGAAAGAACTCACCAGATATTAATATTATTGAAACAAAAACAAAAGCAACAATGTAAAACAGACACTCCCAACATGTACAGAAACTTGATATATGACAGAGATATCTTTACAAACCACTGGGGACAGGAATGGCTTATGCACTGAAAGTGCTGAAACAACTGATTATCTGTATAGAAAATAATGAAATTAGTTCCCTCATTAATATTATAAACAAAATAAATTTCAGGTTGGATTAAAAACATAAATGTAAAAAGGCAAAGCTTTATCATTTCTAAAGAAAGTATAAAATCTTTATCACTGCAAAGTAGAGAAAAATTTCTTGATCAGGGGACAAAAAACCCCCCCAAAACACTATATTTTTTAAACAAGATCCCAAAAGTATCAATCCTAAAAGAAAGGATTGATAATTTGAGTTCATTATTCCATAAAACAAAAGATTAA
Source organism: Pseudorca crassidens (assembly GCF_039906515.1). NCBI lineage: Eukaryota > Metazoa > Chordata > Mammalia > Artiodactyla > Delphinidae > Pseudorca > Pseudorca crassidens. The sequence continues at coordinate 71,289,481 of NC_090297.1, read as the reverse complement.
TAAACAAGGTACAAAAGAGAAGGCACAGACAGAATAAACATTTGCAAACTATATAATCTTCAAAGAATTAGTTTCCAGAATGCATGACCTACATAGAAAGAGATAGACAGGAAAAAATTGTGGACAAGAAATTCACAGGAGAGAAAATTAAAATACCCAATAAATGCATTAAGTAATCAGGGAACTGCAAATATTGTGATCAATTCAAATCTACTAGAATGACAAAATTTATGTCAATAATAAAGTGTTGACAAAGAGAGTGACGGGGAACAATGATATTACTGGTGAGAATGTAAATTGGTAAAACAACATTAGAAAGCAACGTGGCAGTATTTAGTAAAGTTAAACATGGGCATGCTCTACCACTCAAAAACTATTTCTAGGTTGTGTGTGTGTGCACGCATATATATCTTGAAAGTCACAAATGTATGAGTAAGAGGCATACAAAAACTTTCACCACAGTTTTCATAATATCAGCAAAAAAGTGTAAGCCACTAAAATATCTATCACAGGCATAGTTAAATGATTGTGCATTCTTAGAGCAAATGAATGAACTAGAGATGCACATATCAATGTGCATAAATATGAAAAATATAATGGCAAGGGAAAATTATACAATTACATTTATAGTGTGAAATCATTAACATTAAAGACATGAAAAATAACAGTTAAATGTACATACCTGTAGAGCAAAAATAAATAAATAAAAGCTTACTAATGCTAACAAAGTAAGAATGATGGTTACCCTCTTTTTCATCTGATCAGGAAGGAGGGGACCCAGGGGATTTCCAGATTATATATACCTATTTCTTTTCCCCAAAACCTGAAGCAAATATGGTAAAATGCTAAGATGTGGCTCAGTGGGTGACTGCTACACAGATGTTTATGATTTTCTCTATACTTTTGTATAGCCGACATAATATATGTTTTGTTCAACAGATTTCCTGAAAGTGAACACACGTGATTCATAGAAGAGCCACCCAGAGCCTCACTCACAGCCAGTGCTGAAGATAGGATTTTAATATATTTCTCTGTCCTTCTGTTTGTCAAATTCATCACTGAGTAGTGGCTGCAGTGAGAGGAAAGGGGAAGAAAAGTAATACAGTGTACAATGGAAAAACTAGGACCTCTGCCAGCAGACCCGCCGTGTACTAGGTTCCATCAGCCTGAGTCCCGGGGTAAAAGCAACATGGAGCCAACTGAAGATGGCAGGGAGCAAAGCAAAGCTAAGCCTCAGGTGACGTGGAGTAAAGCAGTCATAAACTTTGTTGTTGAGAGCTGCCGTGACTTTAGGGCTTTTGTTACTGCAGTATAACTAAGCTTAAATTGAGGTATACAATCAAGCTGGCTGCTAAGCCCATTGGGAAAATAAATGATAGGGAATTTTATTATGCTGGATTAGGCTGATAATAACTAAACCACATAATCAATCTTAAGATCACAAAGAAAGACAATCAAACATGATGTGCTTCTTTTCATAAGCTGCAACAGAAAGTATTGGGGGGTGGTATTTAAACCTAAGGTTATTAGACCAGCCAAAGAACCTCGAAGGGTAGAAGGAAAACTCTTCCTTTTCAGTAAGAGCAATGCATCAGTCAAATGTACAACATGAACTTGTTTGTATCCTGGTTAAACAAATTAGGTATTAACAAATTTACAAAAATCAAATAACTGAAATCCCCTTTTTATCTTTCCTGTTTTTGATATTTTTTTAAAGTATGAGAATGGCTTGTTTTTTTTTAAAGTCTAAGATACATATTAAAGTATTTAAAGTAATAATATAATATTAGGGTTTGCTTTAATAATACAATGGTGAGAGGAATAAGTGAAACAGGATTGGCTAGATGTTGTTGAAGCTGGGTAATGAGGATTTTTTATCAAAATTAAAAACTTCTGCTTCTCTCAAGATATCATTAAGAAAATAGAATGAAAAGTCACATGCTGAGTGACTATATATTCAGAATACATATGAGACAAAAGATTTGTATCAGGAATATATAAATAATCTTTATAATCCAATAATAAAACAAAGAACTCAAAATGGGAAAAATCAGATACTTCACAAAAAGATATATGAATGGCCAATAAGAACATGAAAAGTTGGAACAGTTTTCAGCAAAACATAACTTTGCAACCATACAAATGCAAAATAAAACCAAAATGAGATTCCACTACAAACCACTAAAACGGCTAAAATTTAAAAAGACATTTGAAAAGACAATTGTAAATGCTGGTGAGGATGTGAAGCAACTGGAACTCTAATTGCTATTAGGAATATAAAATGGTACAATCACTTGGGAAAATAGCAGCTTTACTAATAACAGTCAAAAAGTGGGAATGACCTAAATGTATAAATAGATATACAAATAGTGTTGTGTCCTTATAATGGAAATTCAGCAATAAAAAGGACAGAATTACTGATGTTGGCACCAACATAGATGAATCTCAATAACATTATACTGTGTAAAAGAGGCCAGATCAAAAGGAGTATATAGTCTATGATTCCATTCAACGGAAGGTCTAGAAAAAGCAAAACTAAACTATAGTGACATAAAGCAGATCAGTGGTTGCCTGGGGCTGGGGGTATAACAAGACTGACTGACAAAGATTATAAAGGACCCTTTTGAGGTGGCTGAAATACTGACCATGCTGTTGGTTAAATGGGTGTACATTTGTCAAATCTCATCAAAGAGTACCATTAAAATAGCTGCTCTTATTGTATATAAATTATACCTCAAAGTTGATTTTAAAAAGCTATAATCAGGTATAACATATAACTATACCATTTTACGAGGTCATGTATAAGGGTAAATCATATAATCAAGTGAAAATAAGGATTCAAGGAGAAACCACTAAGGAGGAGAATCAAATTGTCTTAATAATCAAAGATACTGTATCCACACCCTAAATTTAGATGAGAACATAAAGTGAAGACATAAAGGGATAATGGGCTATTTTAGTTCTCATGTCTAAAAAGACAAGTCCTAGGAAAAAGTTGAATCTTGAATGCCATATTAAATTACGGATATTATTTTTCACAAAATTGTGAAATAAAAGACATGGAAATATATTGGAATATGTAAAATGGCCTTCATATCGATAATTCTTGGGTAATAAATACATGCATACATTAAGTTCAGGGCATTATTTTTGAGAAGGCAGTAAAATGTGTACTACACGCTATGAGAATCTCTACCCACAATGTTCTTTCTTTAATTAAAATTTTTTTAAAAACCAGTGTAAAGGATAAACATTTAGAACTCTGAAAAACACAAGTATCAAGGAAAAAATATTCCTGGCCATTCTCAAACTGAGATAAAAATATCTCAGACATATAATAATAAAGTGTTCTGCATACGTAAAGCCGGTGGGAGCAGAGGATGTTGACCTGCCCTATCAAAATTTCTTTGCACTCTTGGAAGGAGCTTAAATGGGAAATTTTATGTTTTTTGGTTGCTTTTAAAATAGCCTTCAGAAGATTTAGAAAACAAATTGAGGTCACAACACAACACTTTAAACAATACTTTTTATGACTTATCTTCTGAGACAATCAAGTCCACACTCCTTTACCTTACAGGTACGTCCCTGGAAACATTTGAGAAGAATTGTTTAATGCGTATGTTAGGAATTTTATTAGACTACTAAATAAATTAAACCTCAAAATAACAAAAGCTTTAGACATAAAATAGGAGCTTTATTCACTGTCTATTCCTACTAAGCTATGGTAGAATATCACTTTCCTTATGACTGGTCTCCCACATTAAAGCAGGCCAAATTATTTTGATTTCACTTAAAGTTATTAAGTTATTTGTCATTTCAAAACCTCATAAAGTAAATAAAAACATGATTTTAATATACCTTTTTTCCTAAAAACTCAGTTATTTAAAATAAGCTTAAGGCTCAGTTATTTAAAATAAGCTTAAGCTTAAATCCAGGTATCATAATCTGATAGATGTCTATTTCTCCTATACACCTTGTTTCTCTGTATTTTTAAATAAAAGTCTCATACTTAGGTAGGCACAATAAGGCAATAAGATATGGCATTCCAGATAGCAAAACTTCATTCAATATCTGCTGCTCCAATGCACTCTTTCGATGGAAAAGTAGTCTGTGTTCCCTTTGGGTTTTTTTTTACATTTATGCTGTGGAAATTTTTTTACTTTACTAAGGGATACTAAAATTTCATTCGAGCTCAACCCCACTGAATAACAATTCTAAATCAGTCAAGCCTATATTAATATAATTTCACTGTACTTACAGTAGTACTTCTTTCAAATACCATCAAAAGTGAATTCTTACCTCTCACTGCCAGCATTTAAATTCTAAATGATGCTTCAAAACTATCCGCAGCTGTTTTACAGTCTATAAAGCATGGATATTCTGCTCTATGGGTGATGTAGTTCACTGACCACATTTTCACCTGAAAGCAGTTCTGTTTAATATAAATGTTTGGCTCAAATATCTGCGTGCCTAAAATATTTGGGAGAACGCATTTCAGAAAGTAATTTAACCTCATTAGGAACGTATTGTATAAAATGGAAAGGCATTCGCCACAGCTCCACAGCAAGCACTTTCATTACGTAAGCAATCCATATTCTTGCAGTTAAGTACTCTACACACTGTTTTCCTTTAATGATTTTTCAGTTGGAAAAAAACACCAACTTTTAAAAGACATAGGATAGATTTTGGCTTTTGCATTAATTTTATGAGTGTGATCAATAATATCTCTTATTAAGGGACAAAAATAATTGGACAAAATAGAAGTTTGGCACTGGGAAATAACTCACAAGACTCAATGGAAGCATTATTCTCTTAAACATCTATCTTCTAAATCAAAATTAAACCTGACAATAGATTCACTCACCAATATTTTCTGTGGGCATTGAGACCCTGGTTGGTTCTACGAGATTGTCAGCCAGGACAAAAGCTCCTTCTTCCAATGTATCCAGTAGCATTGTTGCAGTATGCGCTTGTTCAGAAGAATTCATGTGTTTCCATGATTCCAAAGCTTCAGGTCTCAGAAGGTTGTCCACTGTGTCAACAATTGCCTGCATCCATTAGAAAACTATCATTAGTTTTGACTACTTCTAGTACCAAGGTGATTTTCAATCACTGACTAGTGACAACTGTAATATTTATCTGTCATGATGATTTACTCTTACGGAAGAACACCTGGACAACATATATGTGGCCAACTTGATGTCTGACCCTTTCAAAATAGAACTAGCTGAAGATCAGTAGACTACTATTTGATTATAAAGACTAAGTATAAAGAGATGACTCGTTTCTGTTTATCTAATCATATTTCAATTGTTGCAAAGAAATAAAACCAGTGTCAGCTCTTAATCTGAGGTATTACCCCTACATGCATGGTCACTCCTACATAAAACCTCAAGACTTAAATGTTCTAAATAGAAAACACTGGTGTCTCTAGAGTAGCCTAATACCTATGCTTGAAAATTAAACCATATTGTTTTTTGGAACCTGAACTAAAAATAATAACCAAAATTGTGCCTTATAACGTTGTCTACTTATTATCATTGGGAAAAAAACAAGGTGATTTCAAAGTGTATAAGTTATCTGTGAACATTTTCAACTCTTCCAATTGCCTGGCCAGCTAAAAAACACTCGAGAGTATACCTTAATTCATAAACAATCATCTGTTTTTAAGGAGATCAAGAGAACAGTCAAAATATTTAAAACCTATACTAATAATTTAAGAAAAACAGAAAGGCAAAGTAAAGTCTTAATAAATATCCAAGTTATAAATATTCCTACGTGTAGGTTTAGTTTATTACCATGTAAAACAACATTAAATAAAAATGTAACCCGGTCAGTTAAGCAATTGAAGGCAGGCTTTTGTACTGATACTTACTGTAGCTGTACACTGACTATGGCTTGGATAACTGAAATCACTGAGTTTATTTACTCTTTCCCATTTACCTAGCCATAATGTGTCATTAAGCCCAAATATCAATTGTTTTGATCTACTGATAATCACTGAGAAAAAAAAACACACTCTACAAAGAACAACAAAAATTGCTAGTTTGAGGTACTATATTGAAATGAGCACGGGGAAAAGTTGTTTGAGGCTACTGTCAGAGTTAAGATTAATTAGCTTAGTCCAACTTAATTTCCTCGTTCTGTCTGCCACGTGAGCCACCACGACCTTCCTAGCAGGTAGAAGATACTCGCAAGTGGCACTAAAGGCTTTTTTCTCTCTCTGATGGGAGATAGAATAGTCAAAATGCTCACACTGATACTGCTACAGCCATTAACTAGAATGGAACAGAAATTGGTCTGCTGAGGCCAGATTCATTAGTCACCAAGAAATACAGACTGGAGCCTCTAATCTAAGTTACAAATGAATCCTCTGTCACAAAGCAGGAACTCGCTTCATTTGCACAGTGTAAGTCAGCTTCTGATTTGTAACTTAAGGAGTTTTATTAGTTTTATCTGAACACAGAAGCTCACTTGAGACATACTGAAAATGACACTGGTCAGAAATTAAGGTCATGCTGAAATTTACTACCTATACACATAACTCGCTGATGGCATGCTTTTATTAATTTGTAATGCTCCTTAGTTATTACTAGTTGTATTTTTCTAGTGGAATCAAAATGATCATTAGCCTAATCATATTCCTGAAGTAGTCTCCCTGCCAAAGAAAAAAAGCTATTCTATTCCCACTGAGATATATGTCCTGGGCAACATACTAATTATTACATTTCACACGTTAACTAATACCTTAAAGGTGAGCTGAAAATTTCCGTACAACAAATTCTATACACTTCAGTATCTATTTCTTTGCCCCCATTAAACAGGCTAATAAGGGACTTACAAAATATTACCACCTAAAAACAGACCTTCCCACTGCCTTTTCCTGTAAAGTTCTCAGATGCAGCAATGTCTATTACTCGTTAGTGAAATGCTGTTCTTTTTTTCTAGATCCTGCCAACTAAAACTGGTGAAGTCATATCTTTTGAATAATCTCTATTCTACAAAACTTACAAAGTTCTTTCGTTTTGTTTTCATACATATACAGATTAGTTCTTCAAGGTTTGATTGACTAGGAATATGGTCCCCAGATGAGTAGGGTTAGAAAGTAACCATCCCCAACAAAAGGAACTTCTTTATTATTTGGATCTACCACACAGAACTGGCTTGGCATAATTCCAGTTAGCCTCACCATGTTTCCTATTTTACTTGGATATACCAGTGAGAAAAACTGGCTGCAGTGGACAAGGATTCTGAGCCAAACAGTGGCTTTCCGTTTCTATCATCTCGATAAAAACCAACATATAACATATATCGAGAGCACTGTCACATTATTTATATTTTATTTCTAGTAACCCATCCCCTTATCAACCTGATTCTAGAAATGACTCCAAAAAATTTCAAGACAAAGCCTGTTTCATTTAAGAGTACACCACAGAGGTAAGAAAGCAGTGACTTTTTCATGCACATACATTATGACTACACAGTCTTTGATATGATAAACTGCCAGGAATATATCATAGCTGTTTCACTCAAGTTGTTTTTCAATCCACAGAGATGACAACAGGATATAACGAGACTTTATGATAACTTTCCAATTCAGAGGATATTTCATTAAAATTCTTGTATGTTTGGATGAATGGAAAAACAGCAAAAATTATAAAAATAAATTATTTGCTTATTCTGAGAGTAATATACCTGTGAAAAGCCAACATTTGTACAGCTGATATGGGGCACATTATATAATTATCAAAGACTGAAATACATTGGATCATGCAGCAAGATGATAAAGCGTAACAGGTAGCTGAAGAAGGGAGAAAGCAGGGTGACAGCACAGGGGAGATACCTTAAGGTAAGCCCTGCATGTCTTCTCTCGTTTTTGGAGCTTTTTAGTAAAAGAAAAGAAAATCAGAGGTTAGATTTTTATCTGTTGAAAATTGAGGAAAGAAGAAATCCTCAGAAATTAAGCTGGTGGTCCTGAGCTCAGCGTTTATTATGTACCGTAATCCTCTGGATTTGTGTGAGTCTATACTGATTGCCAAGATTGTGTATTCAGTTTTCAGCTGTATTTTACTAAACATGATAATCCAAAGTATCTTGATAAACCTAGAGACAAAGTATGTGATGAAAAGGAAGAAAAAAACCATAAAACCATTTCAGCCACAGATTTCGGATTCATATGAATTTCATATAAACACTTTACAGTGTGGTTAAAATAACTATCAAATTTTTGTCAAGGTAGGAAAAATTAGTAGCACTAACACACTATACTCCTAGCAAAGGAAACTTGTCCTTCTCTCAAAACCTACCACTGAAAACAGTATTTCAGTGGCTAACATTCCTATATGCATCACAATTTTCTTACAATCACAAGAGTTGACTGTATTAGTATATCAGTTGTGTAACAGAATCTCTCCTAGTGGGCCTTCCAAAGTGAGAGTACTGACCAAAACCAGGCAGATGACGTTTACCACCAACTAAAATCTCCCTCAGGTAATTAGCGTCATTTGGGGGGTGGGGATGGGTGTGCACGTTGCTCCTTTCCCAACTATAATTCTTTCTTGAGATATGAACCAAATTAGAAGTTCTGTTTCTATGCGTTTGTCCAGGGGGCCAAAAGTTAGGCAGTTAACTGCTGGAAGAATCCAGAGCAGCCATACAAAACATCTAATTGAAAACAACGGAAAATTTCTACCTACCTTGTTATAACTCCGTCCAGCTGAATCCTTTTCACTAGGTTTCAGTTCCTGCAGCTGCGCATCAAGAATGTCCACCAACTGCTCCATCAACCTCACTGAAGAACTCACGTCCCCAGCAAACACTGGCCCTTTGGTATGTTTAGCCAGTTCATTGGCAAGGCTAGCAGCGTTTTCTCCACTTCTGATCTGAAATGACAGTTTATATTATCTCAGTAAGATTTCTTGTTCTGTTTGTGGCTTCTTATTTTTTTCCCAAGTATCTTTGTTGTGGTGAGAGAAGTATTTGCAAATATGTCAAAATCTGCAACTGAGACCAATAATTTCTCTTCATTTCAGATGATTAAAGATTCTTAGATCCTCAAAAACATATACTTAATCAGACATTTTAAAGAAACAAAAGGTAAAAAAATCAGAAATCGTTTAAAAAATTTTTGAGATAGTTCTCTCATTTCACTGCAACCATTTAAAACTGCTATTTAAAAATCTTACTTATTTATTCCAATGATCCAAAAATTTAAGTGAAAATGTAATCAATATAATACTGAGGGCTATTATTATCTACTGCTTGCATTTTAGAAAGGTAGATGGCGAAGGAGAAACTAAAATGTCACTGCATTACAATGTAATATTAAAGTTACTAATGCTTTTTAAAGTCATTTTTCTTATTCTATCATAATCATCTGCAATATGAACATCTGCTTGCATTCTGTGGATTCAGTTGCAAATTAATGATACTTGATTTATTAGGCCAATACACTATTTGTCTTACAAACATCAAAAGAAACAGAACTAAATATGAATGAAATTAAGCAACTATGTACTCATTAAAAAGCTTAACATAGAAAACAGCATGCCCTAAAACATATGTAACTTTGAATAAATAGTTTACAGACAAAGCTATGCATAATTTTTTACTTTTACGCTGAACAAAGAGCAACGAAGCTGGTTTTAACATACAAAGTTAAATTATTTACGTTAGAAGTTAAAGCCCTTAATCACCAATGTGTATCATATTAAAAGGTTCCAACCAACCTTCTGAGCCAGCTGATTTACCCAGTGTGAGGTACAGTTGCTAAGATCGGGGCCCCTAGGGTTCCATGTTCCAGTGGAAAGCATGCAGAGATACGAGGCAGTTCCTACAACAGATGTAGAAAGCAACAGTGAAATTGAAACCATTTTTTCTGCATGCATTCGGGAAATCAGCTATGATGATCCTACTCCGTGTGTTAAATTTTGAATAAACATTAATGGAAGTAGTTGACAATAACTGATGAAAAGTAGGGTATAATACAGACTATAAACAGTAAATATAAAGTCAGCACAGAAATATCAGACATTTACAGCAAACAAACAAAAAGCCCTTGATTTTCTTGGGACTCATCCAAAATGATACATTGCAATGAGAAAGACAGCTGTAAGGAAGCCTCACTAGAGAATCCATGGGCAAAAATCTCAGGCTTGACCTAGGTCTTTAAGAGGGAGAGAATTTAATTCAGTGCCTGACCTTAAATGACTTTTACAGTTTAAAAACCTTTAAGTTGTCTACATGTGCTATATTACCAAAGTAACAAAAACAACAATGAAGTTAGCTATCGTAAATATCTCTTTCCTCAAATAAAATCACTTCTGTGTAGTTCAGAACCTACTTAAAATAAGTTTTTGTTTGTTTGGTTTTTTTTTTGCTGTACCCAGGCCTTTCACTGTTGTGGCCTCTCCCGTTGCGGAGCACAGGATCCGGACACACAGGCTCAGCGGCCATGGCTCACGGGCCCAGCCGCTCCGCGGCACGTGGGATCTTCCCGGACCGGGGGCACGAACTCGTGTCCCCTGCATCGGCAGGCGGACTCTCAACCACAGCGCCACCAGGGAAGCCCCTAAAATAAGTTTTAAAATGTATATATAGTATTTGACAGGAAATACCTCTCGTTCCCTTGGGACATGGTCGTTCAACCATCATTCCCCTTTGTGTCTGAGGCCACCTTATCCCCCTTGCGTCTAATGCTTCACAGAATCTCTCTGGCAGGGGAAAAATATTTGTTACAGGAGGAATTTTGGTTGTAGAAACTGCTGGAGGTGGTTTTGTCCCTTTGCTTCCTTCCTGAGATCCAGCTACAGTTGTGCTCATGGGGCCTTTCTGTGAAGGGCTTGTGGTTGATACTGTGGTTTTGAACATCTCAGCTGAAGAAGTTACTGTCACAGCTGTGGTAGGCACTACGGAAAAAAGATGAGTATGTTAATCTCAAACACACACTTGCACTCACATGTGAACGTGTACGCACGTGCACACACACACACACACACACCCTACCCATCCAACTACCCCAAAACCAACAAAATGAGAAATTAATGAGAATATCCGTAGGGTGAGAGGAAGAATAAATCTCTTCATTTATTCCAATTTATTCATATTGTTGGCTAAGCGATGGCAGTTTAGGATTTACCATAGATTTTGCTCTATGACTCTAATTGTGCTAGGCTTACT